>NC_135403.1:14312881-14621215 GCF_051989625.1 Stigmatopora argus
GGTCGTCGTGACGCCGACCCTTTCGGATCTACGCCGACGGCTAGCGTCGCTGTTGGAGGCTCGCGTGGCACCCGCAAAGTCAAAAGCGGAAGTGGTGTTTGTTTTCAGCGGAAACGGCGTGGCCTTTGACGGCATGTGCGAAGAGCTCTTTAGCGCCGTTCCCGTTTTCAAAGAAAAAGTCCTGGAGGTGGAGGTCCTCTTGCAGAAAAAAAACCCACACTTGGGAATCAGTCGCTACCTCTGCGGAGAGTCCACGGCCGATCTGCGCCGGCCGGACGTGGTCCAGCCTCTGCTTTTTGCCATTCAGGTGGCCTTGACGACCTTCCTGAAGCACTTGGGCGTCAAACCCGCCGCCGCGCTGGGACACTCGCTAGGCGAGGTGTCCGCCGCTCACTGCTCGGGCCTCTTGTCTCTCGAAGATGCCGTCGACGTGGTGTTTCACCGCAGCGTGCTCCAAAGTAGCGTCGCCGCGGGGAAGATGCTCGCGGTGGGAAACGTCCTCCTGGAGAACGTCTTGGACATCCTCCAGGACTTCTCCAAGGATGTCAGCCTGGCCGCTTTTAACAGTCCGCGCTCTTGCACTCTGTCAGGAGACGAGGCCGCCGTGGATGCCCTACAGGACAAGCTGTCCAGCGCGTACGCCGACGAGATCTTTCTCCATACCTTGGATGTGCCGGCGGCTTACCACAGTCATCTCATGGAGCCCATCCTCCAGGATGTTAGGAGTATTTTGGGTGATTTGGCTGTCCACAACATGGAGTGTGATCTATTCTCCACGGTGACGGGAGGGAAATACGTTGCTGGTGACTTTGGAAATGGAAGCTATTGGGCCAAGAACATCAGGGAACCCGTTTTGTTTGAGCAAACGCTGCGTGCCGTTGCCAAGGACAACCGGTCAAGCACAAACCTGGTATTTTTGGAGATTGGCCCTCGCAAGGCTCTCCACAAATACATCCGGGAGACGCTAGGAAACGACTTCACGGTTCTGTCCTCTGTTCAAGCGCACAAAGAATACGAAAGCCTCTTGTCCACGTTGGGCAAACTGTTCGAGCTGGGGGTCCAGGTGAGCTGGGAAACCCTCTACCGAGGTTACGAGACTTGGCCCACGGAGTTCCCGGTCTATCATTTTGACCACGGAAAGAAGAGGAGTTTTGAGGAGGTCAGAAAATTACTAGAGCCATCACCTTCCCCACCTCATTCGTCGATATCCCCGATAAGGGGGGACCGCGACGAGTACACGTGCCATTTGACGGCGGACTATCTGGCCCAGCACAAACACGACGGCGTCGCCGTCGTCCCCGGCGCTTTCTACGTGGAGCTAGCTTTCGCTTCCGTGTTGGCGCACGTCAGTCCGAAGAGATCCGCTTCCTGCCTCCAGCTCAGCGTGAGGTTCCATCACCTGCTCGGCACCGACGGCGGCCCCTTAAAAGTCAGGCTGACGGAGACCGAAGGTCTCTTCACGATAGGTTCCCCTGCCGCCACTCACGCCTCGGGGACTTTCAGGTGCACCGACGGACCGGCTGTCGTCGAAGAGCCGACTATTTGCCCAGAGGGAATCTTGAGAAGGTGTACTTCCATCGTGACGAGCGAAGAATTTTACGCCATCCTTTCCAGAGCCAGATTTGAACACGGCTCCGTTTTTAAACACCTCGCCAACGTGCATCTGGGAGAGGAATTTCAAGAGGCGCTGACGACAATCCACATCCCGAAAGAACTCTTCCGGCATCTCCGCCATCATACCATCCATCCCGTGCTTTTGGACTGTTTCTTGCAAATGACCGCCGCCGTAGCCTCCCGGGATCTCTCGGAGAAGCCGGCCTTCCCCACAGCTATTGGTAGCGTCGTGGTTTCGGGGCCGCTGCCAGAAGATGTTGTCATCTACATGCGCGTCACCGAAAAAACCCCAGACCTCCTAAAAGTGTGCGGCTGCTTTGCTACCAAAGATGGGAAAGTACTGGTGGAGCTTCGGGAAGTGCAAGTGGAGTTCCTGGGAGGTTCCTCGCGCGTTCCTCCCTCGGTGTTTTTCCACAACGAAACAATTCCCATTCCAAACGAGTCAAATTGCGACACGAAGATACAAGCGTTAGTCTTTGCGGACAAACTAGGCCTCGCCGAAGCCCTCGGCCCGTACTTGCACCCAGAGTCGCGCTGGGTGGAGGACAGAGAGACCTGGACGCCGGGCCAACTCCGAGACATTGTTCTCGGCGACGACTCCGTGAGAGACGTTCTCTACATCTGGCCCGCCGAGGATCTCGGCCACTTGCCAGCTCCTCGCCTTCTGGACCGTTCCGTGGCCTGCTGCGAGTCCTTCCGGCAGATCGTTTTGACCTTGAAAGAGCGCCGACGATCTTGTGCCGTGCGGGTGATCACCTACAGATCCACGGAGAAGACAGCAGACTGCGTGACTGCCGCTTTTGCGCTGTCCGGAATGACCAGGGCTTTTGCGGTCGAAGTACCGAGCATCTCTTTTCAGCTCATCGACCTGACGTCCCTTACCGCGACGGACGTGGAAGCTCTCGTCGGGGTCCTCAACTCTTGCAGAGAACCAGAGGTCGTCGTCGGTCGAGGACGGGTGTCGACGACCAGAATTACACGTACCCCAATGTTAGACACGCTTCCCTCGAAAGGTGACCTCAAATCCCTGAGAGACTTTGTCCTGCAGACCAGTCATCCTTACAGAATTGAAGATTTGAGCGCTACTGGCGATGGCACCAACGACGAGACGGTTCCGGAGGGATCGGTGAAGGTTCGGGTCACTAATGTGTGCGTGCATTCTTCCGATTATTTCCCCGTGACCTTCTCGCACCTCCGTTTTGGGACCACCTTGTATTGGAACGACCGCACGGCGCACCATCACACGCTCCTGGCCCTCGATTTTGGCGGCGTCATAACGGTGGTCGGGAAAGACGTTCGTCACTTAAGAGCCGGCGACCGCGTCGCGTCGACTTACCCGATCGAGGCGGCGGCGAGGGTCGTCGTTCCGGGTTCTGCGTGCTACCCGGCAGAGAAACTTCCATTCTTAAAAGAATGCCCCTGCGTGTCCTTCTGTATTTTGGCCTGGGAGATTCTTCAGCGTACTCTTCCCGCCGCCAAGCCAAGACGGAAAAAAATGAGCATTATCGCCCCGGATTTAGCGTCCGCATTTACAAAAGTCTTGGCCTTGACGGCCAACCGATCCGGGTGGAACGTATCTTGCGTGGCCCGTTTGTCCAAGGGAGATCCCAGCCCTGATCCGTGTCACGCCCTCGTCCTCTTGCCGCCGTTTGACGAATCCCAGCGAGACTTGAGTGACTTGGACCTCCACGACTGTCACTTAGTTTACGTGTGCGGTAGTGACCCGCCATCTCCATGCTGGCCCGCAAAGAGCGGCCTGGTCCATGTGATCCACGTGTCTCATGTTCTTCAAAGAGCTTACCTGAAAGCACAAGGCGTGGCCATCTCCAAGTGGCTCTCATCACTTGGCTTCGATGGCGACTCGCTACCCATCAAAACGGTGACGTTTCAGGCGAAGGGCGGAGTTTACGACTCCTACTTTTCCACCAAAACCGTGCGTCAAGTGGTTCTGGAAGGCGGCGCGCCCAACTGCCAGCTGTCGGACATCGCCCCGCTCCAAAAGCCGAGAGCTCTTTTTAACGAAGCCCGCGCTTACATCGTTTCCGGAGGTCTCACGGGCTTGGGTCTGGAAACGGTCAAATTCATCGCCCACAACGGCGGCGGTTGCATTGTGACGCTGTGCAGGCACGCGCCGACCCCCGAGACGCAATCCGAACTGGACGCCCTGGAGAAACGATACAAGGTCGCCATCGCCAACATTCGCTGTGACGTTTCCGCGTGGCGGCAGGTGGAGGAAGCCGTCAGGAAGACCGAAGAGACTTTGCGCTTTCCCATCGGAGGGGTGTTTCACGGTGCCGGCGTGCTCCACGACGCGCCCCTCGAAAGCCTGGACGAGTCCACCCTGCGGAAGGTCTTGCAACCCAAAGTGAGCGGTGTTCTCAATCTCCACCGCGCCACGCTGGCGAAGAGCCTGGACTACTTTGTGTGCCACTCCTCCGTCTCCTCCCTCCTCGGGAACGAGTTCCAGTCCAACTACGCGGCGGCCAATTCCTTCCTGGACAAGTTCTGCCTCTACCGGAGGAACCTGGGCCTGGCCGGACAGTCCATCAACTGGGGTCCCCTGAACCTGGGCCTCCTGCGCGGCAAAAAAACCCTTCAACGGCACCTGGAGGCCAAAGGGCTGACGGTCATGGAGGTGGACGAGATCCACCCGGCACTCGCCCAGGTCCTTCTCGCCGACAGACCTCAGCAGCTGGTTTGCAAGTTTGATTTTCAAAAGGCCTTCCTCAGAGAGCGCCTGCCGGCCTTGGCGGAGGCGGAGCTAAGAGACCAGGGGGGTAGAGTATATCCGCCGCTTCCTCCATTATCATCCCCGCTTGAAAATGTAAGGAGGACCATCTGCCAGGTCAGCGGCTCAAGCCCGGACGAGCTGGACCTTCACGCCACTCTGGGCTCACTGGGCGTGGACTCCATGTCGGCCGTGACCCTTCAGAATAGGTTTTCCCAGGAGGCGGGATTCAACGTACCACTGGTCACGTTACTCGACCCGAACACCACGGTGGCAACTTTGGAAAGTTTGGTGACCAATGATCAGGTCTCGGCCTCCATCTTGAACGGAACGCCCAACCGGGAAATCCGGCCTACCCTTCTATCGGAAAACCACTATCAATCGAGTGATGCCACCCCTTCTCAATCCAAATCAATTGGACATCTAGCACCATCAATACCAGCCAATTACTTCACGGAGTTATAACCGCAGTGTACGGCTTTTTTAAATTTATTTTGATTGAAATAAGTCTGTCTTTCATATTTAATGACAACTGTCGTAATCGTGGAACTTCAGCCGGATGGCGCGGATCGCCTCCTGGACTTGTCTGGCCGCGCTGATGTCGCACCGCACGGTCACCACGCTGTTTCCCCACTGCTTCTCTACGTTTCGGATCTCCCGCCGCACCCGGTCGGAGGGCTCGCTCCGGGAGAGGGTGACGACCACCCCACCGCCCTTTTGAGAAATGAACCGCAGCGTTTCGAAGCCCAGCCCGCTCAGACCGCCCGCCACGATGTACACGGCTTGTTTTCGAAAAAGCGGCTTCTTCGAGCGCAGAAGCGGAATGTTAGAGGCGCCGGCGCTCGGGCCTTTTTCTAGCACCGCCACGGCGAGCTTCCTACCGTGGAAGTAAGACTCCGGAGTCTCCGAGGGACAGCCGGGGATCTTCTCGGACGCGTCCCCTTGGAAAGTGAAGCTGTCCAGGAAAAAGCGCTTGTTCAGGTTTAAGGATTTAAGCCAGTGATAAACGTGTTCCCTTCGAGCGCACAGCGATCCCTTGGTGAAAAGACTCGCGATGTCAATCGTTTGCACGTGGACACTATCTTCCAGACCGTGGAGCTCGTCCTCGGCGAGCAGACATTGCGTCTGAGATCCACGGAGGAGGACGACGCTCTTGGCGCCGGAGAACTGGCGGACTCGGGCCATCAAAACTTTGTCGAACGGAGGCAGGACTACGAAGGCGTCCATCTGAGTCGGCGAGTCTTCAAACGAGCCGTTTGTGCCCGCGACGAAGACGTTCCACCCTGACTTTTGAGAGGCAATGGTCAAGACTTTGACCAGGGCAGAATCGGCCACGGGACACACGATTCCGAGATTGCTCTTGGCTCTCGGCAAAACCCCGAAGAGGATTTCCCTGGCCAGCACAAAGTAGGAAACGCAGGGCGTCGTCTGAAGAAAGGACAATTGTTCGGTGGTGTAACACGCCTCCTGCGGGACCCTGATCCTATCGGCCGCCACCGAGGGGTAACAGGAAGCCACGGGATCTCCCACTTTGACTTTCCGGACCTCTTTTCCCACCTTGGTCACGATCCCGCTGAAGTCCAGCACCAGTAGCTCGTGCTTCTGCGAGCAGTGTCGGTTCCAGTACAAAGTCTTGCCAAATCTCAAATGGGAGGCGCTCACGGGGAAGTACTCTGACGAGTGGACGCAAAACCTGGCGGGCCAGATTTCCACGGACGTGGCGGCCATTTGCTCCGCGTCGGCGTGGACCGGAAGGGCACTGAGGTCACTCATTTTGAAAGCATCCGCTGTCCGGAGGACGCGAGGTTCGGACAAGCCGGACGCCAGCGTACCCTCAAAAGCCTCACTCGGTTCAGCGGGGGTTCGCGCAATGCTAGGTTTTAGAACCATGCCCCCTTTGACTACCAGTTCCGGGTAATTGCCGCACGGATACGCTCGGAGGACCTTGGACAGAGCGGCCACGTCCTCGGCACGGACGGAGTCGAGGTCGACCAACTGGATGGAGAGTTCGGCTACTTCCGCTTGGAGCGCCCTGGTCGCGCCGACCACGGCGAAGCCCGGATTCACGTGGTCCACCGTCAGCTCGGAACAGCGGTAAGTGACCGCTCGGATGGAGTTGGGGAATTCCCTTCGCTTGAGCTCCACCACCACCCGCCGCAAAATTTCACAGCAATCGGCCAGACTCTCAAGGACGGCTTCGGGCGCCAGGGAATCCAGGTTTTCCTTGCCCCACAAGAACAAAACCTCTCCAAAGTCCCGAAGGTCCGTGAGCCGGAGCTCCGCCAAGAGCCACGGGAAGCCACGGAGCAGGATATCCTCGGCTCGTTTCAACGGAATATACTTGGATCGCGGATCTAGGTGGGGCTTCAGGGCTTCCGCCATCCCGATCTGGTCAGCGAAGACTAGCGCCGTGGGAGGCGGATCGTCGGCGAGCCTTTCTGGGACGGCGCTAAAGTCATTGTGGTAGAAGTATTCGTCGACCACGCGAGTGCGACTGCCGAGGTGCTTGATCAACACATGTTTGACCTCCACCAAGGTTCGACCGTGGCGATCGGCGAAGCACCCGCAGACCTCGAAGTGGTCTGGGCCCACGTCGGCCGCCCGCAAGTAGAGCGCCATCTCCTCTTGCAAGGGTTCTAGAACGGTCAAGCTCCCGATCTTGGCGGGGAATCCTGGCCTGCCGGCAAAAATGTGCTCGACCGTGGTGGGCAGAAGCTGCATGAGGAAGTCCAGCACTACCGGGTGGACGCAGTACTCGTGCAACTGAGACCGTAGCGCCTGTGGAACCGTGACCAGGGCAAAGGCCTCTTTCAGATCTTCCCCGTAGTGGACGTCGGCCTTATTGGTGAAGACCTCTCCGTACTGAAAGCCTCCCTGGGCCAGGTAACCGTAAAAATCCCGATGAGTCACGACGGATCGGCATCTTTTGGCGATGGCGCTCAGGTCGACGCGCCACTCCTCCACCGCCGGCTCTTTCTCGAACGTGACCGTCCCCGACGCGTACGTGGCCGCCGAGGAGAAGACGGTGAAATGGGCCCGGTCCTCTTTTCGATCTACCCGGACCTTCATCTCCAGCGGATTCGGGGTGAGCACAAACGGGCTGTGGAAAGCCACGCCGAGCCGCAGGCGGTTGAGCGGGACTTTGGGCTCGGCGCAAGACGCGCACGCCGCCAAGCCCAGCTCGGCGTAGAAGGCCCCGGGGACGATGGGCACCTTGTTGTGTCTGTGTTCCTTCAAGTAGAAGGCCGAGTCGGACGTGAGGTCGCAGTCGAAGGTGTTGGGCTCGGTCCCCGTGGCGCAGAGCAAAGGGTGACGACGACCACCACCCGCCGTGTTTTTCCGGGCCCCCTTGATGATGACGTCCCTCTCCGAGGAGTCAAACTGGTACCTGGGGAAATGCAGCGGCGGCTGCTCGTACCCCGAGTAAAAGCTTTCCCAGTCCACGCGGACCCCGAGCTCAAACAGCTTGGCGACCGCGGACGAGAGGGTCTCGTGCTCTTTGCCCGGCCGCAGCGAGGCCACCACGGCGGCGTCCTCGCCGAGAGTCTCGACGATGTTCCTCCCCAGAGCCGGTCTCGGACCAATTTCAACGAAGACCGCCTGGTCCTCGCCCCGGGTGGCCGCCTCCACCGAGCGCTGGAAGGCGACGAGGTCTCGCACGTTTCTGGCCCAGTAATGGCCCGTGCAGAAATCGCCCGGCTCCGCCTCCTGGCCCGTGACGCTGGAAAATAGCCGCGTGCCGGTCTGGTTCTCCCGCAAGGACCCGATGGCCTCCCGGATTTTGGGCAGGATGGGATCCATCACGTGACTGTGGTAAGCAGCGGGGACGTCCAGGGTACGGAGGAAGAGCTTCTGGCCGTTGGCCGAGCCGCTCAGTTGCGCCCGAAGGCTCTCGACGGCATCCGCGTCCCCCGAGACGGTGCAGGACCGCGGGCTGTTGTGGGCGGCCACGCAAACCTTCCCCAAGAACGGAGGGAGGAGAGCCCGGACCTGGGACACGGCCATATTGCCGATCACCAGCATCCCGCCCTCGGTGACTTCTCTCTGGAGGACGCTGCGGAAGTGGACGACCTTGAGGGCGTCCTCGAGGGACAGGCGTCCGGAGCAGTGCGCCGCCGCCACCTCGCCCACCGAGTGTCCCAGCGCGGCGTGGGCTTTGACGCCCCAGTGGCTCAGCAGAGCGACCACGCCCACCTGTAGAGCGAAGAGAAGCGGCTGGGCCACGTCCGGTTGGCCAAAGTCGCCGGGTTCCGTCTGGCTTTCCAGAGCGTCCAGGATGTCAAGCCCGCCGAGTTTGCGGAAGTGTCGAGAAACCTCCCGGATTTTGTCCCTGAAGACCGGCTCGCGTCGGAGCAGCTGCTTGCACATGCCGTGGTAGGCCAGGCCGTTCCCGCAGAAGACGAAGACTAACTTGGGGTCATTGAGCGAAGGCCTCTGGAGGTCCTGGCTGGCGGCCGCCCGGAGCTTCTGCCCGAGGTCTCCCACGGACGAAACCGCAAAGGCCCGTCGGTACCTGTGCTTGAGGTGGCTCCTCCTGCAGGCGGCCGTGTACAACAGACCGTCCAGATCCGTGTCGTCCTGCAGACGTTGGGCGGTGTCTTCCAGCGTGAGGGCCAGAGACTTTGGTGAGTTGGCCGACATGATGAAATATTTCAGCTTGCCGCCGCCGTTGTTGACGGCGGTCGGCAACAGCGGCGGCGATGACGGCGAGCGATGCTGTCTGACCACGACGTGGGCGTTGGTGCCGCCAAAGCCGAAATTGTTGATCCCCGCCACCCGGCCTTCGCCGGCTTCCCACTTTTCCACTTCCTCGACCACCCGCATGTTCAAAGCCTTCAAGTCCACGCCAGCCGTCTTCTCCGAGTAGAAAAGGGAAGGTACGAAAGTCTCGTGCTTCATCATGAGGAGCACCTTGACGAGGCTGGCCACGCCGGCCGCCGATTCCGTGTGTCCGATGTTGCCCTTGACCGAGCCGATCCGCAGGGCCCGGGTCCGAGCTCCGGCCACCACGCGGGATAGGCTGGCCGCCTCGGTGGGGTCTCCCACCCGGGTCCCGGTGCCGTGGGCCTCCACGTACTGCACGTCGGCCAGGTCCCGCTCGGAGTAGACCGTCCGCAGGAGCGCCTCCTGCTGCGTCGCCGACGGCTTGGTGATCGGGGAGACGGAGCGCCCGTCCTGGTTGACGGCGCTCTTGCCGATCACCCCCCAGATGTGATCCCGGTCCCGTAAGGCCTGGTGGGGGTACGGACGAGGAAGGCGATTACGTCGGGGCCTCCGGATCGACGCCAGCCCCGATGATAAAAAAAAAAAAGCCCGGCTCACCTTGCTCACGGGCTTGAGGAGAACCACGCCGCATCCTTCCCCTCTGCCGTAGCCGTCGGCCTTGCTGGAGAAAGGCTTGCTGGTCCCGTCCGGGGAGATCATCTTGGCCTTGCTGAGGGCCACGAACACCCGGGGTTCGATGATGCAGTTGACGCCGCCGCACACCGCCATTTCGCAGTCGCCTGACCACACGGGAGGACCACGCACCATTCTTTTGTCCATCCTCCAACAAAAATCATCTTTTCCCCCCCCCAATGACCCGCATTTACGATGCCATTCCCGTCATCGACACGGGCCAAGAAGGAGGGAACGCTCGTGGGAGTCGTCCCGGCCGAAACCCACCGTGTCTGATGGCCTGGCAAGCCTGATGGAGGGCCACCAGGGAGGAGGAGCAGGCGCAGTCCAGGGCGAAGGACGGCCCGGTGAAGTCGAAGACGTAGGAGACCCTGTTGGCGGCGATGCTCATGGCCAGGCCCGCCCCCGTCCAGTGGTTGATGGTGCCGGGCGCCATGTGAGCCGCGGTGGTTTCGTAGTCTCGGTTCATCAGGCCTGTTGGGACGGCGCCGTCAATTGGCATGACAGGTGAGCATTCCAGCTTCCTTTTCATTTTTTTTTCTTCTTTTTACCAAAGTAGACTCCGGTTCTGGTCCCGCTGGCCTTTTCCATGGGAAGCCCGGCGTTCTCCAGAGCTCGGTAGACGCATTGAAGGAGCTGCTTCTGCTGAGGGTCCATAGTTTCCACCTCGCTGTCACCGATGCCAAAGAACTTGTGGTCGAAGTGGTTGAAACTGCCAAAGGGGGCGGGAACAAGGAAGAAGGAAGAAGGAACAAGGAAGAGCTTGAAATCTGGTTGGCCCACAGGCGACAAGAGGTGACGAGAGGCCACATTTGCTTTCTTACCCGTCCATGAGGGCGGCCTTGTCAGTGCGCGACTTGCCCGCCTTGTTGTCGTCCGGGTCGTACCAGGCCGACGAGTCGAACCTCTCCCGGGGAATGGACGCCGAACAATTGCGACCGCTCACCAGAACCTTCCAGAAGTTTTCCAGGCCTTCGCCTGGCGAGAAATACATTTCCGAGAGCGGCTGTAAATGGATTGGTCGCCGGAGGTCCCTTTGATGGCCATTTTATGCAGGCGCCTTACCTCCTGGGAAGTTGCAGCCGATGCCCACCACGGCGATGGCGTCCTCGGGACCCTCCATGCTCGACCGGCGCGTCTGACGAAGGCGATTGACAGGTGCTCATTAGTCCTCTTTTGGCCCAGAAGGCCCCGCCCACCTTCTCTATCTCACACGACCACTCGCTCATCTAACATTAATGGGCGAGGGACAGCCAATAGGCCTCTCCGCAGAGTAAATGAAGAAATCAATACGATACGCCAGACGGAAGTTTATCGGAGACGCTCGTCCGGTCTTTGAATTTCAACCAGGCCGAGTCTAGGACTCCATTTTGTCCCCTAACCCTTCCTTCTCGCCATCGGAGATAACCCAATTAAAAAAATACATTTGGGCCACTTGGGTGATTTTCAACTAAGATTGAAAACAATGAGTCAATAGCATCCTTTTAAATGTACTGCCATATTGAATTGAATGCTTTTATTGTCATGATACAGGTATAATAAAATTCATTATACTTGTATCATTCAATTTAATATTATGAAACAACCACTTATATCCTTATTCATCGCCACATCTCAAGTTGTTTGTCATATCCAATTTTCAGATTTGAATTTTTTTGATATTTGACAGCTGCCATCAAAAGATTTTGAAAAATAAACAACTTACCAAAGATACTGCAAAGTCAAAATCACTTGGTAAAAAGTCACTGGCGTTTTTCCTCAAATTCAGTTTTCAAGTTTATCGGCATCCAAAAACCATGTCAACTCGCCCGCATCCAAGCAATCTAATCATCGAACAGACGGAAATGTTTTTATTTTATACTTCAGTGAAAAATCTGCCCCAACCAGATTCAATGACATTTTAACAGTGCCAATGTGATTGACAGGTGTCCAATCTCACGGTGTCCAGCCGTCCTTTCTACGCTGCCATCCCTCCCACTTCAACTGGATTAATTCTCAGTGATGTCATTCGGGCCGACTTCATCGGGGAAGAATGCGATGAGCTCACTTTGTTTTTCTCTAGGTGAGTTTCCGCCAGCCAGATAGAAAATGAAAGGGTTCCGCCATTCTACCTAAAAGAATCAACTCTACCCTTTTCTTTTCTGTCTTGAAAAGCTTTATTAGTACAAACACCGAGTAGACACGCATGTAACAAATGGGCAGCCATTTTAAAAGTGGGTATCTCAATCCCACATGATGTTAAGACTTTTGCAGCTGAGCTCCCACAATTTCTCCGCCAGTTTGTCGTCCTTTCCCGCCGCCGAGCAGTTGGCGGCCGCGCAGTCGCTAAAAAATAATAATAATAAATGTTAGCAATAGCCGTAAAAAGGTACAAAGTGGGTGGGAATGTCAGACAATGAAAAGAAGTGCTGCGCTAGCTAGTACGTTCATCATTTTTAAGTCACCAGCTAGCACAGGGGCAGGGAACCTATGGCTCGGGAGCCACAAGTGGCTCTTTGCTAACCTGTGAGCTAAAATATGGAAATCGCTGTTGACAGAACTGAGATATTACATTTAGAACTGCTTTAATCTTCATTTTTTTTTGCAGTAGACGCTTATGGAATGCATCCTCTCATTGATTAGCAACAGCATAAGAATATTTTTAAAAATATTCTTTTTTTTTCCACTTTAAAAGTGGTGAAATTGCAAAAAAAATGAAAAGGCACTCGTTTACATGTATGTATTTTGACTTTTAAATTCGTAGTATGGCTCACAAAATATGAATTGTTTGTGGCTTTCTTCGTCAAAAAGGTTCCCGACCCCTGATGCTAGCACGTTAGCCGCCGAGCGCGCTCACCTGTAGTACCCGCCGCTTTCGTCGGCCAAGGAGGGCTCCACGGCGCAGTAGACGGTGGTTTGGGCGCCCTGCTCCGACGTCTTGGTGAAGGGCGCCGCCAGCCTCATGAAGAAGCTCTGAATGCCGTCCAGGTGTCGCCACAAGTCGGTCTGGACCACGCCCGGGTGCAGGCTGTACGCCGTCACCCCCGTGCCCTGCAGCCGGCGGGCTAGCGAGCGCGTGAACAGCACGTTGGCTAGTTTGCTCTGCGCGTACGCCCCCCTCTTGTCGTAGGAGCGCTCGCTGTTGATGTCGTCCAAGTTGATGGAGCCGAAAAGGTGGGCCATGGACGACACGGTCACCACGCGCGAAGGCCCGGAGCGCTTCAGCAGGTCCAGCAGCAGGAAGGTCAACAGGAAGTGACCTTAAATCACAAGTATGGACGACACGAGAACTTAGGCTTTGACCCGGCTGGCTGGCGGCGGACGCACAAATGCCAAAATGAAGTTCACGCTTTTTACCAAAGTGATTGACGCCGATTTGCATCTCGAACCCGTCCGCCGTTTTGCCGTACGGGCACACCATCACGCCCGCGTTGTTGATCAGGATGTTGAGTTTGGCCTCGCCTGCAACGGGACAGCGAGACAATTAGAAGGGGGTTGTTAGAGTTGTTTTTTTGCGCGGGGACGCCATCGGCCGACCTTCGTTGACGGCCCGCGCAAACTCTCGGATGGACGTGGTGTCGGCCAGGTCCAGTTTCATGCACACCACGTCTTCGTTGAGGGAGCGATCCTTCACCTCCTTGACCGCCGCCTCCGCTTTGGAAAGGTCTCTGCACGCCATGATCACGCGTGCGCCTGCGCAAACGCTCCAGTTATTGGACTGTCGTCTTTCTACTTTTGCCTGGTTTCCATTCAATTGAATGCAATGCAAAACCCGGCATGAACAATTGTATCTAAAGCACAGGTGTCAAAGTGGCGGCCCGGGGGCCAAATCTGGCCCGCCGCCTCATTTTGTGCGGCCCGAGAAAGTCAATGATGAGTGCCGACTTTCTGTTTTAGGATCAAATTCAAATGAAGAGTATAGATGTATATTACATTTACTGATTTTCCCCCTTTTAAATCAATAATTGTCATTTTTTAAATCCATTTTTTCTGTGTTTTTGGTTCAAAAATCATTTTGTAAAATCTAAACATATTTAAAAAAAGCTAAAATAAACATTGTTTTATATCTATAAAAAAACTGAATATTCAGGGCTTTTCATCCAGTTTTTTAAAATCCATTTATAAAAAAAAAAAATCTAAATATTACATCTAAAATGGTCCCGCCCACGTGAAATCAAGTTGACGTTAATGCGGCCCGCAAACCACCCCGAGTTTTGACACCCCTGATCTAAAGAATAAAGGGCGCCCTCTGCTGACAAAATGGAATATTGAACATTATTGTGCAACTGAATAGTTTAGTGACGTCAGTTTGGAAGCTGTTGTGAAAGTTGGACCCAAAATAGGCGGAACCTATTTTGATTTTTACAAGTTTGTGTAGTCAATGTATAATTAAAAATAACTTTGTTAGAACAACGCTAGTTCATCCAATGAGATCATGTGAGGGCGTGACTAGGCAGAATGACGATAACAATCTGTTTTGTTTTGTTTTGACTAGGCGAAGTGGCAAACGAGGGCATGCATGACTGTGCAAAAATATGGGGCGCTTGGATTTTGCGCTTTTCCACCGACCTCTGGTGGCCAGATCGGCCGCCGCCTCCTTGCCGATGCCGGTGTTGGCTCCGGTGATGAGCACCGTCTTGCCTTCCAACCGGGCCTCGCTGACCCAAGCCCCGCGGAACAGGTTCCTGTCAAACCGTTGAGCAACCAAAAGTGACTCGACAGGAAAAAAGACATGACGTGATTTTCAAGAAAACTTCTCCGATCATGCCGTCCCATTCCCATCGCCCGGAATGAGACAACAAGTAAGTTAGAAATGACCCTTTTTTTTCGGTATAAAGTTAATAACTTAAGTCTCACCCACCTTAAGGTCTGCATACTTCCTTATTGACGGCGATGGTCAATTGAGTAAGAGTTGGTTGACGCCCCTAAACTTGCAAGGGCGTCTTCTTTGGGTTTAAATGTCAAAACCCGCGAGGCAGAAAAGTGGTGGCGAAATTGAACGACCCAGATTTGAGCCAATTAGCTACGGTTTAACGCCCGTGTTTGACGGGGATTGGTTGGACGGGGGCATGTGGTCTCACACGGCTTTGATTTGGAGATGAGGCGAACAATTTAAAGTATTTTAAACACGTTTGAATTCTATAGTCGTGTGAACCCAACAATTGTTAACTAACCTAACTGCAATAATAACTCATTTCAAATATACATATATTTACGAAAGTTTCTTGCCGGAAATGACAGACTCGCATTTGACCAGTGGACGAAGGCCATTGGTTGTCATTTTCTACTTCCGCCCATGTTTGTTTATAGTTTAAAGAGTTGATTTGAAATAAACGTTTAACGTTTGAAAATATCAAACTTAACGTGTTATTTAGAAACGCAGTGATATGTTTTAATTGAATTAACGTGTTAAGGTTAGATTAAAAAGAGGTGACAGCAAAATAAATCCCCTTAGAATAATAAAATACAGTTAAAAAAAACATTTAGCTATTGAGACGGAATTAAAAATATTTATTAGACGTTTACATTCGGTCGATACCTGTTATCGACCGATTGTAAACGTCTAATAAATATTTTTAATTCCGTCTGTTGCATTCATAGAGTTGTCCAGCAGGTGGCAGCAAAAGCTAACAACTGACTGGTTTTTGCCCCCTTTTTAACCAAATGTTAGATAGAGGCTGATTCTTTTGTTTTAATGTATTTTTAACTTTATCCTGTTTTAAACTGGGGTGTTTCTCATTCTGCTGTCAGCAGAAGAATGGAAGTAAGAATTAAAGGTATGCTCCACACTTTTAAGGAGGATTGTCTATATATTAGTGTTGCCTATTTTTATATGTTGGGACTAAAAATGACCTCCGAGTAGATTTTGACCACTCAAGGTGACTAAAAGAGGAAACTCGGCAGCTGATGGCGCGTCAGCAAAGATTCACTTCCCCTTTTTTTGCTTCATCGGTCAGAAAAGGAGTGAATGGGTGTGTGGGAAAAGCAAGTTGGGCCTTGTGAAATGATTATTTGCCTTTATGGGACCCTCATTGAGCTCAGTGGCTTCCATATACGGCACTAGATGTCCAATCCACCTTGGCTGGGAGGTGTGAATGAATGAAAAAGGAATTTTTACTCATTTCATGTTTTTTATTCATTCTTAATTTTATAAGAATTTAAAAAAACGATGATTGTTATTTGTAGGGTCTTCATGGAGGCCATGACTAAAGTGTATTTCTTTTTTTTTTCTCCTTTTCATTTCAATGTTGTATAAATGATGTGTATATAATACAAATATTGTAGTTCCACGTGAGTCCTGGCCTGACTACGTGTCTTTGAGTCTTTTTTAATGACCCCAAAAAGGGGTCACCTGCCCTACAAAGGGTTAAGATGATTCTTTAAACAAGTGCGAAGTGTTTCGTAAGCGGCTGAAACACAAACGTGAAATACAACACATGACGGTCACGTTTTATGGAAAATCAATGTCTAAAAAGTGTTTTCCGTCTTTAGGAAGGATGTCCGCGTCACCTGGAGAAGGCATCAGACTTGATTTGACCTCTGGCAGACAATGGGGCGGCAGGAGGGAGGATGCCTTGAATAAACGGCCAGAACAATCGTCCGCCGCCATCGCAACGCCGTCGGACGCAGGTCGGCTTATTTTGTCTATCTTAAAAGGAAGTCAAGCGAAAACAAACCAAGTGCGCTTTGAAATCTTTTTACAGAACGCTCAGTACAGCCAGTCGGTACACGGTCGATTGGTCGCCGGTCTTTTGGTCGCCAATCTTTTGGTCGCCCGGAAGGTTATTGATAATTACCATTTAAATCGTTGCTCAAATTCCCTAAATACAAACTGCAAATGACAATTTAGTCATACTTAATGCCCTATTAATTGTTAGGCTAAAGAAAAGCTCCAAATTTCCGGGACTTTTATTGTTTTTTGTTGGAGAACTTGTTAAGATCGACTGACTGACGTCGCTTCTTAAAGGGACAGCGCATGTATTTACAAACTCATCTACATTCACACGTGGGCTCAGTGAAAGTGCTCATGGCCATTGTTGGCTTTTATTCATGCGTAGACCGTGTTGTTTTACCTTGTTTTGTCGCCGGTCTTTTGGTCGTCGGTCTTTTGGTCGCCGGTCTTTTGGTCGCCCGTTGTCGCGGTCCGGGCGACCAAAAGACCGGCGACCAAAAGACCGGCGACCAAAAGACGGCGACCAAAAGACGGCGACCAAAAGACCGGCGACCAATCGACCGCACACGCAGCCAGTCAACTGATCGACTGCCAGCCCAGGTAAGATTATAAGTTGTGGTAGAAAAGGAAATTGACGTTAAAAAAAACCCACCCACCGTGACACAAGTGTCACATGAACAGGGTTCAAAAGTTAATCTTCCCAAGCGACGACTTTATTTACATGACAAAAAAAATCCTGTCACGATAAACATGTTGCTTATCATCAGACCTCACTACCTTTCATGCTACGCTAACTTCTGGGCGCCTCCTTTGTGTACTGTATGGGGGCGCGCACACACAACACACACACACACACATACACACACATCCATCATACACACTAATGGCCTTGTGATAACAATCTTTGGAGCTCACATAATAAGGCCCCATGTGTACGCACGCACCCAAGACAACTTTTGAACACTTTCCCAGGAAACTAGAACGTTCAAAAGGGTCTTCTGAGGAATATTTCCCCCCTACATGCATGCATATCCATGTTAGTATTTATGAGAATATGAAAACCCACTTGGCCCAAGATAGGTTGTGCAAAAAGGTGTTTTTTATTGTCCTTAAAATGGCTTTTAAAAAAGACCATGTATAGTAAGCCATTAAAAAAAAGGCTAAGTATAGTTAGGCATTAAAAAAAAAAAGACCATGTATAGTAAGGCGTTTTTTCTTTAAAAAATGACCCTGTATAGTAAGTAAGGCATTTAAAATGTTTAGTAAGGCCTTTAAAAAAATGACCATGTATAGTAAGGCTGAAAAAAACAGCAGTAAGACCTTTAAAAAAAGACCATGTATAGTAAGCCATTTTTTAAAGAAGGCTATGTATAGTTAGGCATTAAAAAACACAAAGACCATGTATGGTAAGGCATTTTTTCTTTAAAAAATGACCCTTTATAGTAAGTAAGGCATTTAAATTGTTTAGTAAGGCCTTCAAAAAAATGATCATGTCTTGTAAGGTTGTTGTTTTTTAACAACCATGTATATTTTTTGTTGTTGTTGCTGAAATCACTACCAAATTTAAGCCTATTTTTTACTTTAATACTACAACAAGGTCCTCGTATAGTGAGGGAGTATTCTTATGGACAATTTCATGACTCAAACCTTCTTTGTGTCATTTTTTTGACCTTTGCCAACCAAGAATTGAAGCTCCACCCGCCTCCCACATGGTTACTCACCTCACACTCCACTGTAGTGTCCATCCAGGAGATACCATCTAGGTAGGTAAGAAGGTATATACATGTTACAATACAATAACTGGAATTTGTATGCTAGCCTTTGTGCCACTTTTTTTTAGTTTGTCTTATACAATGGACGCTCTCAGAGGCATGTACGGTCATTTCTTAATGTCAATAAAAAGGAAGATTAAACTTGAATAGCTAGTTCAAGTGTAACTCACACATCCTGTACAATATACTTATTTGTTGGTGACTTTCCTGTATACACAATCGCGTTTACACGTCTTTGTCTGCAAAAAGTGCATTTAAGGTGAAGGAGAGGACGACGTTGATGAACGGACGCTGGAGTTCTTGAGGGTAATGCTTCAAACAGATGGACTTTCAGCGTCAAAACATCTGCATGCAATTTCTTTGCAATTGTTTTACACACCAACAAAAACATTCCTGAGCAGATTCGGCTCACTTTTTTACGCAATACAAGTACTTGAAATTGTATTATTTGCTGGTAGATTGCTAATGTTTTTGTTTGTATTGTTTTGTTTTATACTAATGACATT
Organism: Stigmatopora argus; assembly: GCF_051989625.1. NCBI lineage: Eukaryota > Metazoa > Chordata > Actinopteri > Syngnathiformes > Syngnathidae > Stigmatopora > Stigmatopora argus. The sequence continues at coordinate 14,331,551 of NC_135403.1, forward strand.
TTTGCATTTTTTCCCCATTCGATTCAATGGAAACAGTTGGTTTGAGATATTATTGTTTTATGAAGGTTTGACTTAAATGGATTGGACATCTATTGCTGTCAATGGAAGTCAATGCGTTAAATTGTTTAACACCATTTTGATTCAATAAAATGGCTTCCTAACTTAACATAACTAACGTACAATGGCCTCCGTTGACAGCCTAAATATGTCATCAGTAGAAATAGCATACACTTCTTTTTGTTGTTAAATAGCCTGCTCTAGTGCTCAGTGCTGCCCTGCCATGTTGTGGCCACTCATGGTACTTCCCCGAAAATGTACAAATGTAATTTGGATTTCCCTGCGTCCTGTAATAAGATTAAAATTAAATGCACTCATGTACCGAGCCAGGGGCGCTCTATGAATAGACTCATCTTTTTGCTCCCTGTTGCTAGGCGACACACCGTCTAAGATCAGAGATGTGGAAGGGAAGAAAAAAGAGGCAGCGGGGTGCCAGCGTGTCTCCGGGAAGAAAAGGCCCAATTGAGGGGCCGCTTCTCGGTGGTCTTTTGAAGCAAGTGAATGGCAAGATGGATTGATATTCTGTTGGTGTTTCACGTCACCAAGGAAACCGTGGAAGCATTTTTTTCCTCCTCTGGGCTGTCACAATGGAAGCCAACTGTGTTGTCCAATGTTTCAAAAAGCACACAACTAAACTGCTTCTTTTCCAAACAGGCATTTATTTTTGCAGAGCATTCTGTAAAAACTCCAGGAAATAAATACAGAAACAAGAAACAACAGTAACCTATAAATGAAATAAAACACTGTTTTCTCTTGGAGAACATAATCATCGAGCTGTGTGTACACCTGCTAGCTAGGCCCACTCATTTGTAATGAGGCTAATGACAGCATGCTAGCGAGACGAGAGCCAAACGTGCTAGCGCGCCAATGCTAGCATGTTAGCGATAGCATGCTTAAAGGGTGCCATGTTAATGATGCTTTAACTCCAAAGTTGAGCGAACAGAGACGAAATTCTGCCCGAGAAGATTGTTCCACACCCGCAGGCTCGCACTTTAACCGGGCAGGAGAACGGAAAAGTAGCCAAACATTCTTCAGTGGTCCACACCCAGGCAGAAAATAAACAATGGTAAGCTTTCCCGAATAATGCATGTTATTACTTTCCGTGGCCAATATTTGTTTAAATGGTTGTTCATAATTCAGAAAGACAACAAGTCCCTTTTATAAACTGTATTGAATGTAGTATATTAACTATATTCCGAGTCATATGTGCTAGCGCGCTAACAATAACATGCTAACGACAATAACAATAGCACACTAACTAACTATGTCACAAATAAATAACAACGCGTGCTAATATACGTTAGCACTGGGTGTTTAGCAACATAATTAACGTGACAGCTAGCTGGGATAGGCTCCAGCACCCCCCGCGACTCTAGTGCGGATAAAGCGGTTCAGAAAATGAGATGAGATTAATTATGATGCCACAATAATTGACACTTTTCAAAGCAAATGTATGCTTTGAAAAGTGTCAATTATTAGCATCCCTAAAAACAGTGATATTGGTGGTGAGCAATATGGCATCATAATTCATCTCATCTCATTTTCTGAACCGCTTCATCCGCACTAGGGTCGCGGGGGGTGCTGGAGCCTATCCCAGCTGACTTTTGGCCAGAGCCGGGGGACACCCTGAATTGGTGGCCAGCACGAAACCAAATTCTTGCACTTTCTTAAATGATTTGGCCTATTGGAAGATCTACTATATCCCGAAAGTTTTGCTAGTAAGCAGACTGGAGCGCCTTTGCGGTGGCCGGCCAAGGCTTAAGGGCGCCTTAAGGAGCGATAATGAGATCCCCTTCCCGACCGGTGACCTTGGAACGCCATCGATAGCGCGCCGCTGTGCTCGAGCCGCAAAATTGGCCCGTCCGGCGTTAAGACTCAGGTGCAAAGCGGCTGGACAAAAGACGATTAAAGAACTTATCGATACGCGCACACTGGGACCTTTGTTTTTTTTTTTGTTAGTAGGAAGCGGGCGCCGCTAATCCTCACGCAGCAGCCGCCAACACGCCTTGTTATGACTGCAAATAGGAGCCGCTCGCCCGTATTTAGCGAGAACTCGTGTTTGGACATCAGCGCGTCGTGGCGTCCGTCCGTCCGTCTACTAGCAGCGGCTGACCCACAAAAAAATTCTTTCGCCGCCGTTGATGTCCAAATCACTTGGGCTGGGAGGGCTGATGGCATTGGTTCAAAGCCAAAAAGGTGGACAAATTTCATTTGGAGGATTATAAAAAATCTGCCAAAGTTCAGAAAAAAATGGAATTTTCAAAAGCATTTTAGTTTTATTAGTACACATTTTTTTTCTTATTTTTACTTGAGTAAAATGAACACATAGACTAAGAGTACTGTAAAATATAGTGTGTGTGTGTGTGTCTCTTTTCACACATCTGACCACACTTGGCGAAAAGGAAATGTCACCTTTGAACTTTAGCGGTTGTCTGCACACAACACACACACACACACGACGTATTTACGCGATGTCTATCTTTGTGGCGCTCGTGTGTGTGTGTGTGTGTGTGTAAGTCCACTCTATATCAATCGACAGCGTAATTAGCTTATGTGTGTTTAAACTAAAAATGGCAGAGGTTGGAGTGTTTGTTTTGCCAACGTTGACGGACACACCCGCACACGTGCGCTCTTGTGCCAGAAAAATGACTCCAAAGTGGAATAAAAGAGGGTAAATGTGTGGGTTTTTATACCCAATTCATGCTCAGACATATCAAATAAACTGTGGTTGTTTTCAACTATTACTACTAGCATTTATTCAATAAATCAAAAGTTAAAACTCACGATGATGTTTCTGTGACTAGGCGGGGACAGAAAATGGACGTCGACGCGACCCACGACGAATTGGACGACGAGATTGAAGCTGATCCACGGGTAGGAAATGTCTCCATGTTTTTCCTTAGTTTGATCCATTATTTAAATGCCCCCAAATTTAGAGCCCTCTCGTGTTTAAAATGCACCAAGTCGACGTTTTGCAAGCGGAAAAGGCAAATGGCTCTTTTTTAAAGTCACGTATTTGAAAAGGGCCATTTTGGGCTTTTCATTCCATCTGAATTTATCCGACGTTTCCCAACGTTTACTCCTTTTGATCCTCGTCAACTTGATTTAAACGGAATCCAACGCAGGGCTCGTCACGTCGAGAGTAGGTTGCGGAATTTGCCTTCGTTGGAAAAGCACCAGTTTGAGTCACAAATGCTCAAACGTGTTCCCACCCTGTTATCGCCGTGTTTAAAAACGCTCTTCCACGCCAAAGCGGTCAACCATTTACCGCCGCGGCAAATTTGCGTCAGCCTGACTGAGTTATGGGGGCAGGAAGTACAGTAAGGAGAGAAATGGCCTGTTTTATGTCATTTTATTGAGGAAAATGGGTGTCGTTCAACGCGTCTGTCACTTTAAGAAATGTTCTTTTTCATTTGAATATTTGATCGCCTTTTTTAAAATCATTACTCTAATTTTTAAGGAATGTTTTCTTATTAAAAACAGTTCATTCATTGCCCTTATCCCTTTTTATCTTCAATTATATAGCGAGTCGAGTCAAAGCCATTTGTAAAAAATACAATAATCAATCAGCATCCATTTTTACAACCAAACACACGTCGGTAAAAATGATTGATTTGGCTTTACGATGAGAATAACAAACATCCATCACACTTTTGCACGATGGGAAGCCAACATTTTGCGTGTTAACGTGAGAAGTGAGCCGCAAAATGGCGGCACGCGAGGGGGCTGCTGATGTAACGGATTATGTAAGCCCCGCCCCTCCCTCACCCCAAAAAAAGGGCAATTGAGGATGAGTTGACGACGCTCACTAAAGAGGAGGGTCGGCCCATTTTTTAAGATTACACTCTCTCAAATTGCTTTTTTTCTTTCCCCAAAACAATTCAAACCTGCCAAATGTTTGATTGGGAGATCAACGCCAAGATTTCAACAATATACGGTTAGATTATGTATTAATATTATCTATAGCAGGGGTGTCAAACTCGGGTTGGTTCGCGGGCCGTATTAACGTCAACTCGGTTTCATGTGGGCCGGACCTTTTTAGATATATTTAGATTTTTTTTTTTTTAAATTGGATTAAAAGAACTGGATCAAAATAATAATAATAATAATAATAATAATAAGAATCGGACATAGGCCATGTCGTCATTACCACAACACAAAAAAGCCTACTTGTCATCACCTAAATAGTGCGTTTTTATAGATCTAAAGCAATGTTTATTTGAGATTTTTTTTCTTAGTAATGGAACATTTCTTTTAATCATGTTTTTCATTTAAAATGGAAACAAAATACATTTTTAATGATGTTCAATATTAAAGTGGAAAACGGAAAATATCGATATTTATTTTTAGATCTTACAAAAAGCGCTTTGAACTAAAAACACAAAAGAAAAAAAATGGATTAAAAAACGACAATGATTGATTTAAAAGGGGGAAAAAACAATGTTTATTTTAGCTTTTTTAAAATATATTTTTAGATTTTACAACATTATTTTTGAACTAAAAACACAGAAAAAAATGGATTAAAAAATGACAATGATTGATTTAAAAGGGGGAAAATCAGGAAATTTAATATACATCTATACTCTTCATTTGAATTTGATCCTAAAACAGAAAGTCGGCACTCATCATTTACTTTCCCGGGCCACACAAAATGATGCAATGGGCCAGATTTGGCCCCCGGGCCGCCACGTTGACACCTGTGATCTATAGTAAGCGATGGGCCGCCATTGACGGCAATTCCCTTTTGACCTGCAACGTTAGGAAAGATACCAGCGTAAAAACGGAAGAAATCACGAAGTCCCGAGGGCCAAAAACGGCGCCCCGACGTAGGACGGGAAATTCCTGGTCGGCAAACGTCCACGTCAAGACAAGATGGCGTCCACGATTGTAGAAAGAATCCAAAATAGGATGTGGACGATGAAAGGATAAAGCGGTGGTGGCCCCCACCGACGGCAGACGCAGATGACAGATAGCCCCAAAAAATGCTCCGTGATTTTCAGATTATACAAAAGGGACAAATTGTCCAAAATACCACAGTCAAAACATGTTTTACTTCCTGTCGTTGTCTCTCCCAAACAATTCTACACAAAAAAAGGCATCGCTAGCGACAGGCATTTCCTATTTGACTCCAAATAGCCGTCCCGATACATTTGCGCCATTCGTGCGGTCAACGCTAGCGAAGCATCGCATGGCGGTAACGTGAGCGTGGCGACCTCTGACCTGTACGTGCGCGTACGTGCGTGTGTGTGTGAACAGGAAACTCTACTCCCGTATGTAACGCAATCTGTCCAGACCGGCGAGCATGGCGGGGAAAATCTGACCCACTCTCGGACGCGCTCAGTCGAAGCTAATCAAGTGGCCGTCAATGGCCTGGATTGTTCGTCCTCATTAGTGGCGGCGCTACACAAAAAAAGCTAACAATGCTAGCGCTACTGAAAGGACTCTTTCTTCCTTTTATAGAGCTGCAGCAGGTGGGGGGAGAGACAACCTGGATTTTAGCTTAGCATGTAGCTAGTGTAGTAGCTAGACCGAGACTAAAGACCTAAACCACAGGTGTCAAAGTGGCGGCCCCGGGGGCCAAATCCGGCCCGCCGCATCCTTTTGTGTGGCCCAGGAAAGTAAATGATGAGTGGCGACTTTCTGTTTTAGGATCAAATTCAAATGAAGAGTATAGATGTATATTTAATTTTCCTGATTTTCCCCCTTTTAAAACAATCATTGTCATTTTTTAATCCATTTTTACTGTGTTTTTAGTTCAAAAATCATTTTGTAAAATCTAAAAATATATAAAAAAAGTTCAAATAAACATTGTTTTTGATCTATAAAAAACTGAATATTCAGGGATTTTCATCCAGTTCTTTCAATCCATTTATTTAAAAAAAATCTAAATATTATATCTAAAAAAGGTCCGGCCCACGTTAAATCAAGTTGACGTTAACCAACCCGAGTCTGACACCCTTGACCTAAACAATACCCAAATATTTATTTTCCCTTAAATGTAATGTTGTTATAACTATGATCTGCATCGCTAATCAGAAACAACCAATAAAAACCCTCAATTGCAGCCAATTTAAAAAAATAATAATACACCAAACATTTGGACATGCCTGATAGCCTTTCTTCGTCGTATTATTTGGGAAGCTAGGTAAATAGCATCCAGGTGCACTGCACAAATATGTAGCACAATTGTCTATTCATAACCGGACAAGCCCTGGCGACCAGTCTGCCTTTCCCTCGTCAAAGTCTGCCGGGATAGGCTCCAGCGCCCCGCGTTCCTGACCAGGATCGGCGGTATGAAAATGAATAACCAAATGCAAATGTCAGTAAAAAAAAAAAAAAAGAAAGACCCCAAAAATGTATGCAAGAAAATGTCCTCCAGGGCTGTCAATAAAATCCATGTCAACATGTGTGAGTTCAGGCTAGCGAATTGATTTCACCTTGGAAAATTGACCTCGCTCGCAGCTCTCGGGGTAAAAATAGTCCCAAAAAAAAAAGAAATGGGGGTCACATGACCGCCTCTAGTGAGGTCAACCAGCTGTCACAACAACACCTTCAAAACAAAACACGTGCAAAAGGAATATTAATTTATATAAAAAAAATACGGAGCAGCACAGTGGGGAAAAAAAAAGTTTGTGGACAAAATTATTATTATTTTTAAATGTGAAGGGTTCATCCCACCCATTCAAAAGGGATTTGGACGTCCACTGCCGTCAATGGCCCGAGTATTTAGAGGAATTATGATTAGTAGTAGGTGTTGGCCTTGTGGCAACAGACCGAGAAGATAACTTTACACCTTGGCTCTAAATATCCCGTTTAATGCGTCTCCTTTATCAGATGGGTCAAAGGTCAAGTGTTGTCACAGCTTTTGAAGGTGTCAAACACTTTGTGTGACTTAGCTTTCAGTAACTACAAAAAATAGTGAAAGGAAATCCTCCTGTTAAAAGTCAAATAACTAAGAATTAACTAAGTTTTCTTTTATTCGTGTATTATTATTATTATTGCATTTCATAAAAAGAGAGTGCAGAGACAAATGTCCTTTTAAATCAGATTTATTCATCAGGTCCAACAGCCAGCGTCAAAATATAGAAGAACAAGAAGACGGTGGACGGGGGGGGGGTTCACAAAACATCATTGCAAAAGAAAAGAAGAATAATAAGGCATCCAATTGATCTCTTTTTTTTGGGGAGGAAAAAAAAATGACAATCAGTTTTTAGTGCATTTGTCGAATGAACAAAGTGTCAGTGAACGTCTCTTCATTGCACGTCTATTTGTTTGCGGTGGACGCCTTTCATTCAAATAAGAGTTCCACACTTAAAAACGATCGTTTGCATAAAATCACCAAAGGAAGGATTGCAAAGTGGATTCGGAACGACCCGCCCGTTAAGTGCTCGACGCGATTCCGTCGTGGAGAATGTCAGACGGAGGGACGGATGGGAGGGACGGGAGGTCGGCGGCGGCGAGCCTTCACATGAAGAAGGCGCGCACTTGGCGACCCTTGAGCGGCTGCGGGGGGCGATAGTTGTCCACCATGCAGCACTCGGGTTCGCCCTCGGCCGAGAAGAGCAGGCTGCGGAATTTGGCCATCTGTGGAGGGAGACAAGATGGTGGCCTTGTCAATCAAAATGTTGGCCGCTAGTCTTTTGCACCCTTAGCATTCATAATACATATACCACAAAATGTAGACGATTGCATACCTGTCAACCTCTGCCGATAACTGCCCTTATAAATGATTATGATTCCCCTTACAAACCCCCCAAAAACCTTACAAACACCGTACGACTCGTCTGACAACTTTTACCTTGTTTTGTCGCCGGTCTTTTGGTCGTTGGCGACCAAAAGACCGGCGACCGGGTTGGAACAAATTAATTTTATTTTTCAGTTGATTTCAATGGGAAACGTTGGTTCAAGTGACGAAAATATCGACATACGAGCTCAGTCCCGGAACCAATTAAGCTCGTATCTTGAGGTACCACTGTATTTTTTTTTTTTTGAAGTGTACCTTAAAGAAAGAGACAACATGTCTTTTCCTCCTCACCTGAGCCGAGCTGACGCTGATGGGATCTTTGCAGACGATCCAGGTGACGCTCTCCAGCAGAGGGGGCGTGGTCAGGGACCCCTCGTACGTCCAGTAGTCCAGTCGGGGGGGCAGGAGACCGCTGGGGTCGAAATTCTTGAACGTGGTCTGCTTTCCCTGAGGCGCAAAAAAACAGACGGACGTCAGGAACGCGGGCGCTCGCCCCACCGTCGCCCGCCGTTACTCACTTTAGTCTGGATGGCGCTGAAAGCGTCCAGAACTTTCTGCAGATGCGCATTTTCGTTACCAATCTGAAAACAACCAAGACAGAGTTTGACTCAATAACGGGGAACTCGATGGATGCTTGCTAAAATAAGGAAAGGGATATTGAAAAGAGCTTTTGAATCGGATACCGACCTGCAGGAAAACGCCCACCACGGCGAGCCCGTCGGGTTTGCCGGCGGCTTCCCCGAAATCGGCGTATTTGGTGTTCCAGTGCACCAAGTGAAGCTGCGACGAAAAACCGGAAAATTGGATGAGCGGCATGTTTTGGATCATGAAAATCTTGTTGTTGTGTTGTTGTTCAATGTTTTTTTTTTGTTTACCTCGGCAGGGTACTTGTTCCCGACCACCGTGTGCTCCGAGCCCCTGTCGTCCGACGCCCCCCAGTGGAAGTGGAACTGCTTGAGACGGTACACTCCGGCGACGGGGCCGCCCGTCAAAACTGGTGAGAAGCAAAAACGTGGCGGAAAATTGACGCGCGTGTAAACCAGACGTACGCATTTAGCCGGCGGGACGCGTGAATCGACGTGGCAAAGCGCGGGACCCAGTGGAAGGTCGGCGTAATTTGCCGGCGGCGGGAGATTACGTAACCGTAATCTCAATTGGCAAATGGGCTGCAGCGTAATCTGGATAAAAAGAGCTTTCAAACAACGCACTCTATTTGGAAATGTCACAAAGAACTGCCGTTTCAAAAGGATCGTTTGATTGAGGTTATACGTACGACGGTTATTTCTTTTAAAAAGTCATTTATTCTCACGTTGCAACCTACTTTATTTGCATTATTATAATTTGGATTGGATTGGATAAGAAAGGATAGTCTTGGCATATTTTTAACTGTGCCATGGAATGATAACGACCTTCATTTTAAAAAGATTTAACATAACTGATTGCTTATATTATGTTTAAATGTCTCATTTTACAAAGAATAACATTTAGAAATGTGCTCGTATAATAAAAACAAAATAAGAATCTAATACGTACAATAAGGGGAGTTTTTTCCATACGTTATAACCTATTTGACTCCTCGAAAATGTTTTTGCGGTTTAAAAGTGAAAATAAAATGAAGCTATAAAGAAAGCAATCAAAAGGCGCCATTGCATTTTGGACTAAACAAAGCCTCCCACTGCAAATGGGTCAAACGAGGACAGCCGATTGAAAGATGGCGACGTGCAAAAGCAGACGACGGACAGAGAGAAGAGAAGTCGACTCACCGGAGGCGTCCGTGTCGTCCAGAAAGGTGACCTGGAAGGAGTGTCCGTTATTGAGAATATCCAAGCAGGTGCCCGGGTCGTACTTGAGGCCGAGCGGCTTCAGCGCCCCGTCGTGCGCCGCCGAACCCGGATTGATGTCGATGGGCGACTGGCGCGGACCGTCGGCGATGGGGAAGCTGGCGGACCACTTGTCCGGACCTGCAAGATGGAAATAACGGAGGAGGATGAGCGCGATGAGGACGGAGGACCAAGATGGCGCTCACCATTGTTGGCGGCGTACCCCCACGCGTGAGACATTGTCGGATGGTTTCTTTCGACCTTCCACACCTGACAGCTGCGTGTCGCCTTATATATAAATACACGCCGAAGACCCCCACCCCCCCCTCACACGCACAATTTCTAACCACGCCCCCCACCACCACCACCACCACACTCCCCCCTCCGCCCCTTGAGGAATGACCAATCTCTGGCTCTCTTTCTGAGATAACCTGTCTCTCTCTCTCTCTTTCTATCTCTTTCTCTCTCTCTCTCTATCTCTCTCTCTCTCTCTCTCTCTCTCTCTCTCTCTCTCTCCCTCCCTCCCTCTCTCTCTCTCTCTCTCTCCCCCCCTCCCTCCCCCTCTCTCTCTGTCTTTAGCTCTCTCTCTCTAATCTAATCCAATGAGGCCAGCCGAACCGAATCCGACACGTCCATGATCCGGGACTCTCGCGTCCTCGTCCTCTCCGCTCAAACTCGCATTCCGTCTTTCATCGGCTGGTCTTTAGGACGCCCGACGCCCCATCAACGGCGAAATGAATGAGAAATCCCCCAAAATGAGAGCAATGCAAGCCCGTCAAAGTGTCCGCCGAGAAGCGTGCCCAAATGCACATGACGTCAAAAAGTGGGAAGAATGACGCGTCCCGAAGACTTGACCTTCAATGGAGGCTGACGCGGAGCGGAAATTGTCGGAATATATAGGTTTGCAAAGAAATGCACGTTAGGATAAAATAAGTGCGGTGCCGCGGCGCCACCTAAAGGCGGCCTGTCAAAATGCAGGGAAATCTATCGTCGACGTCATCCTCGAAATAAATCTCAGAAAATCCAAGGAAAAGGTTCAAAATATGACAAAACGTCAGAGGAGACGGATATTACGAGTGCTGCTTGTGCAATATAATCTTTTAAAAAATAGTTTTTAATTAGACGCAAATAACGTGAAACTATAACCGGAAACTATATCTCTCCCACTTCCTGGACGTATAACTTTACATTAATCAATTTTCTAAACATTATTGTTCCAAAGGCGCGTATTTTTATTTCATCTTAAGTGATTAGCGTTACAAAAAAAGAAAGAAAGGGAAAATTTAAAACCAGAATAAACGACAAGCAATCGTATTTGCCTGGTGTGTTCATAAAACGCAAACGTACTTTTTTTCCAGGTAAAATTAATATTTATATTTTGAGGTAACGTTGAACTCTTTGTGTCACACAGAAAGTAAAAAAGACCGCCAACTATCTAAGATGATAATGTATAAATAAATAAAAAATAAAAAAAGACTAACCAGAGTCAAAATCCCGGGTCAAAGCGTCTCATTTTTATGACGCCATCAAAAATGGACTTGTAGGAAAACAAACGCGGAAGAACGTGGGCCCTCGCATGCTACGGCAAGTAATTTTTACGATTAATGTTATTCTGTTACATGTTAAGTGTTACATCGGGCATGAAAATAACCTAATGTAAAGAAATACGCACGTCGTGGATTGTTAACACGAAAAAACAAATATAAATAGCTAGTTTTAGCATGTAGTCGAATGTTTATTGAGGTCTCGTGTGACGTTCACGTTAAATCTAGGAAGCTAATGCCTTTGTCAAACAACTGCAACGTATTGTGCAGCGCATAACTTCTACAACATGTTTTTATTTGTATAATCTTTACTATTTCAGTTGAAAATTGCAATTTGCCAAGGCGTATATCGCTATTGTGTGACTCCGTTGCTTAATTGGCACACCTGGTGGATCTGCCCTTGACGGAAGTAAACGAAGCAGATCTGCATTAAAATAGTAATCCGATTTTACAACGATAGGCACAATAGAACTGACAACACTGACACTTAAACAATCTTCCTGCTATTCTCACCACTATTATATCCCTCATCTCATTTTCTGAACCGTTTTAAACCGGATTTAAACCCAGGACCCCAGAACTGTGAGGCCGACGAGCTGCACCACTTTTATATGTTTTCATAAATGAATATATAATCTAATTGCAAGCAATCTTATCGAGACTTGACAAATCCAATATATTTTCCTGTGGCATTTCGTTCTTCACCTCTTTATTTTGAATCAATATTTTGTCTAATGTGTCTTTAATGTGTGTGTGTGTTAACAGGCAAGATGGGGAAAAACAAACAGAAAGGCAAAAAGAAAGCAAATGTCTTCCAAGTGGCAGCAAACAAGCACGTGAAGGCCAGAAATAAAGCCAAGCCCATCCGGACATCGCTTAAACACGTAATGACCATTTTCTGCTACCTTGCAGAGTCCCGATATAAAGATGCTTGACCATATTTTCTTTTCTCGTGTCCATAGATCAACGCCGTTAAGAACGAGAAAGTGGAGAACCTGAACCAGATGTTCTCCAAAGTCCAGAGGGATGTGAGTGGCCTTTCCAAACAAGCCAAGAAACCACCGCAACAGGTAGCCGACCGCTTTCACGCCGTGCTAATAATCCTCACATAGTCACTCAAAGTCATTTTTTGCATCTTTTTAGATCGTCAAAGAGCCGCAAAAGGAGGCGGTGAATGTTGACGACGCGGCTCGGCTTTTTTCTCAACTCTGAAGGATTTGGATTCTTCGTGGACGAGTGAGTTTACCCAATTTATTCCCACCTTTATCTAATTTATCATCTTAAGTAAATTCCAAAAATCAGGACGCAAACACCAAAACTGTTGTTTTAAAATAGGGGTTAAAATAGATCAGTTTTTTTTTACTTCATAGGTAAAATACAATAAAATTACTGTTAAAATTAAATAAATATTACAATTACTCCGTTATTGTAAAAAAAAATGTTAGTGTAATCATTGTCCGAATCAAAGAAATGAACAATGTTGACATTGTAGTCAGTTCTGAGAAAACATCAAATATCAAAATGTAGACAAATATCAAAATGTAGACTACAAAATGTAGCTTAATAATTTTTACCGCATTTTTTAATCACAATGAATAATTTTTCTATCAAATTAAAGTAGTGTGCTGCACTACATAGTATAGTAAGGCTTTTTTCTTTAAAAAATGACCAAGTATAGTAAGGCTTTTTTTCTTTAAAAACGACATAGTATACTAAGGCTTTTTTCTTAAAAAAACGAAATAGTATAGCAAGGTTATTTTCTTAAAAAACAACCATGTATAGTAAGGCTTTATTTCTTAAAAAAACAGTACATAGTATAGTAAGGCTTTTTTCTTAAAAAAAAAAAAAACGACAGTGTATAGTAGGGCTTTTTTTCTTCTTAAAAAAACGACATAGTATAGTAAGGCTTTTTTTATTCTAATTAAAAAATGACATAGTATAGTGAGGCTTTTTTTTTCTTAAAAAATGACATGGTATAGTAAGGCTTTTTTTTCTCGTAAAAACATGACACAATGTATAACAAGGCTTTATTCATTAAAAACGACATAGCATAGTAAGGCTTTTTTCTTAAAAAAAAAAAATGTCATAGTATGGTAAGGCTTTTTTTCTTAAAAAAATGACAGTATAGTAAGGCTTTAAAAAAAAAAACGACATAGAATAGTAAGGCTCTTTTCTTTTAAAAAAAGACAGTATAGTAAGGCTTTTTTTCTTTAAAAAATGACCATGTATATTAAGGCTTTTTTTCTTTAAAAAACGACATAGTATAATAAGCATTTTTTCCTAAAAACGACCATGTATAGTAAGGCTTTATTTCTTTAAAAAACAACATAGTATAGTAAGGCTTTTTTCTTAAAAAAAAAAAAAAAAAGACAGTATAGTAAGGCTTTTTTCTTTAAAAAAAAAAAACATAGTATAGTAAGGCTTTTTTTCGTAAAAACATGACAATGTATAACAAGGCTTTATTCATAAAAAAACGACAGTATAGTAAGGCTTTTTAAAAAAAAAAAAACATAGTATAGTAAGGCTTTTTTCTTTTAAAAAAATGACCATGTATAGTAAGGCTTTTTTCTTGTTAAAAAATGCATTGTGTGGTAATAATAGTCATCTTTGACTTTATTGTATACTTCATGAATGAATCTTGGCTTCTGGCTCATCCTCACAAGGCTCGTGTACGTCCAAGATATTTGTTGAATGTAAGTTACAGCATGGAGGAAATGTTCCCCACAAGTTACCTAACGCCTTGCCTTGTTTGTTGACAGACTCGTACCGGCGCACCCCGGATTGCGCCTCCATCCAGGAGTCTCCGGCGCCCCAGTGAGCGGAGGCTGACATGACAAGCCCCCCCCCCCCCCCCCTCATCGTTTGGATGTCTATCGCCAGTAACCAGTTGAAAATGATTGGGACTGCCGATTGCGTTTTGTTGCCAGCACGACGCAAATGTATTTGGGACCAATACAAGTGTTTGGGTGGCTTATTTGAAAACCTAGCTGATAGCCAGTGTCTTTTGATTTTTTTGTCCAATTATTTTAACTCATTTTGATGTAATGTTTCAATGTAAAATTTTAATTTTTAAAGGTTTTTTTAGTAAAAGGTAATTATTCTCATGTCGCAGGTGGCTCTCCCCGCCGAAGGCGGGGAGAGTCACCAAGAGTACGTCTGCGGGACGCGAACCGGCTTCCACTCGGTCGGCACAAACTCCACTGTGCGCATACTCACCGGTCGCGCTAAAGGGCCCTCCCACCGTCCCACTAAAGTTCGGCCGGCCAAGTATTTTCGGTAAGAGGGCGCTCGAGTAATTTGGCTAAGTGTGCAAGCCGCCTCCCTACTCAGCATGGTCCTGTCCAATAAAACTTTTTGGGTGGCTTATTTGAAATCCTAGCTAATAGCCAGTGTCTTTTGTTTATTTAGGCCAATTCTTTTAACTAATTTTGATGTAATGTTTAAATGTAAAATTTTATTTTTTAAAGTTTTTTTTAGTAAAAGGTAATTATTCTCATGTCGCAGGTGGCTCTCCCCGCCGAAGGCGGGGAGAGTCACCAAGAGTACGTCTGCGGGACGCGAACCGGCTTCCACTCGGTCGGCACAAACTCCACTGTGCGCATACTCACCGGTCGCGCTAAAGGGCCCTCCCACCGTCCCACTAAAGTTCGGCCGCCTAAGTCTTTTCCCTGAGAGGGCGCTCGAGTAATTTAACTAAGTGTATAAGCCACCTCCTTAAAAAGTACAGTCCTGCCCACTCAGTTTTTATTTGACCTGGAAAGTGAGAAGTTGGAGGAGGCGGGGAATCTAACCAATGACCTTTTGTATGGTAAGTTGGTGCTCTACTATTGAGGCCAAGTCAGCCACCTGGTGAAATCGACATCCTACATCACCGCCATCCGCAGGCGAGTCTAAGAAAAACAAGAAAAGAAATATTTTGGAAATATTTAAGGATGTGGGAATCAATCCAGGCAACTTTTGTATACTAAGTGGGCACTATACCTCATTATTGGGTCAAAATGTAAGAAATCTTGCATGCGGTGGAAACGGGATCCGGTTTGATAGAGATCCTACATCCGCAGGTGAGTCTAAGAAAAACAAAAGAAAAGAAATATTTTCTGCACAGCAACATGAATGTCTCTTTAAACTTACTTTTTTGTCTTCAGGTGTCCTCGCGCTCCACAGTTTGGGAAACCTTTTTGTTGGAAGACTGTCCATCCCACAAGTCATCCATTTTTGCCTTTGTCACTCATCTGAAAAAATAAAAATAAAAGTTGACAGCAAAGTATCTCTTGTTCTATTATGTGACCTTGACTTTTAATTATAAGAAATATTTTTCTTAATTCTAAAGATTTTTGTAAGGGGATGTGGTTGTGCACATGCACTATGATCGCTGTAACAAGGCGAGACATCACATACCGAGCCAATACGAAGGCGACCAGTCGGGGCGGCGCTTCATCCGCAAGCTGCTCCCAAACCTACTCCATCCTGTCAGAGAGACCACAAGAAAAAAGCCTTATTATACATGGTCATTTTTTGAAGGAAAAACACCTTACTATACTATGTCGTTTTTTAAAAGAAAAAAGCCTTACTATACTATGTCATTTTTTAAGATAAAAAAGCCTTACTATACTATGTCGTTTTTAAAGAAAAAAAGCCTTACTATACTATGTCGTTTTTAAGGGAAAAAAGCCTTGTTATACATTGTCATTTTTTAACGAAAAAAAAGCCTTACTATACTATGTCGTTTTTTAAGAAAAAAGCCTTACTATTCTATGTCGTTTTTTAAAGAAAAAAAAAAGCCTTACTATACTATGTCGTTTTTTAAGAAAAAAGCCTTACTATACTATGTCGTTTTTTGAGGAAAAAAAGCCTTACTATACATGGTTGTTTTTTTTAAGAAAAAAGCCTTACTATACTATGTCGTTTTTTATTAAAAGCCTTACTATACTATGTCGTTTTTTATTAAAAGCCTTACTATACTATGTCGTTTTTTTTATTAAAAAGCCTTACTATACTATGTTGTTGTTTTAAGAAAAAAAGCCTTACTGTACTATGTCGTTTTTTAAAGAAAAAAGCCTTACTGTACTATGTCGTTTTTTAAGAAAAAAAAGCCTTACTATAGTATGTCGTTTTTTTTTTTGTTTTTTTAAAGCCTTGCTATAATATGTCGTTTTTTTAAGAAATAAATCCTTACCATACTATGTCGTTTTTAAGAAAAAAGCCTTACTATACTATGTCGTTTTTTATGAAAAAAATCCTTACTATTCATGGTCGTTTTTTATTTTAAAAAAAGCCTTACTATACATGGTCGATTTTTAAGGAAAAAAAGCCTTACTATACATACATGGTCATTACCAAAAATAAATAAATAAATCAAATCGTCAGATATCACCAATATTACTGGAGAGTGTCTTTCCACAATTAGGATTTTCGTTTTATGACAAATGGTCTATAAAGGAATTTCGAATTGGAAAAGTCATCATTGAGCCGTCTTCTTTTCTCTCCTTGTGCGATCTTTGAAATGATTAAAAAATACTCAACGCAATTCGATTGGGAGATATTATGACTGCAAGTGCAACTCTATCTTTAGAGAAGCTTGCAATGGAGAGAACGGTAGCATTTCTTACCTTTTCGGCATGCGTCGAGTACACAAAAATCAGCCAACGTCGAAAACAACAACTTCTTGGTGGACTTCTGTTCATGTCCTTTAACAAACGTATCTTGGTTGGAGCTGACCCAAATGAGGCCGTTTAGATCATGCGATTAAAAAGCTGAAAAGACGTTTACAAACAAAACATAGCATACAGGTCAATAAAAACCGATTTTTTCCATTGTCTCTTCCGGTCGGTTTCACTTCCGGCTCACCAATGTGACGTCAATTCAGGGAACGCCCTCGACTTTTTTTTCTTTTTTAAAAATATAATAGTTTGCAATGAAAGGGGATGCTACGCCTTTATATCAAATCAAAAGCCTTTATTGTCATCATACACAGCTGTGTATAATGAAATATCATTCAACAAAGGTGCTCTTAAATGGGTCAAAATGGTCAAAAGTCTGCACTTTGATGGCCAACGTTTGAAAGAGGTCCAAAAAAAGTCTTGAAGTGGCTCTTGAGTCCCAATGGGTTGGCTGTGTTAAGCTCTGGCAACCCACACCACTTTTTCCAGGTTGTGCAATATTAAGGTGGATAAACCATTTTCTATCCAAAAAAGACCAAGACATTTTTCTTTTAAATAGAGACGACTGTGTGTCGTCAAGGCTTTCCAGAAATGGCCAAGTTAAGTGTGGCTATTTCATGGTGTAGAGGTTTGTTCACCTGCCTTCCATGTGGGCAGCTGGGGTTCGAATCCCAGTTGGTAATCATTTTTCCCTTAAATAAAAACAACCGTGTGTAGTCAAGACTTTCCAATAATGACAAAGTAAAGTGTGGCTGCTGCATGGTGTAGCGGTTTGCTTACCTGCCTCCCATGCGGGCAGTTGCGGTTCAAATCCCAGTTGGAATTTTTTTTCCCCTTAAATAGAAACAGCCGTGTGTAGTCAAGACTTTCCAATAACGACAAATTCGAGTATGGTGACTTCATGGTGTAGAGGTTTGCTCACCTGACTGCCGTGTGGGCAGGTTATGGTTCGAACCCTGGTGGCCGCTGATTTAAGACAGACTGGTGGATGAACCATTTTGCCATTAAAAAAGACTAAATTTTTCCTTAAATAACAGCATCAAATGACTATGTGTGCTACCTCATGGTGTAGTGGGTCAGTCACCTGCCTACCATGCGGCGGGTGAAGGTTCACGTCCCGGTGGTGCACATGGTGTCGAAGGCTGACTGGAAAAGTTGTTTTGCTGAAAAAAATGACTAAGTCTTTATTTTAATGAAAAAAAGTTAATCCATATACTGAACTACATAGTGTAGTGATCAGTCAAACAACACCAGGATTCGAACCCCAGCCGCCAACATGGCAGTCAGGTGAACAAACCTCTACGCCAACAATTGGCCACACTTTACTTTGTCATTATTGGAAAGTCTTGACTACACATGGCTGTTTCTATTTAAGGGAAAAATGATTACCAACTGGGATTTGAACCACAACTGCCCGCATGGCAGTCAGGGGAACAAACCTCTACACCATGAAGGAACCACACTTAACTTTGTCATTATTGGAAAGTCTTGACTACACATGGTTGTTTCAATTTAAGGGAAAATGACACCACACCAGGAATCGAACCACACTTACCTGCGTGGGAATCAGGCAAACGAACCTCTGCACCACAGTGTCCTCACTTTACCTGCAAACAAAGATGGGCAATATAGAAAATGAATGAACAATTTTCTATTCAAAAAAATGAAAACACCAAGTCTTTCCCTTCAATAAAAACAACCATTTATGTAGTAAGGCTTTGAAAGTAAATGACACAAACGCCATTTCAGGAGCACGACAGCGGCGTCCCGCCCAACGGCGACGACGAGATGAAAAAGACAAAAAAAAAATCATTGACTTAAAAAGGCCAACACAAATAGTTTTATATATACATATACACAGAGCAACGTTTATTTTTCTTTCCAACAGATGTCATTTAAATATATTTTCAGGTTTTTTTGGGGGTGATCTTAACATAAAGTACACGTAACATGCCTTTTGATAAAAATATTATACAAAAATGTACATTTTTCTGTACAAGGCTCAGCCGAGCTGCTGTTGCCATGGTAACTGTTGGCCCGCCCGCACGTCCATTCATACTGAAAACTATACATCTTTCAATATTTTGGCATTAGAGAATATTGACACTCTCTCTTTAATTCTGCATATTTGTACTGTCATGTATTTCTGGGCCAAACTCAATGAAAAAGGTGCCCTAACAGGTCAAAGTGTGCTTTTGCTAAAATTATAGGTGCTATTCCAAATATCAGGTCTCATGTTCACCTGACTGCCTTGCGGGCAGGTGTGGTTCCAATCCCGGTTGGGAAACATTTTCCCTTAATAATTTCTATATATGTGTAGTCAAGACTTTCCAATAATGACAAAGTTAATTGTGCTGGCTTCATGGTGTAGTGGTTCACTCACCTGCCTACCATGTGGGTAGGTAGGGTTCAAATCCTGGTTTGGAATCATTTTCCCCCTTAAATAGAAACAACCGTGTGTAGTCAAGACTTTCCAATAATCACTAAGTAAAGTGTGGCTACTTCATGGTGGAGAGGTTTGTTCACCTGACTGCCATGCAGGCAGTTGCGGTTCAAATCCCAGTTAGTAATCATTTTTCCCTTAAATAGAAACAACCGTGTGTAGTCAAGACTTTCCAATAATGACAAAGTTAAGTGTGGTTCTTTCATGGTGTAGAGGTTCACTCACCTGACTGCCGTGTGGGCAAGCAGGGTTCGAATCCCGGTGGCCGTTGACTTGGGACAGACTGGTGGATGAACCATTTTGCCATTAAAAAAGACTAAGTCATCTTTCCTTAAATGAGAGCACCCAATGACCTTCGGCTGACTGGCGAACAGCAACTGTTGAAAATGACTAAGTCTTTATTTTAATGAAAAAAGGATCATCCATATACTGAACTACATAGGGTAGTGATTAGTCAAACGACACCGGGATTCGAACCCTAGCTGCCCACATGGCAGTCAGGTGGACGAACCTCTACGCCACGAAGTGGCCACACTTTACTTTGTCATTATTGGAAGGTCTTGACTGCACATGGTTGTTTTTATTTAAGGGAAAAATGGTTCCAAACCGGGATTTGAACCCCAGCTGCCCACATGGCAGGCAGGTGAGCTAACCTCTACACAATGAAGTCACCACACTTTAGTTTGTCATTATTAGAAAGTCTTGACTACACATATATAGAAATAATTAAGGGAAAAAGTTTCCCAACCGGGATTCGAACTACACCTGCCCACATGGGAGTCAGGCGACTGAACCACTACACCATGAAGTCGCCACACTTGACCTTGTCGTAATTGGAAAGTCTTGACTACACCTATAATTTTAGCAAAAGCAAACTTTGACGTGTTAGGGCACATTTTTAATTGAGTTTGGGCCAGAAATACATGACAGTACAAATATGCAGAATTAAAGAAAGCATGTCAAAATTCACTTTAATGCTAAAATATTAAAACATGTATAGTTCTTGTCTAATTTTGCTGGTCCAATGACATTTGACACATTTTGCTTACAATACTTGAAATGTCACCAAGTCCCTAAAAAAATGGAGCTCATAATGTGTTTCTATGATAATGATTTGGTTAGGCATCCAAATGAACATCATAGAATCCTGTAATGAGCTTGATTTTGTTTTGTTTAGGGACTTGGTGACATCTCAAGTTTTGTAAGCAAAATGTGTCAAATCCATATGGCACATAAAATGATTCTAGAAATGGTGACGTGGTGAATTTTGTGCATTTTCAGGTGACCGTTGGAGAACGGACAACCAGAAGAAAATGGATGGACGAATCCAAAGTGCGAGTTGAAGAGAACCTGCTGGAGTCTTCTTCTTGTCCTTCTTCTCCATTTTGGGGCCATTCTCCTATGAATCCATTCCGTTTTGATCCAAAATGTCTTCAGTCCCGACCGGAATGGAATTTTTGGGTGTCCTGCGGCGACAAAAATCATTGCTTGATCGACATGTGTTGTATTTTCATCTTTCTAATAAATGCATACCGTATTTTCACGACTATAAGGCGCACATAAAAGTCTTCAATTTTCTCCAAAATAGACAGGGCGCCTTATAATCCAGTGCGCTTTATATATGGACCAATACTAAAATTGTTATCACGATCAAATCAAATAAATCAGTCGATAGGACAACGACGGAAAGCAGCCCCCGACTCTACTATTTTCCCGTAGATAAAGTACTGCGCAGTGACTGCTGGGATATCGAGTTCTTAATACACCCAGTTCTTCAATACAGTTAGTATGATGGCGACCACACTAATTTGGTGCTGGCCGTCATTTCGGCTGGATTTACAAAAGGAATCCTCCCGCTAGATGTTGGCGTCAACGGAGCATTCAAAGCTAGACTGCGAAATATATATATATTATATATATTAACACGGAGCTTGCCGTCATTCCCAGAGGCTTGAGAACTACAACCGCTGGACCCAGCATTTTGGAAGACTCATTTGGGCAATTGTTTAATTAGGACACAGAAAATGAGGACTTTGATGGATTTGTGGGTGATGATGATGACGTGAGTAAGTTGTAAAATGGCTAAATAAAGTACAACCAAACTCAGTTTTGCTTCTGTTGCCTTTTTAAAGCGTGTTTTTAGCGTGTGGGTGTTGCGCGCAAGAACTATATTTCCCAGCAGTCACTGCGCACCGGAACCCGGAAATAAGCTGCTTCCGGTAGCCAGCGCTATTGCGTTTCGATGTTCATCCATATATAATATATATGCGTCTAAAAAAACGGTGCGTCCTTTGTGTGTTTAAAATACAGAAATAGCACTCGTTACTGACACTGCGGCTAAAAATATGATGTGCCATATAAGCGTGAAAATACGGTATTTTGTTCCCTTCCTAATGTTGCTGTCGTTACTTTGAGCTCCTCGAGTCACTTTCCGTACAAAAGTAGACTTTCAATGTTTCAAATTGAAAGTGAATGAAAAAGTTCAAGAGAAAAACACTCACCTTAATTGTCCACGTCGGAAATGTGGTTTTCTATCTGCAAAACAGACAGAAAGCAATTACAAGGGAATTCTTTCATCCAGCATCATTCAAGACCATGCAAATACTTTTTTTTTTTTTACCAGATGTTGAGCATCGTCGTCTGGGTAGTCGCCCTCGCCCCAGTCTCTCGTGTCGCCGGCCTCGGCGTCCGTCGGCTCGCCGCCGTCGTCGCCATCATCGGCGGTGTTTTCCCACGCGTCCTGGCGCTTTGACTGAGCGTCTGAAAAGGGACGGCCGGTCAACGGGCGCTGGGGAACGCTCGCCATCGGCGGGGACGGCCGCTCACCGGGCTTTATTTTGTCCAGACGGAGCAGCAGGGCGTCCACTTTGCTCTTGATCTGCGTCAGCTCGCGTTTGATGCTCTGCAGCTGCTCCGTCTTCACTGTCGACCGACAAAAAAAAGTGTCAGAGGAGGCGCAAAAGGCTTTTTTTGGCGAGCGTTCGGTGGACAAATCGCCAAAGGACACAAAAGCGCCAGTTTTTGTTGGGGCAAATCGAACCATTTAAGCCGTAATACATGTCAAAATAGATTCGGAATATATATTTTCAAATACGAGAGAAAAACTTACGTTTGACGGCGGCCGAAGTGGACGAGGACAGAGCGACGGGAGGCTCGGGGGACGCCGCCGACGCCGACGAGGACGACGACGAGCACGAGGTCTTGACGGGGAACGAGGCCTTGAGGCGGCGAGCGGACGCCGCCGCCGGCGCCACGCGCGAGCGCTTCAAGGGGATGGCGGCGCGCGGAGGTGGAGGCGGAGGCACTCGGCCGTGGTAGTCCAAAAGCCTGAAATGAACACAAAAAGTTGAAGAGTTTCAAGCAGGGCTATGTTGCTCAAGCACTTTCATACTTGCACTAAAACGCCGTTTAGAGTCACTTTAAAGCAAGGGTGGCCGACTCGGGTTGCTTGGCGGGCCGCTTTAACGTCAACTTGATTTCACGCAGGCCGGACCATTTTAGATATAATATTTAGATTTTTTTTTAATATAAATGGATTAAATGAACTGGATTAAAACCCCTGAATATTCAGTTTTTATAGATCTAAAACAATGTTTAGTTTAGCTTTTTTTAAATATATTTTTAGATTTTACAAAATGATTTTTGAACTAAAAACACAGAAAAAATGGATTAAAAAATGACAATTAATGATTTAAAAGGGGGAACATCAGGAAATTTAATATACATCTATACTCTTCATTTGAATTTGATCCTAAAACAGAAACACGGCACTCATCATTTACTTTCCCGGGCCACACAAAATGACGCACCGGGCCAGATTTGGCCCCCGGGCTGCCACTTTGACACGTGCTTTAAAGTGATGACCTAGTAGAGGTAGTGACGGCGTTTTAGTGCATGATCAACATGGCTGCTGCCCTGAGGCCTTCAACAAAATAGAAGAGAAGATGAAATGAAAACGTACCTGCCGTAAAAGTCATCTCGGTAGTACTCAAAGTCAAACTCGTAAGCGCTGGGGAAAAAAAAAACAAGATTTGAACCCCCTCCCACCAAGACCAATGAGGGTTCAAAAGTCGTCCGACCTGTAGACAGCCGACAGAGGCCTCTTGGAGGCGCCCTTGGGACGGTACGGTCTGGGCTCGCCGGCCATGTTGATGTCTGAAAAGACAAAAAAACGAGAGTTAGGGTGTCTATGGAATGATACGTCAACATAGTATAGATGACAAAATTGTAAACAATCCAGATTAAAAATGAGAAAGTAGTGCCAAAATGAAAGCACAACACTAATCCATTGGAAAAAATCCAAAGGGATGATTTCATTCGTGAAAGCGCGCCCTCTACTGTTGATTTTGAGGTCATGCAAAGCGACTAACATCCACTTGGTGGCGCTTGTTGACCACAGCGGTCCGTGTCCTTCCCCCATCGTAAATGTCTGCATGGTGATATGAAAACATTTCTACCCACACAATTCTTGCCACAAACATGAGAAATTGAAATAAGCGATTACATTAGGGGCGAAATACAGCTAAAACAATTCAAAAACGACTACTACAATTACCACAACAAAACATTTCGCTGAACTAAGAAGCTCATTTGGATGCAAAATCCATGGAAGAGGATTACCAAGTCGCCGATCGATCGGCGTCGCGTTACGGTCAAAAACCGCTACGCCCACAATACGGACGACTTCGAAATGTGGCGACGTTCGTCTTTTCAACTTCCTTCCAAATTCCAAACAGCCACGAATGATTTTTACTTTCAATTTTTGTCAGACCGTTCTGCCAATCATCGCCGTCTTGTGGTCGGCGGTGGAATTGCACGCAAAATTAAACGTCATGCAGCCTTGGATTTATTTTGATGTATTTCAATTTATTGTACCATCTAGAGTGGATCTTTCGGGGTTCTGACTTCATCTGGATTTTCTACCATTTAAATTGATTTTTTCTTTTTAATTTAATGTCAAAAAAACAGTTAGCTTCAATCCGTTTAGCTCCAATTTCTCACATGGAAAGGCCTGCAACACACAACAGCTTGAGGAGGAAAAAAAAACGAGTTTGATGATGCTTCCCAAAGCGCGGTGCACATCTGCTGCCTCCGGAGGGCAAAAACACCCCCACCGCCGCCGCCGCCGCCACCGCCACCGCCATCGCCACCGTGTCACGTCAGGACGCCGTTTGCTCAAACGCTCCCGTTTCGGGGCGGCGGACCGAGAGGAAAAATAGAAAAATACGTGACTAAGAAGGACACGCTCCCGAGCTGTCAGGGTTCCGCTCCATCAAAGGATCTTGCTTAGACCCCCGCAGAAAAGCCGGCAAAAGCGCCACTTTGGATTTTAAACGCCCGCAATTTGTTAAGCGTCCATCCTGCGCGCCCAAATAAGAAAAGGGCGCCAGGTAACCACATCAAACGGAGCGCGAACCATCAGCGACGGCGCTAGACATCGAATTAATTGGAACCGCAAATACGGCGTATGGCACAGGTATCAAAGAGCCGGCCCGGGGGCCAAATCTGGCCCGTTGCCTCATTTTGTGCGGCCCGAGAAAGTCAATCATGAGTGCTGACATTCTGTTTTAGGATCAACTTCAAATGATTATAGATTATGTACATTATATTTCCTGATTTTCCCCTTTTTAAAAACAATCATTGCAATTTTTTAATCAATTTTTGTGTGTGTTTTTAGTCCAAAAGGCATTTTGTAAAATCTAAAAATAAATATACAAATATTTTCCGTTTTCCACTTTCGACTTTCTGTTTTAGGATTAAATTCAAATGAAGAGTATAGATGTTTATTAAATTTCCGGATTTTCCCCCTTTTAAATCAATCATTTTCATTTTTTAATCCATTTTTTCTGGGTTTTTAGTTCAAAAATCATTTTGTAAAATCTAAAAATATATATAAAAAAAGCTAATATAAACATTGTTTTAGATCTATAAAAAAACGGAATATTCAGGGCTTTGAATCCAGTTATTTTAATCCATTTATATAAAAAATATCTAAATATTATATCTAAAATGGTCCGGCCCACGTGAAATCGAGTTGACGTTAATGTGGCCCACGAACCAACCCGAGTTTGACACCCTTGGCGTACGGCATGGGCGAAAAGACTCACCGAGGGGCTGTCCGGCGATGACGCGGGCGTACTCGCCGGCCACGGCGGCGCGGGCGTTGCGCTGGTTGACGTACTGGACGAAGGCGTAGCCCTTGTGCACGGAGCAGCCGGCGATCTTGCCGTACTTGGCGAAGAGCGTCTCGATGTCGCTCTTCTTCACCGTGGCCGTGTTGAGGTTGCCGATGAAGACGCGCGAGTTCAGCGAGCGGGGGTCGTTCTTGTTGGTCACGTTGCTGGTCTGCGTTTTGCCCGTCATCCTTCCGACGTCCCGCCACTGCCGCCGCCCGGAAACAAGCTGCAAAAAACACACCAAAAAATGTAGCATTCCAAATATGACGACTACCTGGTAAAACCGTGGTCGCATCAAAGCCGGGTCACGGTCGATTGGTCGCTGGTCTTTTGGTTGCCCAGAAGGTAAGTGATAATTACCATTTAAATGGTTGCTCAAATTCCCTAAATACAAACTGCGAATGACTATTTAGTCCTACTTAATGCCCTAGTCATTATTAGGCTAAAGAAAAGCTCAGAATTTCCCAGACTTTTATTGTTTTTTGTTGGACAACTTAAGACCCTGACTGACGTCGCTTCTTAAAGGGACAGCGCATGTACATACAAACTCTTATACACTCACACGTGGGCTCAGTGAAACTGCTCATGGCCATTGTTGGCTTTTATTGATGCGTAAAACGTCTTGTTTTACCTTGATTTGTCGCAGATCTTTTGGTCGTCGGTCTTTTGGTCGTCGGTCTTTTGGTTGCCGGTCTTTTGGTCGCCCGTTGTCACGGTCGGGGCGACCAAAAGACCGGCGACCAATCGACCGCACACGTCAAAGGCCAGGCTAGCAACTTCAGCCGCCGTTTTGTAGCGCGCGCACTCATTTAGCCCCCCTCTAAACGAACCTCTTCCCTAAATTGACCCCGACAGCCTTTGTTTTTAAAAGCCAGCCTCGGCGCTCCGGGCTCCACCTCGGGCGCCGCCAAAATGCTAATAGCTAGCCGCGATTTGGGGCCGCGTGTCGCAACGGCTTTGCCCGCCATTAGCGAGCACGCTAACTGTCAGCTTAGCGCTTAGCGGCGTGCCTATGCCTAATGGGCCCCGCGGGCACGTCGGCTGGCCGCTTTTGAGTCCAACTTTCCGCCATCCAGGTGGTCGGACGCCAGCCAAAAAAAGAGCCAAAGCCAAGCCGTGGGCCTGGATTTCCATTTAAAAGCCCACACCCGATGGTCGCCCTATCTTGGAGGGGAAAACAAAGTCATCTGGGGCGGGCGCCTCACCTGCGTCCCCGACGGATGGACGGGCGGGCGCGGCTTGGAAAAACACACTTGAGCCACTCGACAGGCGTGTTACTATGGCGATGACTGGCTTTCCTACGGATTATTTTCTCTGCCGAGTGCGGACGCAAGAACATTGACAAAGCCTGTTTACAAGGGTGCGCCAAAGGCTCCCCGAAGAAATCCAAAGACGATGGAGAGCGCCTCGTCGTTGCCAGACCAGTTGGACTTTGCGGCCTTTTAAAAAATTTTCCCATGAGGACAAAGGATTATTTGACGGTACACGGTCGATTGGTCGCCGGTCTTTTGGTCGCCGATCTTTTAGTCGCCGATCTTTTGGTCGCCCGGAAGGTTATTGATAATTACCATTTAAATGGTTGCTCAAATTCCCTAAATACAAACTGCGAATGACTATTTAGTCATACTTAATGCCCTAGGAATTGTTAGGCTAAAGAAAAGCTCCAAATTTCGCGGACTTTTATTGTTTTTAGTTGGAGAACTTGCTAAGACCCTGACTGAACTGACATAGCTTCTTAAAGGGACAGCGCATGTACAGACAAACTCTTCTACACTCACATGTCGGTCAGTGAAACTGCTCAGGGCCATTGTTTGCTTTTATTGATGCGTAGACCGTCTTGTTTTACCTTGTTTTGTCGCCGGACTTTTGGCCGACCAAAAGACCGCGACCAAAAGACGGGCGACCAAAAGACGGCGACCAAAAGACCAGCGACCAAAAGACCGCGACCAAAAGACCGGCAACCAAAAGACGGAGACAAAAAGACGGCGACCAAAAGACCGGCGACCAAAAGACCGCGACCAAAAGACCGGCAACCAAAAGACGGCGACCAAAAGACGGCGACCAAAAGACGGGCGACCAAAAGACGGGCGACCAAAAGACGGGCGACCAAAAGACGGCGACCAAAAGACTGGCGACCAAAAGACCGCGACCAAAAGACCGCGACCAAAAGACGGGCGACCAAAAGACCGGCGACCAAAAGACCACGACCAAAAGACGGGCGACCAAAAGACGGCGACCAAAAGACTGGCGACCAAAAGACCGGTGACCAAAAGACTGGCGACCAAAAGACCGGTGACCAAAAGACCGCGACCAAAAGACCAGCGACCAAAAGACCGCCACCAAAAGACGGCAACCAAAAGACCGCGACCAAAAGACCGGCGACCAATCGACCGCACACGTATTTGACTGGTGTGGGGACAATTTGTGGAAATGTTGATTTATTTTTTCCAATCCAAATGGATTGGACGCCAAAGCATCTGCCGTGGAGCCCGGCGTCCAATCCGTTGAAACCGGGAGGGGCTGGCGGCCAATCCACTGACGGATGCCAAGGGAGATAAATTCGAACGGCCGTCCTAACAAAAGACCCCGATGAATAAAACAAAGAAACTAAATGATGAGGCGTCGAGGCCGAGAAAATTATTGATATTTTTTAGTGAGGCTGGGGAAGAAGAAAAAAAAGGTCAGGGAGAAGAATCAAGGCGCTAACGTAACCTTTCGCTGACGTACGGGGGGAGGGAGGGACGGCGGGACGGCGGGCTTGATTGCGGCCTCCGTTTGATGATAATTACACGTCCTGTTGTTTGCCCGCCGACATCAATATCGCGTGAGATTGCTCTTTGGCGCCAGCCCGCCAAAGTAAATCAAACGCCGTCCGTCACCACGCCGACGGAAAGACGTGACGGCAAATAAGCCCTTTTATTATCCCGATAGACGGAGAGTTCAGCTCACTCAAATGCGCTTCGTACCGAGAGTACATCAAATAGCGGAAAAAAATATGCAGCAACTTCTATTTTGAAAATTTAAGCCTTTTTACAATTGAAAGGGATGAGCAACATTTACATCCATTTTGTCAGATATTTTTACTTTGGGATTTTCAGACCCATTCAAGGCCAACCCTCCCAGGCAAAATGGATTGGACATCTAGAACCAGAATGAGTCCCCAAAAAGAAGTACTATATATCAATGTGGATACTTGGGGCCCTCCCACGTGACCTAAATTGGACGCCTATCTCAGTCGACGGCGTCGAATGACTCGACAAAAAGAGGATGGACGAGTGCGTATTCCGTCGACGTCTGCCATCCTAACGATGGTTGCTACGGCGCCGCGGCGTCACCGGAGAGGATTGGCCGCGGGGTTGCCGTGGCGACAAGCGTGGCCGACGGACGGCGAGCGACGGACGGGACGGCGACGCCCGAGGTTCTTTCGGGAGTTACAAGGAAATAATGTCGTCTCTTCCGTAAAACAACATCGGACGTCCTCCGGTGTCAATGACAGAAATGGGAGCGGTCTCCCTATTTGAAACCGATTGGACGTCAATGGCAGGCAATAAGAACACAATATTACGTCGTGTGCAGTCGATTGGTCGCCGGTCTTTTGGTCGCCCGTCTTTTGGTCGCCCGTCTTTTGGTCGCGATCTTTTGGTCGCCGGTCTTTTGGTCGCCCCGACCGCGACAACCGACGACCAAAAGACCAGCGACAAAACAAGGTGAAACAAGACGGTCTACGCATGAATAAAAGGCAACAATGGCCATGAGCACTTTCACTGAGCCCACGTTTATAAGAGTTTGTATGTACATGCGCTGTTCCTTTAAGAA
Organism: Stigmatopora argus; assembly: GCF_051989625.1. Lineage (NCBI taxonomy): Eukaryota > Metazoa > Chordata > Actinopteri > Syngnathiformes > Syngnathidae > Stigmatopora > Stigmatopora argus. The sequence goes on from NC_135403.1 coordinate 14,360,811, forward strand.
GCGACGTCAGTTCAGTCAGGGTCTTAACAAGTTCTCCAACAAAAAAACAATAAAAGTCCGGGAAATGTGGAGCTTTTCTTTAGCCTAATAATGACTAGGGCATTAACTATGACTAAATAGTCATTCACAGTTTGTATTTAGGGAATTTGAGCAACCATTTAAATGGTAATTATCACTTATCTTCTGGGCGACCAAAAGACCGGCGACCAAAAGATCGGTGACCAATCGACCGGCGACCAATCGACCGTGTACTATATTACGTTAACTAAGACAGCGGTCTTGAATTGACTCTGGATGGTTTTAACTTGCAGCACTACTTGATGCAATCCACATTTGTGGAAAGTCCATGTCATCATTTTTGGATCATAATTCAATATTATATGGCGGAATGTCCATGTGGTGATGGAAGATAGCAGATTTTTGTCCCTATCGCCCAGCACTAATTGACACTCATTTCTCTCTTCCAGTCACGTTAGCAAAATAAAAGCCCACGTCGCAGCTCTCCTTGCAAAATAAAAGCCCGGTTTGCCTCATCTCCTCCGGCTTATCGGCGCAAATATTAACGTCGGATACCTGCGGGGGGGACGCGGGTTCATCCGTGCGAAAACAAGACGCTCCCTCCTGACGCTCGATTAAAAAAAATTAAAAAAGAAGTGAGGAAAGATTTTAAATCCCAAACAAGAAGAGCAAGAAGACAAAAGTCCCGCCACATCAAAACAAAGAACAAAAAAAAAATCCACAAGCCACTAAAACGTTGCCTGGAAAGCAAAGTGCCGCCGCCGCCGCGTGCGCTAATAGGCAGCGGATCTGGTGGAAAAACCGGGGGGGAAAGAGAGGAAAAAACGCGGGTATGTCAACGCATGCAGCGGCAGCTGCAAGAAAAAAAGAGCAGGAAAAAAGAGAAAAAAAAACAAAAGGTACTCACCGAGCGTCGGCGCAAAGAGACAAGGAAGGCGCTCGGCCCGGCGGCTAGTCCTTATGGCGCCATGGCGATGCCCGAGAGGTCGCCTGGCCGCTCGTCGCTCGCCCGAGCGGTCGCCTGCTCGCTCGTGGACTGGATGCGCCAGCGGCCGCCTGCTCGCCTCGCGTGCCAGAGATGACGCCGCCTCCCTTTGGCTGGCGTCCGCCGAGGCCGCCGGATGCGCTTTTCTCCCGTGCGCTCTGGAGAGATCTGATTGGACGGGAGGGAGGAGAGAAACAGAGAGAAAGAGAGAGAGAGGAAGGATGAGACGGGGGCGGCGGGCGGGCGGGCGGGGAGGGGATAACGGCTTTAGCTAGCTAGCATAGATTGGCGTGGAAATGCCATTTCTGCTTCGCTCTTCCACTTCCTGTGCCTTTTCGGACCTTTTCCAGTCATGCCTGGCTCCTTCTCATTGGCCGCCGTCGCCCATGACGTCCCGGCCGCGTAGCGAGGGCGCCAAAACGCCATCCTCGCCACTATTTGATCTGATCATCCGCTTTTTGAGATGACTTTGTTCCAACGTGATGGTTGTCATTTACGTACGGGGAATTGGACGTCTATCGCCGTCCATCTGTGCTCATTTATGATGATGTCAATGGCCGCAACGGTTTATCGTGGCGAACGGATAACGAGCGCTAACGTCATGGTGGCCAGATGAGCCCCTCCCGCTTGTAAATAGAACCCCCAAATGAATGGAGAGTGATTTTTTTTTAATCAAACTCCACTTATGCGTGCAGCGCCTAATTAAAAGCGGCTCGTTTTACCGCTAATCAGCACGCGCAAGCGGCCTTAACGAGCGCTCGTCGGCGTCAGACGCAAATTGGGGAGAGCGAAACGAAAGCGGCAAAGGCGTCCACCGTCCGATGAATCTGCGATGGCTTTAATTAAAAGAAAAAAAGGTTTCCCGGCAACGAGACGGCGCTAATTAGACAAGCTAAAGCAGATGTCGACCGGAGAAAGGAGGGAGCGCTAAAGACCACCGCCCGTCCCAATTATCCTCACCTGGGTCCAAGCCCGGAGCCTCTCCGAGCCGACAGTGGGCGGAGTCACCCCGGGTTTCTTGTCAGCCAATCGCGGGGCGCAACGAGACAGACGAACGAGCAACCGATTTCTCCATTTCGGAGAGTGCCGTTGGTCTAGCGCACATGGTGTCAAAGTGGCGGCCCGGGGGCCAAATCTGGCCCGCTGCATCATTTTGTGTGGCTCTGGAAAGTCAAAGATGAGTGGCGACTTTCTGTTTTAGGATCAAATTAAAATGAAGAGCATAGATGTATATTAAATTTGCTGATTTTCCCCCTTTTAAATCAATCATTGTCATTTTTTAATCCATTTTTTCTGTGTTTTTAGTTCAAAAATCATTTTGTAAAATCTAAAAATATATTTAAAAAAAAGCTAAAATAAACATTGGTTTAGATCTATAAAAAAACTGAATATTCAGGGATTTTAATCCAGTTATTTTAATTCATTTATAAAAAAATATCTAAATATTATATCTAAAATGGCCCATTTTCGCAAGGTGGGAGGGAAGTGGAGTACCCGGAGAAAACCCACGCGCGCACACACAGGTCGGACTTTGGCGGGGATGGAACCCTCGTTCTCACAACGGCGAGGCGGGCGTGCTACCCGCTCTTCCACCGCGCCACCACTCATTGAAATTTCACGTCTCGTACTTCTACAAGTCCATTTTAGGGAGTAAAAAAATGGATGTTCAAGTACCTGAATGGGCTGAAAGCTATCTTTGATGGGTGCTCCCTCGCCAGATTGAGCAGGCAACCTAAAACACACACACAAAAATCATTTTAGGTTCTACAAATCATAAATATAGAAGAATAACAGCGTTAAATACATTTGAGTGATGGCAAAAGAAAATGGCGGCTTTTCATCCACCACCGAATGCACCTTCTGCTGGCCGCGGCCAATCCAAAATGGCCACGTGGCCAGAAGGCGACTCTCCCGTCCGTCAAAGTCACGGCGTTCCTCGTTCAAATCGAACGTCCAATCCGATTCGAGCGAGCCGACGGACGTCACGTTGGAGAAAAGAGCTTGGAAAATGGTTTTCTGCGCGTAAGAGGCAGGAAGCGGCGAGTGACGGGGAGCGGATCTCCTCCTCTTCCTCTTCCTCCTCGTCGTCGTCGTCGTCGTCGCGGCCAATTTTGGGTAAAAAGGCAAACAGGTGCAGGCCTCAGATTCCGCCGCTTAATGAGGTTCGTCGGCGTAAAGAGCCGCTAATTTTGTTTGCCGGCACCGGCGGCGTTCCCAGCGTGCTTTGCTTTTGGGGGCCGGCCTCAATGGCGCTTTGATCAGCCAAACGCGCGCCGCCGCACAATAAGCCTGATTGGCGCTAATACGCTATTAGCACAGTCCCCAGCTGTCAATCATCTTTCACTATTGTGATTCTATCAATTCAACCATTTTTTCAAATCCAGCAATCCAACCCTAAACAAGGAGTTTATTCACAAAGTCATTGCAATACATTTATTTTCAAAGGATAACCTTTTACATGAAAAGACGAGTTAAAATATGACAAAGTCATTGCAATAAATTAATTTTCAAAGGATAACCTTTTACATGAAAAGACGAGTTAAAATATGACAAGGTTAAAAAATGGTGATATTACTCCCAAAAGAATAAACTTGAATCAAAGGACAAATTCATGATTTGATATCTTTTAGAATTACATTTACATGAATAAATATACTTAAACAACATCGTTAGAATAAAAAGATTGGAGCAATAACTACTATATTTGTTTCCCCAGAATATCATTTTCAAAATAAACTAGTTTTAACTGTTAGTTTCTTCATTCTAAGAAAAATACAAAATAACGGATGCCTATACAAAATTGGGAGTTATGTTTATATCTAGGATAATGTAGGGAACTAAAAATGATCAAAAATGTTATTTTTTTTAAAACAAATATTTAAAAATGATACAAAACGCATAGAAAATGCGTCCCCGTCTAAAGATAAAACGCAAACTAAACGAGAGAAACGTTTGATGCGATTGAAGCGATTCCACTGTGTACCACTAGAGGGAGTCTGCCTTTTTCCCCCTGAAGCGATTCCACTGCGTACCACTAGAGGGAGTCTGTTTTTTTTTTCTTCTCCCCAGAAAGTTGCGGTTGGCTCGACCTTGATTTCTCTGAAACAACGAATGGCGGAGGGCGTCCGGATAATGGAGGTGATTGATAGATAGCGAGATGTCCTTAATGGCAAACTAATAAAGGCGGCGGAGATGAAATTCTTGTCGCGTCTCTTGGCTTGCGTGCGCATTGTTTGGCCCGTGTCCTTGGACCAAGGGTTTTTGCCTTTTTTCTTTTTCTACAGAAATCTCTCGGCGCTACATCAACACAAATATCATTTTTTTTCTTTTTTTTTTACGTGGGAGATGAACGTGGAACGAGACGGCGCTCGTCAGACGCAAAAAGGACACAAAGGTGACGACGGCTACAAATGAAGGAAGCCTGAATGGCAAGAAAAGTGGCGCCCACCCACGAGACGCTCACGTTTTCAAGTCAAAAAAAAAAGCTATAGGGATTTTTTTTTTCATTTTCGGTGGAGTCGCCGAAGGGCACTTATCTCCCCGACCTTTCCAAGCGGCGCAGGAAGTGAAGTAACGCAACACCCCGAGAGAATCGGGATGATTAACTCACGGCTTCACGGCCAATTAGAGAAAAGCGCCGGGCTCTGCGATAGGCGTCCAATCGACACATTCTGTCAATCTGTACGAGCGCCCCCTTTTAAATGACCATTGGCGGCAATATGCATTCAAAACATAAACATATGCCTTAATGAGATGAGGTGTCCATCTATTTTTAAGCTTGACGGAGTTGAATGTGATCATTGTTAATGAGCACTTTTACTTAAGGGGGGGAGGGGCACGTTGGAAGCCTGCCAAGTCCGGTCAGTTTTGCGGTGCTCAAGCGCCCCTCCGAGAGGGACAATTAAGCTGGAGCGGACACGGAGGGTCGGACGGAAGGCGGCTGACATTTGATGCGTTTGCTTCTCCTTTACTTTCACCTCAAACGCAGCGGCGGCGGTGGGGGGGCGGGTGCTGGGCCTTTGGGTTTCCGTGGCAACGGCCAACCACAAGGCTTTAAAACAAGGGTGTCAGACTCGGGTTGGTTCGCGGGCCGCTTTAACGTCAACTTGATTTTACGTGGGCAGGACCATTTTAGATAGAATATTTGGATATTTTTTTAATAAATGGATTAAAAGAACTGGATTAAAAGCCCGGAATATTCAGTTTTTAATAGATCTAAAACAATGTTTATTTGAGCTTTTTTTTAAATATATTTTTAGACTTTACAAAATGATTTTTGAACTAAAAACACAGAAAAAATGGATTAAAAAATGACAATGATTGATTTAAAAGGGGGAAAATCAGGAAATTTAATATACATCTATACTCTTCATTTGAATTTGATCCTAAAACAGAAAGTCAGCACTCATCATTTACTTTCCTGGGCCACACAAAATGATGCGGTGGGCCAGATTTGGCCCCCGGGCCGCCACTTTGACACATGTACATGTGATTTAAATGATCCGTCAGAGCGGAGGCATTGATGAAGCTTCGCCGTCGCCGACCTGACTTTGTCTGGCCTCCTTTTCGCCCTCGCTTGATTGGCCGCCAAAGAAATAGCGAAATAGCAAGCTAGCTAGCTCCGTCGGGGAATCGTGGAAAATCCTGCAAAAATCTGTCTCAAAAGCGCCGTCAAACGCGACATGGAAACGGGATGAGTCGCTCGCCGTCCTCGACAAAACAAACGGGACACGCCGCTCGGCTCCGGGGATTTTTGTCCGCCCACGTCCGGTCGTGGCGGGCGCTAACGAGCAGCTCATTTTTCTGGCGCGATACACGCAACATTGTGCCGATTGGCGAATAACGCGCGAGAGAAGTTTGGCCATTTTGTCACCGTCAGCGGCCTGGAAAGTTTCCGCCGAGTAGCCAAACGTCAGCTGCCGTTCGGCGTGCCTTCCTTTCCAAGCGCTATTGTCGCTCGCTTTAAATGCGAGCGACCTTGGAGGAAGAGAAGAAAAGAAAAGAGTGGAAAGAGCGAGCCAGCCAGCGAACGAACGTCTATTCATCGTCGACTCGCGCTCCGCTTCCCGCTTTCGGAGTCTCGGTAATACGCCCGGCGCGACGTCCCTCGACGGTGGAAAAAAAAACGACGTTCGAGAGCAGAACGCGGTGTTCCCAACACGCGGAACATTGGATTTTTTGTCCTGGAGGGCCGCGGTGGCGCCGTGTTTTCCTTTCTTATTTACCGTGACGGCGTTAATTGGCCTTGAGACGCCGCAAATTGGCGTCGGATGGAATTTTAAAAAGGGGCTCGAGAAGACAACATTTTTATTGGGAACATTTGCAGAAAATATTGTTGCAGGTGCTTATATGGATTTTTTCTTTATATGGCGAAGCTTTACATTTCATTGCGCTTGTATCATGACAATCAAGGCATTCAATCCGTTTCAATGGGGAGCTTGGCTGCCAATGAAGCCATTTTTATGGTCAAAAATGAGTAAAAGGAAATAAAAGGGGTTTTTATGGACTGGCCTCAGATTTTTGAATTCTCGCTGAGGGATGAGAAAGCGTCCTAAAACTTTTGAGGTGGCGACTAAAATGAGAGTGGACAAATGACCCGACAAGGCGTAAAGCCAAAGAAGCGATAAAGTATTGGGAGCGGGAATCTAGGTCAGCGCCAGTGCCTGGTATTTCCAAGCGCCCCTGAAAGCCCCTCCCGGTCGGTCCCATCGGCGCCTTGGGAAAAGTACGGGAAAAAAAGTCAGCGTCGGCGTGGAAAACGTGCCGCCAAAGCACCCAAGCGCCGCACTCGTGTGCCATTTTGGGCTGGGTCCTCATTTTAATCAATATTTTTCTTTGTCATTTCATTGGAAAAAAGAAGGCAAATTTCTGAAGATGTCAATACGTGTCAAAGTGGCGGCCCGGGGGCCAAATCTGTCCCGCCGCATCATTTTGTGTGGCCCGGGGAAGTCAATGATGAGTGGCGACTTTCTGTTTTAGGATGAAATTCAAATGAAGAGTATAGATGTATATTACATTTCCTGATTTTCCCCCTTTTAAATCAATCATTGTCATTTTTTAATCCATTTTTTCTGTGTTTTTAGTTCAAAAATCATTTTGTAAAATCTAAAAATATATTTAAAAAAAGCTCAAATAAACATTGTTTTAGATCTATAAAAAACGGAATATTCAGGGCTTTTCATCCAGTTCTTTTAATCCATTTATAAAAAAAAAAATCTAAATATGATATCTAAAATGGTCCGGCCCACATGAAATGGAGTTGACGTTAAAGCGGCCCGCGTACCAATCCGAGTCTGACACCCTTGCGTTAAACTATCGATCGACTTTGACTAGCGCTAACGTGGCCCAAAAGCAACGCTACACGTTTAATGCAAAAACGTCGCCATCTCTCCCGGAACGTTATCGGGGCCGGCGCCCGTACTCGACCCCCCCCGCGGGGGGTCGCCACGGCCTCCGGGGGGCTCCTCCGTTATCGGGAGTCGGCCGGACCATTCTGGCGGCCAGAGAGGCGATAGCTACCTTTCCTCTCCTGAATAAAACATGAGCACGTATTTGGCGGCGGGCGGGCGGGCGGGCGGTCCCGGCTGCGAGTGCGACTACGCGTGAAAAAGCCAGCCGGGCGGGATCGACGCCGGTGGGGAGGCCTTTCCGCGTGGCGTGGCGTGGCGTGGCGTGGCGAGGCTTTGCAATTCCCTTTGATTTACGAAGCGGCCCACGCGGCGCCCCTCGGAAGCTCTCAGCTAATTGAAAGCGCCGTGAATCATTATTTTGTTGCGCCGCTCCTTTTAAAGAGCCATTTCCCGGCGCCGGTTGCCATCCTCGCCTTTTTAATAAGGCGCTTTTTGGAAGGGGGGGGGCGCCGTGGACTTTGCCGAGCGACGTGGAGACGAGACGAAAGGAAAAAGCCAAGCCTGGGAGTGATTGGCGGGCGGCAAACGGGTGCCTTTTTACCGGCGCCGCGCATACGAAACACCTATATTGACGCGACGGCCAGATGAGTTGCCCCGCGGCGGCGGCGGCGGCGTTGGGAGGAAACGTTGGCAGAGAAAATTGATGCGAAGCTGGCGTCTTAATTGGCTTTCTTGCCCAGGGAAGCTTCCATAATGGAAGCGCCGTTTGTTGTTTTATGCTTGAAATATTTAAAAGGAAATCACATAGCCGCGGGCTGTTTCTCCCAAAGAACAACGCCGCTCGATATTGGAGCACGCCGCTGCCAACGGAGACAACGCCGCGTCTTTCGGTAAAACGGGAGACGATGGTGACGAACAATCATTTGGAGGAAGAACAATAAAAATGTCTAAATAAATGATGCCAAATTTCAGGTCAGGCAGAAGAAAGTGAGGCACAAGATGGCACATTAGAGGGCGTGGCTTCTGGTATGGACGGACGATAGACACGCCTACCAAATGTCACGTTGCCAGGTAAGTTCGAATGCGGGGGCTGAATTCAAAAGACAGCTTTTCTACGATACCTCATTTGTTGGCTTTGAACCAAAATGGCAGCCATTGGGGGTCCTTCTTGGGACTTTTGGCTGATTGGACTGATGATAGACACACCTACCAAATGTCACGTTGCCAGGTAAGACCAAACGCGGGGGCCGAATTGAAAAGAAAAGCTCCACCGCCCGCCTATAATGTCCGCTTTAATTGAACAGGGCTCCTTAACGGGGCTTGTTAAGAGCCAAGTGGCGCCCTCTGGAGTTGCGTTTCAGCTGGCCGGGCTCACAAATTGGACACAATGGGCTCCTTTTTTTAGCACACGCCCACGCGAGCGGCGTAATAACAGCGCCGACGGTCCGTTTGTCAATCGGCCGCGTCTGATTGCTGCAATTTGTCCCCATTTTACGACGGCGCGGGACGTCGCCACGGCAACGTTCGGCCGCCGGGTTCCCATGGGCCAATGGACTTTTGAACGCGACGGTCTCGGACAAATACGCGGGCTGGTTTGCGACATTTGCGGCCGTGTGACGTCGACCGATCGTGTCAGGAGTGGCAAAAAAAAGGTCGTTCCATAAACGCAATCCGCCTGGTTTTTCGGCGACGTCTCCTTTTAAAAGAACGCGCCTGGAAAAGGAGCGACGCTTTATCGCCCGTCGGAGTCCAAAGGTCAAATGAGCCCCCTTTCCTCAATGAAAGAACGTTATCAGATGGCTCGCTATCGCTGTGACGGAAAAATACGCAACGGCGGGAGACTCGGAGGTAATTGCCGGCGCTCGGCGAGGAAAAAAAGATGTCGGCGAGGCGGCCGGGTGCTCAAATCACCCTGAAAATCTTGCTGTTTATTGGAGAAACAGCTCAGCGGAATGGGGTGGCGCACATGGGGGGAGATTTGTGAAGGTGGATTTATGTCGTTGGAATTTATGTGCACATGCGGTAGGTACAGTGGGGGTTGGGGCCAAGTGTGCACTACGCCCTCCGGCCACTGGAGGCGCTGTTGGGAATGTCAACCTTAACACATTTTGATACTAACATTGTATTTGTATTCATTCTAACATTGTATTATTATTTTTTTAATTAAAGGGTGACTTTTTTGTTTTTAAAATGTATTTTGACGACCCAGAAATGCTGAAAAGAGTGGCCAATAAAATGAGGGGGGCGGGGCAGTCAGATTTCAATGCTAAATTCATTAACCGTAGCTCCATTGAATAGAATTGAAAGCTTTATTGTCTTTGCGCATGGTACATTACTGCGGCGCATACGCGTTTAGCATCGGAGGAAAGGGAGGGCCTTCCCGAAAGAGACGACTTATTATTAACGACGCCATTTGAACTGCAAGCCGTCCTCAAAGGAAGTCAGCCGGCGTTTGGCGCGGCCGCGGCGCGCTAATGCGGAGGCGGCAAGGACGCTCGCTTCGCCGACCATAAAGAAGGAGAAAAAAAAAACACTCAAAGGAAACTTTCACCAAGGACTCCGATTGGGCGAGGAGGAGGCGTTCGCACTTGGAAAGTAAACACTTTAAACGCTTTTTTGTGGAGCCGGCGAAGAGCTTTATCTTCACGGCGGCCGTTAAAAACGCGGGAAGTCGTGACGTAGGCCTGCAAACGTAGATGGCGACGATGGCTCATTTTCAGACTCGCCTCATTCACGGCCATCGACAGCCGCAGACGTCAAATCCGTTTTAACGGCGAGCGATGGAGTTAATATCACGCCGATCCGTAGCTCCTCCGTTTCATTACGCTGGCGAGAAATGATGGACGCATTTCATTTGAGCGGAAAGGAGGGCGTACCTCAGGGCTCCATTTGCCACCCATTTGCATTTAAATTGCCGCCGCCACGTCGCCGGGCATTAAAACGCCATCGTCGGTACGAGCTTCATCCGCCAAAGGGGAAAGACGGAGAGAAATTGCGGACGGCTTTATCGAAAGCGGAAAGCGCCCCAAAAAGAGGACGCGTCTGGGAATAGGCCGCAAAGGGCGAACCCCAATGAAAATCCCGGCGCAATCTACTGGAGGCCGCGGTTAAGGGAGCCCCGGGGACGGCTAACCCGGTCGGCTCGGCGGCGTGCCAGAGCTCATAAACATTTTGCGCGCCTCCTCCGCCCGCCAGGCGTCCACGGGCTCTCCGGAGGACGGCGAGTAAACAGCGCGCCGTGAAAAGCCAGGCGCCGAGGGGGCGCCCGCAATCACGGAAGTGCTTTAGGGCAAGACGCAGACAAAATAATTAGCGTGCCGCGCCGCGCCACGCCACGCCGCCTATGCGTGACAAGCGCTTAACACGGCGGCGAGATTCAACCATCTGCTAACCCACAGCTGTTCGGCTCTACCTTAACGTCAATCCCTCGCGGCGAAGGTGCTTAAGACCTTTTGTCCTGCGTCCGGTCGACGTGCGTGTCAACCCAATTTTGTCAGGATTGAGGTTTCAAAAAAAATGGGCGAGGAGCTGATTTTTTCCCCCCCAAAATTCAAAATGGCTGCTTTAAATAAATAATAATTCTGAATAAATAAAATCTCATTATAAATATTTTAGAAATGACATTGCCGACATTGCTGACGCTGAGATAAGTTGACGTCGTTCATGTCTTCTTTTTTACGTTTTGGAACGATGTGGGAATTTGACTAGGATTGGATTGGATAACTTTATTCATCCCGTATTCGGGAAATTTCGTTGTCACAGTAGCAAGAGGGTGAGAATACAGACACAGAAAAAGACATTTTAGACATAAATAGATAGGTCATAAGTAAGTTAATAAATAGATGAATAAATATATAAATAAATAAGTATTGCTGAAATATATATATATATATATATACATATACACATACATACATATATATATATATATACATATATATATACATACATATATATATATATATATATACATATATATGTGTGTGTATATGTATGTATGTGTATATATATATATATATATATATATATATATATATATATATATATATATATATATACAGTGGTACCTCGAGATACGAGCTTAATCCGTTCCGGGACTGAGCTCGTATGACAAGTTACTCGTAACTCGAGGTAAAGTTTCCCATTGAAATGAATGGGAAACAATTTAATTCGTTCCAACTCTCTGAAAAAAACACCAGAAACAGGATATTGGATTGAAAAAAAATGTTTTATTTCTTATAATTCGCCATATATTGACAAAGTAATAAATAACGAGTGGTTTAATAGAAATAAAGTGTTTAATCTAACTAAAATTGGCCGGATTTCGCCGAGGGGAGAGGGGCTTCGTTTTTTTTTTTTCCTCCACACAACGCACTCGTAAACAGAACAAACACTCCACCCTCACGTTCGCTATCGATGGGCTGTTTGCTGTCGTACTATTCCCTTCAAAATATTCCGAAAATGATGCACACAAATGTCCTCACAATCGGAGAACGCACGACCACTTGCCAACGAGCAGCAAGCAGTCTTATCAGCGATCGCCCCGCTGCTCATCTTCTTCTTCTTCTTCTTTTTCACCTCAGGCGCCTGAGGATTACCCTCAGCAGCGCTAGGGCTGCCACTGGAACACGGATAAGTTCATCCAGGGAGTTGCCCAAGCCGCGATGGTAGCGTTCGGTCATTAAGGCCGGACAGCGGAGCCATAAGTGTTCAGACGACTCTGTTTCCTCGTCGCACAGGCGGCAGCGATCCGAGTCGGATTTCTCATGGGAGCTACAGGGGCGCTGGCTAGCGGCTCCTTTTAGCTTGTAGCATCTGTGTTCGCGTCCCATCGAACGGCGCCTATGATAGAGTTGCTACCGGGGATACTTTTGCGAGCACGAGTATACTTCATTACCCAGAAAGCCCTCTTTTCACCGCGCATGCGCGTTGTGCGTTTCCTGGTCTGAATAGCTCATCCGGTGCTCGTAAATATTGTTATACACGAAAGATATGCCAAAAAAAATGCCATGGCAACCTGGCTTGGTCGCATCACGAAACTTTGACCGCATGACGGGCGAATTATTCGATCGAAATTTCCCCCGTAAGACGAGCATTCCGTATGACGAACGGTCTTATGACGAGGTACCACTGTATATATATACACACGCATACATACACATACATACCAATATATAAATGTATATATACATACATACACATAGACGTACATGCATACATACGGTATATGTGTATATATACACGCATACATACACATACATACCAATATATAAATGTACATATACATATATATGTATATATATATATATATATATATATATATATATATATATATATATATATATTTATATATATATATATATATATACATACAGGCATACATACCAATATATAAATGTATATATACATACATACATACACATAGACGTACATGCATACATACGGTATATGTATATATAAACGTATATATACATTCATACATACATTCTTTGTCGTCTTATTTTGTTGATTTTCAGCTGTGAAGCTGTGAATAATTTCCATACCGACGGGCGCTATAAAAGCAACACCACCCCCCCCCTCCCTGACCCTCAACTGACGTGCACGATAACTCCATTAACTTCCTATAGCTAATTGGATTAGCGCTCAAGGCGCAACAATAGCGTCTGATTTACGGCGACGAGGAGCCGGGGGGAGCGGGGACGGCTTTTTAAGGGGGGGGGCGGTGAGCGGCGGGGGGAGCAGCGTGGGGAGCGGCGCAGACGCCAAAGCCAATTTTCCGGCAAAAGGAGTTTTGCTGCAGGTAAAGAGGCAAAACTCCTCCAAATAAAACAGAAGCCATTTCACGCCAGCCGACGTTAATGCGGCGTTAAAGCGCCACGTCCCGCTAAACGACTCGTTTACGCCATCGCAAACGACGCGTCACATTAATTACACGGCGTGGTGGAAGACGACGGCGCCCGCCGGCGACCGCTTCGGAAGCCAGCGCTCTAACCCCGTTTATTTTAAGACTTCGACCTTTTGTCGACGTGAACTTTTTTGGGACTCGGCGTCGTGGGCGTGCGTGTGTTTGTTTTGCCCGACTCGTCGTCGTCGTCGTGGCATCAAACAAAGACGAGGCGCGTTCCGATCCCCGCCGAAGCCGGGAAGCGCTGCCAGACGAAATTCTAATTGAGACGGCGACGCGTTTTGTGGGCGCGTGCCGCATCCGAATCCAATTTTCCGACACGAGCGACTCTGATCCCTCTTTGACGCGAAGAAAAAAAACAGGGGGAGGAAAAAAAGGGGGCGAGATTTAGGCTCTTGTTTGTTTCCAGGCGCTAAATTAGGACTAGCGTTAGCGACAGACGATAGCGGCAAATCAGTGTGGAAATTTGAATGCGGGTCGGAAGCCCATAATTTAAAAGTCTGGGTTTGGAACCCCCAAATTAGCCTGCCAAAAGCAAACACTTGTTTGTTAGCGTAAAAGTGACCCTAAAAAACTTATTTGGAAAGCATCAGCGTCTCCAAAAGCGCAATTGAAAACAGTAACGGTATTTCACGTTTTTGGTGGGCGTGTACAGTCGTGGAGAATTAAATGAAGAAAAAAAAATTGGTATCGGGAGGCAAAACATAAAAAAATATCGAAAGAGAGAGCGAGAATTGCGGTCCGGGCACAGAAGAGGGCAACTTGACGCTAATGAGACGTGACGGCGGGAGAAGCAAAGTCACCCGTGGATCGGTTGCCGTGGTTACCGGCGGCGAGGAGAAGAAAGTTGGACGTCGTCGAATGGCGTTTTGGCGCAAAACATCAAACTCCCGTTGTGTTCCTCATAAAGACCGAAACGAAATGGCTCCATCAAAAGACAATATTTGCCGTTATTCTACGCAAATATTTTTTTCAATCATAACAACACATTCAATTGAATTCATTATTACACTCAAAATAAGAAAATGCAGAATACGAGAGGCTAAAAAAAGGAGGAGGAAGTCCATTTTAGCTCAACGACATATTTTCTTTAAAAATTCAAACGAGATGTCCATTGATGCGATGGCGAATTAGCCAATTACCGGTGGAAGCCGCGTGCCCGCGGCGAAGAGGAGTCAGAGGTTGAAAAACGTTAAATAATAGAAAAGTGGGTCGGCATATGTAACGTGACTAACGCGGGTCTTGTCAATGTTTTTGTAAACAAACAAAGCGCGTGAAAAACACATTGGCTGGCGTCCCCAGATCGCTTGCTACGTCTGTCTGACCTCGCCGACCCCGGTGGCGCGCGCACACACGCACGCACGCCACCGGGGGCCCGGAAATAACACGGCAGAAAATCAAAAACAATCTCTGGTATGAATACGCCATCAAATACGGACGCCACTTTAGAAGATTGCCTTTTCAAACTCAACTCCACTTCATTAAATTCGTCGACGCGGGCTAATGAACGAACGGCGTCCTTTCCGCAGTGAGATCCATCCCCCCCAAAAAATGGATTTGACACGCCGGTGGCCATTGACGGCTATCGATGAGCTATCTTTGTGCCTAGCAAGTGCCAAAGCTAGCTTCTGCCTGGCTCACGCTAGCTGTCAGCACAGAAATGACTAGCTAAACGTTAGCGTTAGCTAGAGACGAGAAGTCGATGGATGGGGAGCTTTCAAAGGCTGAAAAAAAATCTAAAAACGTGCAGAAAATACTCCGCTCGACAAGCGATAAGCAAAAGCCACAACGTAGCCGATGCTAGCTAGCTAGCTAGCTGTTGCACGGGACGATCGTCGTCAGCAATGAGCACGGAAGTTATTTCTTAACAAATAGCATTAGCAAAGAGTGCGGCATTAGCAGTTAGCGTTCACGTAGCCTATTCCCTTTCGAGGTTAGCATTAGCTTAGATGACAAAATATGGGAAAGTTTACAGTACTAACAGACTTAAGCTAGTAGGCTCATCCATTTGTTGTCGTTGTTTTTCTTCTTGGAAGAAAACGACTTCCTTTTGACTACGTTTTTCTATTGAATGGTCTTTTTATTTGTAAACAGTGACTAACTCATGTCTATTTTTCACTTACCGTTTCACTGCATACTTGACCAAATAGGATTAAATGTTGGTATTGTATGAAAAATGAATATAACTGAAGAAGCAAACCCAATTTCAATTCATTTTAAGGTGATTCAATACATATGACCTAGCTAGCATTGGTAGCATTTAAAAACAGATCAATAAATCATTTACATTTGTCGTTGCGTTATGAAAATCACAAAATTTGGACGTCATTAAATAATGACATTGAGACATTTTTTTGCTTATTGGCATTGGCTTTTGAATGAAAATACAACTACTACTTTTTTGCTCCCCTCCCATAATGCAATTGGCCTACCTTCTGCTTTCCACGAGCCCGAGAGGATCGGGTCGTACGGCGGGCGTCCTCGTCCTCGGAGAATTTTTTTTCTCCGTTTCCGTCTTTTACCGGTTTGAGCTAGAAAAAGAGAAGAAAAAAAACCCAGTCAATGATTCCCACCGAGCACGCCAGGCGCAAAAAGCATCAATTATTCATCCTCCAAATTGGAGTACGTGCAAAGGCGCCGGACCGACCTTCTTGTCTAAACCGGAGTTCCCGCCGGCCCTTGGGGAACGGGGCCCCGCCCCCCTTCCCTGCCCGAGAACGTCGCCATGGCGCCAATTTGCGGCGCGCGGCGTCTCGCCTCGGAACGCATCAGTGTCAAAGTTGGGGATCTGCCCGCGGCCAACGTGCCCACAACGCGTGTAAAAAAATAATAAATCCAAATAAAAAGCGCATTTGGCGAGCTGGCATCTCGTCTCGTCTCGTCAACGCACCGTCCCCTCTCAGGTGAACGCGCGCAGGTATCAAAAATGATCACCAAAATGAATTTTTGGGGAAGAAGTTATAAAAAAAGACACATTAGCGCATTTTAGCATTGTATTAAGGCGACGTAGGTACCCCTCAATCGACGTCTTTAATCTCAAATACAGTCATACCTCGTCATACGACCGCTCGTCTTACGACGCAATGATTCGCCCGAGATGCGATCAAAATTTCGTGATGCGACCAAGCCAGGTGGCCATGGCACTGTCTTTTTTGCATCTCTTTCGTGTATAAAATCTTTCTACGAGCATTGGGTGGACTTTGCATTTCCATACCCGTTTTTTTCCCCCCACTTTGGTCTACATTTACATAGCAGGTAAACAACAATGGATGGGCAGAGTTTTGCAAAGAAAAGATCTGGAATATACACTCGGTAATCGGACACGGGGAAGCGGCAAGTTCCAAACAACTCTCGATGCGTTCGTTTTGAAGACTCCGGCGGAACGTCGGGGTGGGGCCAACCCGTTACAAAGGTCAAAAAGATTAAAACTAAATTAGAATTCAGTTTTGTGTGAAGTTACATTAAACGTTGAGTGTCTGTATATATTAATTCAAGTTAATTTAAATTTGTTTGTTTGTTTACGAGTGCCGTGGATAAAGTCCCCCCCGAACACCTCCCCCCGCCTCCGTGTGTGTCGATGCCTTCCCTTCCGCGAAATGCGTCTAATTTTACTTCTATTAAACACATTTTATTACTATTAAAACACTCGTTATTTATTCCTTTGTCAATATATGGCAAATTAGAAGAAATAAAACATTTTTTCCAATCCAATATCCTGTTTTTGGTGTTTTTTCAGAGGGTTGGAACCAATTCATTTGTTTTCAGTTCATTTCAATGGGAAACGTTCGCTCGAGTTACGAAAAGCTCGACATACCATCTCAGTCTCGGAACGGATTACGATCGTATGTTGAGGTACCACTGTAATATATAAGGGAAGATTTTTTAAACACTCACAACCCTTTTCAGGATTGAATTGAACGATTTTATTGTCGTTACACAAGTATAATGAGATTTAAGCGGAAGGAAAAATGAATTTATAAACAAAGACGAGCGCTAGTGTCGTATCGGTACCGATGGCGAGGCGCTATCTGATAGAACGAATTGACGTTCAAGGCTGCAGAAATCGAGAATTAAAAGAAAATGAGATCTTTTGTACATTTGAAAAAATAACAAGACGGTACGCCAGCGAGTCAACGGAAGTTGGAGTCAAGAAACGGTGTCGGTTTCAGAGCGGTTAGCTCGGCGGCGTTTGACCAGGGCCGAGGGCCAATGGCTTTTCTCCTTTAGTGGCCGACTGATCCGTCTTTCCCGGACTTGAAAAGCGAGAAAGCGAGAAAGAGAGAGAGAGAAAAGGTCAACCCGCTAATGCGCAAAATGACAGCAGATACATCAGCGCACCCTACGCCGACTTATGGCAGCGTATCGCTCAACGCCGACGCCGCCTTTGCACGGAGTTTCCACGCCAAGCAGGGAATGCGGGGGAATTTGCACCCTGCTGGTTGAAAAATATATATCAAATGACAAGGAAAACAGAACAAACTAACTGCAGATTTTTACACATTGGCTGGAACATCATTAAAAATGAGAATCAACATTAATCACAAACATGGATTGGCTGTTATTGACAGTGAAACTGGGATTGTTGTCATTTGCCTTGTTTTATACTCAAAGCCGTTTTTTTTAAACACATTTTCAGACTATTTAAAGCACATGTGTTAAAGTGGCGGCCCGGGGGCCAAATCTGGTCTAAATATTATATCTAAAATGGTCCGGCCCACATGAAATCGAGTTAACACGGCCCGCGAACCAACCCGAGTCTGACACCCCTGATGTATAGTAAGGCTTTTTTTTTTAAACGACATAGTATATAGTAAGGCTATAAAAAATACGACATGTATAGTAAGGCTTTTTTCTTCAAATACGACCAAGTATAGCACATGTGTCAAAGTGGCAGCCCGGGGGCCAAATCTGGCCCGCCGCATCATTTAGTGTGGCCCGAGAAAGTCAATGATGAGTGCCGACTTTCTGTTTTAGGATCAAATTCAAATGAAGAGTATAGATGTATATTACATTTACTGATTTTCCCCCTTTTAAATCAATCATTGTCATTTTTTATCCATTTTTTCTGTGTTTTTAGTTCAAAAATCATTTTGTAAAATCTAAAAATATACAAAAAAAGCTCAAATAAACATTGTTTTAGATCTATTAAAAAAACGGAATATTCAGGGCCTTTAATCCAATTATTTTAATCCATTTATAAAATAAATCTAAATATTATATCTAAAATGGTCCGTCCAGCCCACGTGAAATCAAGTTGACGTTAAAGCGGCCTGCGAACCAACCCGAGTCTGACACCCCTGATTGAAAGCGTTTACGGTGGAGCACGTGAGAGAAAAACCTGCCGACGTCTGCACGGGGGAAAAAAATGAAGAAGCCTTCTCCCCGCCAACATCCCAACTATTGACTCAAACGGACGAAGCGCCGTTAAATTTCACGCCGCTGCGCATGGATTTCCTACGGAGTCAATTACATTTGGCCAAGACGCTCTTTTTTTTTTTACGGCCCCCGTCGCTCGCCGTCCTCGCCCGTCTCTCGGCGCGCTCGTTTATCAAACGGCGAGACGCCATCCGCGCGCCAAAGCGCCGCGTCGGCGGAAAGGCGGCGTGATTTGAAAAATGGGAAAATGCTCCATGAAACTTCTGGGGATGAACGCTTTAGCTTGACTTATTTTCAAATGTAAAAAAAAAAAAAATGAAAAATTGTTTTCATTTTTTTTACGGGTGACGGTCGTTTGATGAAAGGCGACATTTGTGACCGGAAGGGTCGCCATGACAAACGTGATTCGAACAGGCAGATGGACAGACGTGTCAAAGGACGCGTAGCTCCGCCTCCAACGGGCGACGAGCATCCGTTCGTCCGAAAACGTCCAACCATGAGGTCATCGGAGCGTGACATTTTAACGGGCTGAAATATAACGGCAACACCGGGACAAGCAAAAACCAAGAATGGCTAGATAGTTTTTTTATACAGAATATTTGTTTTTTTATAGTACGCGGAATACGCACATTATTTTTGCTTTGGCATTTAATGATCAGATTTTGGAAAAAAATCACCTGATTATGCCTCATTTTACAACATAATTGATGGGGATTGTGGGTTATTTTCGCTCTTTTTCTTGTCACCCCCTTAAAAAAAAGAAGTGACCTCCTTTGTTTTCCCTAATCAGAAAATTATTCAATTTTTGACAGCTTTAGATGTCCAAATATTTTGAAGCAGGAGCGTTGGGGTTCGTTCATCCACTCCTACTAGTAGTATTTCAATTCAAACTGATTGGACGCCGTTCCAAATGACAGCAGAAGGATGATTGGACGCACATGACTGAACGTCTAATACCGTCAATGGCACTGAAAGCGTTTAAAGTCAATTCAGGCATCAAGGATTTAATGGCGTAATACGCATTAGCTCTCAGGGTAGCTAGAATTAACAAGTGTACTTAAATGGACGTGTCATTTAACGCGGTGTGTAAATCTTGGTCGTAAATGTCGACTATAGTTGAAAATGGCATTTCCGCAATATTTAGCACCACCTTGTGGTCATCATCAGAAATACCATAGACACGTTTTTTTTCGAAACAGGCCATGCACGATTTTCCCTTTACATAGCAACAAACATTTGCTTTTCAAGTACCTTGTTCTCGTCACCGGTCTATTTCCTCCATTTATCAAAAATATAGCATGATTTGATATGAAACTAATACATTAAAAGCACGTAGCGTCAAGTGGCTGGCGACGTTTGTTATTGTACGTGTGGAAAGTAGCGTGTGTATGTTATTTACCTTCTTTGGGGTCCTTCATGTGAAACATTTTGAAACTTTCTTACTAGAGTTGGAATAAAAACACGCGCCCAGAAAGCAAAAATACATATTTTTAACGGAAAAAAAAACAGCAGCATTGGGTAAACGTTAGCTAAAAGTCCATTGTTTACTTTTCGCCAGGTGGCAATCAACAATTGGAAAGACTTCCGGTCATGTGATTGAGTTGAGTAACGAGTTTGACAATAAGTTAATTTCTTTTAAAATACAGCATTGAGTTTATTTTAATAGTCACTTATTTGACATATTTCATACAAAAATCTCAATTTTTTTCGCCCCCACTGATTGAAATAGTTTAATCGCTTTGGCTAATTAATGTTCCTTTTCTTCTTCGCTGTTTGCTAAACATTGTAGATGAACCACAGCGTTCTAAACTCTCGCGTTTTAAAGCGTAATTTCGTTTTATTTTTTATTTTTGGGCTGTTAGCTCATGGTTTATTACTTCATTGAAATTGTATAAACATTAAACTAAACGAGATTGACCTTTAATGTTAAGAGAGTTCAAGTTATTTTATGGCTTTGTCTCAACGTTTGATATTATAATCACGAAATGGGAGATTTATAGCATGGCCATTTTCCTATCTTTCTGTCAGTCTTGAATTTTGTTTTCTTTTAACAAGGCTATAAATGGCTGTATTATTTTTACATCACATGCTGGAGGTTATTACATCTTTCACTTTCTTGTAGGCCATTACTACAAAGTACTTTACACATGACTTGAAGGGAGTCTGCATAAGAAACAAAAGGTGACAGTAAAAAAAAAAGGCTTCTTTGATGGCGTCAACGAGTTGCGGGAGCAATTTTATGCGCCGAGACTTCATTTTCACCTCAAAAGCGCGTCATCGGGCGGCGGCTGAGGACAAACAGTCAAACAATGGCGACAGATGACATTGAAAAATACTCTTTATAGGAACTGAAAAGACCATAGCTATACACGGTGGCATTTTCTTGTATAATAAACACTTGCCAAAAGGAAAAGGGCGCAGGATAGATTGTTTTCTTAATACGAAAAAAAAAGGAGAAATCTCTGTTTTGATCATTTTTTTTCCTCTCTTTCGCCATTTTCTCCTCCGTGTGCCAGCGGTCCAGTCGCATTTCTGGACGCACACAAAAAAAAAATCAAGACAAAATAGAACGACGGCGAGGTGAAAAGAGCCACGGGGAGGTCACGTGGTGCGCCGCTCTTCATCTTCGTCCGTCGGTAAAAGTTTTGAAGCCTACTTGAGTCTGTAGTGCAAATCTTGAACGGGAGGGAGGAGGAAGCGGCTGTCGCGCCAGGGCGCCAAACGTACCGGCTCGCTAACTGACGGTCGTCGTTGCTTCAAAAGATTCGTAGAACAAACAAATTAGAAAAGAAAACGCTCCCAGTCGGGTGGAAGTCGAGCTCCTCCCGCTCGGGGGTCCCCGAGAAGGTTCAGAAGGGCAGCCCTCGTCCTCTGATGGCCGAGGCCACGTGAGGCGTGAAGCCGAGGGGCACCTGCGGCGAGGGGGAGGGCGAGGCCCAAGCGTGGCCCGGCGGCGGGTGAGGCGGCGCGTGGTTGTACAGGTGGAGCGCGTTGGGGGGGCCCTCCACCGGCAGGGGGGTGTACTCGAAGCGGTGGTCCTTGTCCCCGGCGAACATCATCCCGGGGGGGACGGCGGGGGCGGCGCCCGGCGGGGCGAAAAGTTCCGGGGGCGCCGCCCCCGCCGTCGGGCCGGGCCCGCCGAACGCTTCCCTTAGGGAGCGAGGGGGTAGCCCCGCCCCCAGGACGTGGCCCATGAAGCTGTCCCCGAAGCCCGAGGGAGTGAACGTGGGCGGCGGAGGCGGCGGCGGGTGGCTGAAGTCGCCCCCGTAGCCGGGGCCCTCGGCGGTGGGGAGGTTGGGGTAGTCGGGCTCGGGCGGTCGGGCGCCCCCGCCGCCGTCGCCGCTCCCGGCGGTCGCGACGGGCGGCGCGTGGCCGGGCTTGGGCTCGGGCGGCGGCCGCCTGTAGTCCAGGTCGGCGTGCGGGGGGGCCGGCTCCGGGGGCTCGGGCGGTCTCTGGTGTGGGGGAAGGATGGGGACGGCGCCCGCGTCGAGTGCTGCGAGAATGACAAAAAAAAAAAAAGTGTCAATTTCCAAGCGGGATTCCATTTCAAGGTTCGGGAAGTCAAACCGGTTTACCGGGTGAAACCGGGCTGGACGCCGGAGGTAGTTTGCCTTCGGCCGGAATCGGGGGAGCGGCGCCCACGGTCCGGCAGCCGGTGCCGCCACCGGAGGCCTCCGCGCCATCCTTTCCGTCTTCCTGCCTCTGAGCCTGCAGCAACTGAGCCAGCAGCATGGTGACGGCCGTCTGGGTGGCGGCGGCGGCGGCCGCCGCGTCACCCTCGGGCGCCGGAACCGGCGACGGGGGCTTGGGCATGGGCGGGGTGCGCGGCACGCCCACCGGAGCGGCCGGCTGCGGGGGCGCGGCCGGCGGCGGGGCGGGCTCGGTCGCGTCGGCGGGCGGTGGCGGCGGCGGCGGGGCTTTGGAGGGCTGCTGCGGCGTCTCCTGATGGACTTTGGGCGCCTGGAAAAAGTGAGCGGGGTTGCCCCCGCTGTTGGGGGGGCCCAGGAGGTTGAGCAGGACGGCCAGCTGCTCCTGGGTCAGCTGGGAGTTGGGACCCTTGGCATCTGCCACATCACCAAAATGACAAAAAACTCAATGCATGAAATCAATAAAAATAGACCAAGTACTAGAATTTAGCAGAAATGTGGGAAATATTTACGCAATATGCCGCACTCACCCAGCATCGCCGAAGCCGCCGGGCCCGGCGCTTTGACGCCCCCCGCCGCGGGGAAGCCCTGCGGGGTGTTGCTGCGACTGTCGTCCAGGCCCAACTCTTTGCGGGGCGCCTTGGGAGGAAGGGCCAGCTCCTCGGGCACCTGCTTCTGCCGCCGACGCTTCTTGCTCCACAGCTCGTGGCAGTCTTGCCACAGCGGAAGACTGCCGCCGTCGGGAGAGCGAAGGGGCGGGGTCAGGGCGAGACACGCTTGCCGGCCGGCCGGCGCCTCCAAGGGGGAGGGACTTACTCGGGCGGGGGCATTTTGTCCGGGTCCACATCCTTGAGGAAGTCGCAGCTCAGCGCCTGCTCGCCCGTGCAGCGCTTGCCGGGGTCCAGGTTGAGCATGTTGTCGAAGAGGTCCAGCGCGGTCGGCGGGATGCTGGGGGGGAAGGCACGGACGGCGCCACTCGGTTTTTGGGGCTTGCGACTCAGTCGGGGAAAACAAAAAAGGAAGCACTCACAAGGCAAACTCCTCGCGCAGTCGTCGCCGGTACTGCTTCTTGGGTTTCATGGTGTTGAAGAAGGGGAGCTTGATGACGTCGGGCCACACCGCCGGACACGGGCTGCCGCAGATCCGGCTGGAAGCACAGTCGCTCGCCTTTAAAATCGGACCCCTTACAACCCATCACAATCTTTGCTACGATCAGGTTCAGTATCAATTGCTAGCAAGTCTTAAACCAAAATATTTTCAAGTGAATAATCTCCTAGGAAGGGTCACGTAAAAACAAAAAAAAAGCGCCAGATGCTTGTTGAGGTGCTGGACAGGCAGCCATCTTGGTAGGGGCAAAGTGCACCTCTACGTAAGACGGCTGTCGACGTGCTCTAACGGGAGCCATCTTGGTGGGGGCAAGGTGCACAAGGTGTACCTGATCAACTCCAACTGGGCCAGCTCCTGGTTAGCTTGAAAGATGGGCTTTTTGGTGAAAAGTTCCCCGAGGATGCATCTGTCAAAAGACGGCGGGTGCGCTTGTATTATAGAGACCGTTTTGGTTAGCTAAAAAAGACCGGGTCGCCTCTCTTACCCGCAGCTCCAGACGTCGATGGCAGGCGTGTACCTCTCTTCGCCGAGCAGGAGCTCCGGGGGGCGGTACCACAGCGTGATGACTTTGTTGGTGTACGGTCGACTGCCAACGAGACGCGGACATTGAGCGGAAGCTTGGGCGGACGCCAACGGGCGTCCGATCGGCGCCAGAGCAAAAGGCGACGTTGCCGAGTGACCCTCACCTCTCCTCCGAGTTGTACAAGCGAGCCAAACCAAAGTCCGCCAGCTTGATCTGGCCTCTGCCGAGGAGAGAGGAAAAAAAGCCGCTAGCAACGCTAAGCAAAGGCTGGTGGGCGGGTTCTACATGGCGTGGACCACCCACTTGTTGTTGAGGAGGATGTTGGAGCACTTGATGTCGCGATGCAGGAAGTTCTTCTTGTGGCAGTAGTCCAGGCCCTCCAGCAGCTGCCGCATGAACGACTTGATGTGGCTCTCGTTGAAGTGCACCAGGCCCGACTCCAACAGGCCCATCAGGTCGTGGTCCATGTACTCGAAGACCAGGTAGAAGGCGCCTGACGGGCCAAAAGGCAACATCGGACCGGAGCGAGGCGGCTCGAGCGGACGGCGCCGCCAGGACGGGGCAGGACCTTTGTCGTTTTTGAAGTCCAAGGCGTCCTCCTTGTCGGTGACGATCTCCTTCATGTTGATGATGCTCTTGTGGTTGAGCTGCCGCAAGATCTTGATCTCTCGGATGGCCGTGATGGGGAAGCCCTCCTTCTCGTTGTCCAGTCGCACCTTCTTCAAGGCCACCATCTCCCCTGCGGAGAAGAGGAGGACATTTAATTAACCCGAGCCCAATGTTCCTCCTCCTTCCTTTTTCTCCTTCTCACCCGTGTCTTTGTCTTTGGCTTTGTAGACCTGGCCGTACGTGCCTTCCCCCGTGATGCCGATGATTTCGAACTTGTCCACGCAACGCTTGCCCCAGTCGATCTCCGTCTCTTTGATCTCGCCGTACCTCGGGCCGCACATCCTGAGCCGAAGAACCCGTGAGTTCCGACCACGAAATGAGCGGACATTTGACCTGGAAAGACAAAGGAACCTGAACGCACCTGGGCCTCCTGCGTGGCGTCTGGCCCTTTTTATCGTCGGCCGGGCTGCGCGGCGAAGATGTGCGGCTGGAGATGAGCGGCGGGAGCGGCAGGTCGGCCAGGAGTTGACGGCCCTTCCGCTCCGATTTTTTCTTGGCGCTGAGGGGGGGGAAAAGGCCCGGATTAATGGAGAAAAAAGGCGAGCGGGTGTGGCGCCGCGAGCGAATGCTACCTCTCGCCTTTGTCCATTTGCTCCAGGACACTCAGGGGAAGCGGGAGGTTGAGGACGCCGGCGGCGAAGCTCCCGTCGGCTTTGTCGGGCAGCGCCGCTGCCGCCGCTTTCCTCCTGGAGTCCTCTTTGGCCTTGGCGTTCTTGTCCCGGGCGGCGGGCGCTTCCGTCGCTTTCTTGGAAGGCGACGGAGCCGACGCGGGAGTCGACGTGGGAGCCGGCACGGGAGGGCGCGGGGCTCCTTTTTCCGGAGGCGGCGAGGGCGGGCGTCCCTTCCGGGCGGCGTGCTCGGTCTTGGGGCTGGGCTGGCGAGCGGAGGAGGACGACGACGAGGCGGCAGCGGGGGCGGCCTTGACCGGGGCGGAGGCGGCGTCCCCGGCGTTTTTGGCTTTGGCGGCGGCGGCCTTGGCCTTCTTCTGCTTGCTGAGCTCGGCCGCCAGGCTGCTCTTGAATGTGAGCGTGCCGGGCGAGAGGCTGGAGGGCCGGCTTCGCGAGCGCGACTTGCGGTGGCGCCCGCGGGAAGGTCCCATGGACGTGTACGGGCTCCGGCTGCGGGACCTCGCCGAGCGCCTGCTGTCAAAATAGCTTTGGTTAATGCTCTCCATTGACTGCTACTTCTAAACGAGCCGTCCTAGAAATGTTGCATCATTGTTAACTTTGAAGGAGCAGATAAAATAAACGTTGGTATAAATATCAAATGCATTATGTTAAGATAAATCGATGCTAATTGATGCTAAAACAAAGGAACAAGACTCAAGTTAAACGCGGCTGCCGTCGACGATGACAGACGTCCAATCGGACGCGTGTCCTCGCCGACGGGTTTAGAAAATGAGCCTTTTGCCTCACCTGACGTCCGGACTCGGGCTGAGGGACTTCCTGTACGGACTCCGCGACCTCCGCCGACCCCCGTACGGACTGGAGACGAACTCGCCTTGCTCGTAGGGGCTGTGGCGCCCGTAACTGGGAGAGCGCCGCCAATTGGCGGGGCTTCCGGGCGAGCGCTTCCTCTTGACGGTCGGGTAGGACCCGGGCGACTTGGCCGCGCTGTAGGCACCGGCGTCTCGGCCGTAGTAGCCGGACGCCGGGGAGCTTCTTTTGCCCGGGTAGGTGGGGCTTCTCCTGGAGACGTGGTTGTAACCGGGCGGGGACTGGTAGCCGTACGGGTACGACGTCCCATAGGGACTTTCGGCCTTGAGCCCCGGGCTCCTCCTGTAGGAGCGCGACTCGTCGTCCCGGTACGACTGGGGGGGAACGTCTCTGTACGCCGACGGCGGTTCTTTGTCCGCCCGCGTTTTGCTCCGTTGCCTCTTGGAGTCCCGTTTTTCCGACTGCGACGGCAAAGCGGCGGAGGCTTTCTTGCCGTTCTTGTCGTCGGCCTTGGGACCGGCGTCTCGCCGGTTTCTCGAGACGCCGGGGACGGGGCCGGGGCCCAGCCCGGCTCGGACCTTGGAGTCGCGCCCCCGAGCGGGGCGCTCCTTCTTGCGACCGGAGGCCGGCTTGCTCCTTTGGGCTCTGCCGCGCCGGTCTTCGGCGGGGAAGGGGTCCTCGCGCTCCCTGAACTGGGACGGGGCCCCGTCGAACTCGCCGAAGTCGCTCAGCCGGTCGGCGGAGAAGCGGCCGGCGCGGGGGTCCGCCTTGGGCGAAGGGCTCCCGGAGAAGCGCTCCGACTGGGAGCTGACGTCGTCGTACTCCACCAGGGTCCCGAGTTCTCCCTCCTTGCCAAAAGTGCCGTGTCTGTTGTCGTTGACCATCCCTTCCGTCACCCCCACGTGCCACGAGTCCCTGTCCTTGCCCTGCTTGCGTCTCTTGCGACGGGACGCCGAGGAGCGTCTCTTGTCCCGACGCGGGTCCCGAGTAGCCGTGCCGCTGGCCGGCTTACTGGCATTCTGGCGTCTGTCCTGCCGGCTAGCGCTTCTCTGGGCGGAGGGACTGCGGCCGCGGCCATCCCGCAGCACGTCCGAATTCGGCATTGATCCGCACGGTCACACGGTCGCACCAACGCCGCCACCACCACCACCCCACCGCGCTCAATCCCCCCGAAATACTTCTAATCGACTACCCTTCCTGTCGTGCGGCCGAACATAATAACAGCAGGCCGGTTAGCAGGCTAAGTCACGTTTGGCAGGCGAGATCACGAGCTTAACGTTAGCATCACAAAGCTAGCGAGATGCCGTTTTCCACTCGAACTTAATCACGAAACGGTTCTTCCACGCGTGCACGCGCGCGCACGCGACATATGACATGAAGCTAGCGGTCGAAATCCAGGTCGTAAGTTATCAACAGTTCGTTAGCGCGTGCTAAATTAGCCCCCGGCGGCTAACGGAGCCCCGCGACACATCGCGTACCGACAAGCAGACAAAAGTGCAGGCCCGAGGCCCGTCCGGGTTTAAGGCCCCGGTTCCGTTGACACGCCACCGGCACTACGAGCGAGTATTCCCTTCCACTGTCGAGTAAAGAAAAAAAGACAAAAACAAACAAAAAAGGGAGACTTATCCTCCTTCCTCGGGGAACGAGGAAGTGAAGGCGGCGGGGAAGCTTTCTTGTATCTCCCCCGTCTCGGCGTGGACTTCCAGCCGTCAAAAAGCGTCGTCCTCCGGGGTGTGTTCTACTCCGGCCGGTGGCGTCATGGTCGCCGAAGACGCCGCGCGTCGCTTTAGAAGGCCGAAGCGAGCGCAGGTGCTCATAGGAAGGAAGTTGGCCGACGGTGTCAACTTTGTTGGAGCCGTGGTGCTAATGCTACTGCTAAAGACTCGTCGGGCCGCAGACGAGCTTTCAAACTCCAGGCCTCGTGCGCCGGCGTCAGCCAATCACAGGCGAGCTCGTGTCGACGTGCCCTGTGACGTCACCGCCAAGGGAACCCCTGATCACTACTTGAATAAGCACACAGAAACATAAACTCGGTTTATACGTATTATATGAGTCATTTTGATAGGAATTGCTTTCAATTCTGGGAGTTTTTGTTCTGAATCTCCTGTGCAATTCTGGGTTACAGGCATGTTTCTTGGGATGTTTTTAAAATAGACAAATTGAATAGCAGTCCAACGCAATTGTAATCTTGCTTAAAAGCAATTAAATGCAGTTCAATTGACCTATATTCATTTCTTTGGAATATATATACTTGTTTATTGTTTTATATTTCTCACCTGCCACTTTCATGTTTTTTTCAATCATTTAAGGATTTTCTTCTTTTTAGCTTTATTGCTTTTCAAGTAATTCTAATGTTGCCTTTATTAGGCTAATAAATGGAATATAGTTAACCAGCCACTCATTAGTCATATCACCTTTATTTTCCATTTCCATAGACACACGCGCGTATACACACTCACACACACATCCACACACACCCACACACACTAAAATTGAAATGTAAGCATCACCTCTTGCACTCAAACAGCTTTAGGCTACATTAGTGGTTATGTTTACAACCCCCAAAAAATCAAGTAAACATGAAGGTAGCGTTTCAAACATGCCCCATCACCCAACCCAACATTGACATATTCTAAATAGTACATTTTCTATAGCAATAATATAAAAAGACAAAAAAAAATTGGCTTGGTCGGCACGCTCGGCGCCATTGACGATGATAAATGTCCAATCGCGTGGTGACCAATCACCTTTGCCTTGTGAATTTAAAGGAGCGGATCACCAGTCGACGTCCAATCCATTCCCTGCCATTCCTCCCTGTCCAAATGGATTGGACGTCTAGCAACGCCAACGGCACTGAAACGTGATCAGTTGATAGCAATCTTTCCATTTCAAATACATTGGACGTTGATCGCTGTCAATGGCAGTGAACAAGTTAACCATCATGTCCTAAAAAGAAACAAAATGAAAAATGGCGGCTGACATGCCTCAATGGCAGCCATCTTGGGTAGGGGGCGATACAGGAAAAAAACTCACGGCACGTCATTGCTTTTTTTTTTTAATTTATGTTTTAATTTTTTGTTAAAGTTAAGCCTTAAGCACTACACTGGTTATTTATTTTTATTTTTTTTCTATTAGCAGTAGTAGTAGTTTAGCAATGAGAGCACACCGACGATGCAGATACACGGTTTAAATCTCACACTTGAAAAAAGTCGATTTCGGGCCGTCATGTGCTGGAAATGAGCCCTTAAATTAAAAAAAAAATAGATATATGTTGGTCGTTCTGGCACGCCTGCTAACGCGTTAGCTTCCTCAAACTCTCTGCGAGATGTGCTTTTCCATAAATACAAACCGCGGGCGTTCTTTTGCAATTTTCCTGACGCCAGTGGCGTAAAAGGAGGATTTAAAACGTGGATGGCCCCAAAAAAAAAAAACGGGAAGCGCGTGTTTTGAAAATACGCCGGTTTTCTTGTTGCATAGACTCCAGGAAGGGAGCGTGGTGATAAACGGGATCAACAAAATAAAAGCGGTGGCTCAGTCGATCGAAAAGAAAGGGAAGGAAGGAGTAGCTTGGGGAGATTTAGTCATTTATGCACGACAACTGGGATGCTAAGCTCATCTTTTCTTACATTACTATTATAAGAAACTCAATGTTAGCTTGGGCTTCAGACCTTTTTGTGTTATTTAACTAGATTCACCCACTAAATAAAAAAATCATGACTTTTTTTTTTTAAAAAAAGGCTAAATTAGTGAAAATTGGACTGTCAGAAATGTAGTTTTTAATCTAGTTTTGAAATTAGATGCCAGTAAAGTACTGACAATTTTATTTTTTATTTTTTTTACAGGGGTTTGGTAATAGAGAAAAAAAACCGCTTTCAACAAAAATCTGAAATCTTGCCAAGAAACATGAATTGATTTGTTTTGGCGGGCTTTAACTTTTGTGGAAGTCTTTTACATTGAAAAGTGGGCACTTTGCGTGTGGTAGCTAGCTAGCTAGCGCATTTCTTTGGTGCTTTTCAATCCATCTGGCACTTTTTAATTGAAATAGGGGATTTTCCATGGCTCACTTAGCAGCGACGAGGAACCACTTTTGTGCGGGTTGTGATCCAATTTGCAGTTTCCTCGATTTTGACACGTTTTGGTCCAATTAGCTTAGCGGCAACATTGTGATGCTAGCGCAGAGATGATGCTAGCCTGTTCAAGCCCCAAAAAAATGACTTTGTCACAAGAACAATATAGAAGAATTCATAATAATTTAAAAAAACAAAGAAAAAATGGGTGAAATGATAGAACTAGGAAGTGCAAAAATTTGTGATTTGAAATGATTCCGGCAGGGAAAATTGGGCACGTTAGTGTTTTTTGGTGCGGAATTCATTAAAAGGGCGCCAACGACCGCTGCCAGCTCTCCCAGTCCAAATGGATTGGACGTTTATCGGTGTCAAAGGCAGGGAATGAGTTAGTCGTCATCTCCTAAAAGACGCTGTCAAAAATAAAGTCATCAACGACTGGTGCGTTGGCTCGGTGGCAGCCATCTTGGTAGGGGCAAGGTCCCCATTAAATGAATTGCTTGTTTCTCCACCGATTTCTAAAATATGTATTATTCATTTTGGTCAACGTCAAAGCATCTGCTTTTCACGAGATCAAATATTAACATATAGTTAGTTCATGATGACCATTTTCCTGGCAGGATTTCAATTCAATCTGGATTTTTTTTTAGCCTTTTGCGTATTATTTCCCACTCACTACCTCTTTTCAATCATCTTTACGTACTATTTTTCCTTCACTTGAGCCTATTTTGACTTCATTTAAAACAGGCGGAGAGTGTTTTGGAGCGTATGGAGCTTTTTGGGAGGTCCAAAGAATAAAGGGGAACGTGGGATTGAAATAAAAAGGTCTGAGAAATGTAGCGTATGTACACGAGCAGCTCTCTGGCTTTGTTTTTTTGTTGTTGAGTTTTTGTGTGGTGGGTGGGGCCACTATAAAATACAACACCTTTCCCGAATACGCTTAGCCAAACTTTTGCTTTTCTTCTTGCCGTTCTTCTCTTTGCTGTCCTCCATCTTCCTGGCCCGGATTTCGCGCATCAGATCGAAGAAGACCTGGCGAGGGAGGGAGAGAGGAGACCACGGTGGGGAAAAAAGCAAAAAGCCGGACATTTTGGGGTGGGTGGCTTTGACGGAACGGACCTTGTCCACGTTGGCCCGGGTTTTGGCCGAGGTCTCCACGTAGCAGACCCCCCACTGCTCGGCGCGGGCCTTGGCATCGTCGGCGCTCAACTGCCGCCGGTCGTCCAGGTCCGACTTGTTGCCCACCAGGAGGAAAGGCACGTTCTCGTCCTCCTTCACTCGCAGGATTTGCTCTCTGGGAGACCAAAAAAAATCAAATACACATAAATACTGTTCATTTTGGAGCATTGCGGCATTGTTTGGATCATTTATTGTTGATGTTAGGGCACATGTGTCCAAGTGGCGGCACCAGGGCCAAATCTGGCCCGCCGCATCATTTTGTGTGGCCCGGAAAAGTAAATGATGAGTGCTGACTTTCTGTTTTAGGATCAAATTAAAATGAAGAGTATAGATGTATATTACATTTCCTGATTTCCCCCCTTTTAAATCAATAATTGTCATTTTTTAATCAATTTTTTCTGTGTTTTTAGTTCAAAAATCATTTTGTAAAATCTAAAAATATATTTTAAAAAAGCTAAAATAAACATTGTTTTAGATCTATAAAAAAACTGAATATTCAGGGATTTTAATCCAGTTCTTTTAATCCATTTATAAAAATAAAAAATATCTAAATATTATATCTAAAATGGTCCGGCCCACATGAAATCAAGTTGACGTTAAAGCGGCCCGCGAACCAACCCGAGTCTGACACCCTTGATCTAGATCACAGGTGTCAAAGTGGCGGCCCGGGGGCCAAATCTGGCCCACCACATCATTTTGTGCGGCCCGGGAAAGTCAATTATGAGTGCCGACTTTTTGTTTTAGGATCAAATTCAAATGAAGAGTATAGATGTATATTCAATTTCCTGATTTTCCCCCTTTTAAATCAATAATTGTCATTTTTTAATCCATTTTTTCTGTGTTTTTAGTTCAAAAATCATTTTGTAAAATCTAAAAATATAGAAAAAAAAGCTAAAATAAACATTGTTTTAGATCTATAAAAAACAGAATATTCCGGGCTTTTCATCCAGTTCTTTTAATCCATTTATATAAAAAAATTCTAAATATTATATCTAAAATGGCCCACATAAAATCGAGTTGACATTAACGCGGCCCGTGAACCAACCCGAGTCTGACACCCCTGTGTTAGGGCATTTATGGGTGACTTTTTGGCATGAACTCAGATCACATTAGCAAAAATGTAG
This sequence comes from Stigmatopora argus, assembly GCF_051989625.1. Taxonomy (NCBI): domain Eukaryota; kingdom Metazoa; phylum Chordata; class Actinopteri; order Syngnathiformes; family Syngnathidae; genus Stigmatopora; species Stigmatopora argus. Next base: position 14,393,194 of record NC_135403.1, read on the forward strand.
GAGGAGCTACTTTTGGAAATGTTCCATATTTTGCCTTTTCTAAAAGAAATACCTAAAACTGAATATTACCTGTTTTTAATGTCATTTTTTTGGTCTTAAAATAGATTGACCATTTTTTTAAATGCAAACCAAACTCAAATCATTAAAAAAAAAGTTTGAAGTCGCAGCGGGACAAACATTGGCCTAATTTGATTGGCTGCCAAGAATTTTCAAAGCAAAAAACGCACCTGAAATCGACAGTGGCGGCAAAGGACTCGAGTTCGGTGATGGAGAAGACGCAAAGAAAGCCCTCGCCGCTGCGGAAATAGTTGTCGCGGATGGCGGCGTAGTCCTCCTGCCCGGCCGTGTCCAGGATGTCGATCTGGACCTCCTCGCCGTCCAGGACCACCTTCTTCCTGTAGCTGTCCGCTTTGGTGGGCTCGTAGTCTTCTACGAACTAAGGCAAAAATAATGAGAAGTCTTTTTTTGTCTCCACCGGGGGGACGCGAAGACGCCGCCGCCCGATTGGCTCACCTCGTCGTACATGAACTGCAGCGTGAGGGCCGACTTGCCCACGCCGCCGCTGCCCACCATGATGACTTTGTGGAGGGCTAAAGAATTTTGCCCTTTGGGTTTAGCAGCAGCCATGGCTCCGTGTTCACAGATGGGGATTTCAAACCAAGTCTGCTTAGATTAACGGCACTCAAGCTTTAAATCTATAAAACAAACACAATGAGAAAGAATATTCACTCTTTATTCCATCAATGCAAAAGAGAATACTGTCACCAATGGTAATGAGATGCGATCATTTAGGACAGGGGTCGGGAACCTTTTTGACAGAGAGAGCCATAAACAATTCATATTTTCTAATGTTATTTCTTGAGAGCCATTCTCAGAATTGAAAAGTAAAAATACATGAAGTGTGTTTTTTTTGTCATTTCACCACTTTTAAAGTACAAAAAGTTTCTGAATTCTTTTGACAACATTGTTATGCTGTTGCTAATAAATCAGTATCAATGAGATCATGCATGCAGAAGAGTAATAAAACACAAAATTATGATTAAAGTGGTGGTAGAGGTAGTGTCAACGCCACAGTGACGCTCATATTAGTGCGTTCGGGACTCAGCTCTCTCACCAGTGATTTCCATATTTTACCTCACAGGTTTGTGGAGAGCCATATGCACCTATGGAAAGAGCCACATATGGCTCCCGAGCCATAAGTTCCCTTCCCCTAATTTAGGAGGATAGTGGTTGAAACACGTGATTTCAGCCAACACGAATCTGCCAACTAGGCGAAACTAAAGAAAGATAAGCACCAGTCGCCTTGTGAAACCATTACGTTAGTTCTGTTATTCTTATAATACAGTAAATGTGACGTCATGTACTACACTAGTAAGATGAGCCATTTCCGTGACAGGTGTTTTATTATTATCACATGAAAACTCGCTCGATATCAGTCATCTGAGACGTCAAAAGAAATATAGAATAGGCGTAAAATAAGAGGGATCTCCAGTATTATGCACTACGGCTAAAAAAAACAAGGACCATTTAGGGGGAAATGTTTAAAAAGTAGAGTATTGGCTTGATGTACGGCAGGGGGGATATCGAATCAAATGCTCAATCTCAGCCTTACTGTAAGGATGAAAAATAAAAAAGAGACCGTTTGGAAAGGGGGAAAAAGGCAATGAGGAAATGCTAGCCAGCAACAGATGTTCGTCCGGTTCCTCGGTGTCCGCCCGGCACCGATGGCGACGGCGGAGGCGGCCACCAGGGCGGGCGGGCATTTAAACAGCGGGCTAAACAGAGGCTAGTCACAAGTCAACGATGTCATGCTAAGCACGCAGCACTCGGCGAGAGATGGAACATTACCTCCCGGAAACGGCCAAAGATTCCGCGTCGGTTCAGACTCGGGCGAGTGCTGAAATGTGTGTGGGGAAACGAAAAAAAGGAGACTTTCTAGCGAGCCGCTCGTTAGCTCATGGCTAATTCCAGCAGGTAGCTCGAGCAGTTAGCAGCAGGGATGTGACAGGCGGGCAGCGGGCTGGGCTCAACTCGGTAATACTCGGCTTTAATCGGCTTTTTCCGGCTCGGTGAGCCTCCGCCCAGTCTCCCGAGAGAGAGAGACGAGGGAGCCCGAGTAGCTTTCGGCAACACTCGACTATTTCCGACTTGGTAAGCCTCCTCCCCATAGACAGCATGTAGTTAATACTAGATGTCTGAGCACCGCTCTGAGCCCATCGAGACGAGGTCATCACTCGTCGGCCATTTTGCGCCAGAAACATTCGTTAAGTATAACTTTTTAGTTGACAGAGAATTTATTTTGAAATCAAAAGGGAACACATTTGAACCCGAATGATCACATTTTCCTGCAGGTTTCGTCATCTCAGTATAATTATTACAGGTTCAAATTGTATTGTTTTGCGTTTTTTCCTATTAAAATGCAATATTCAGTTCTAATTGGTTCATGCCCTTTAAAAGCCTGAACATTTGAACTAACCCCAACCAGGAAAAAAGATCAAGTGCATCAGATGTTCTTTTGACATTGGAATTAAAAGAAATTTCACTGAGCAATGAACTCCATTTTATTGCATCTGCATTCAAAGTATGCAACAAAAAAATGGAATGAGACTTTCCAGCTCGTGAGAAGATGCATGGTAAGTGATTTGAAAAGCTGGGAATGACTTGGACGGCATGCTAACCGATTGTTTAGAACTTTAGACAGTGAGGTCATGTGTGGCCTCACATGCATCCCATTGGATTCAGTTCCAACCTGAATTTCCTGGCGGTAACTGTACAGTTGTCACGAAAAGGAACAAAGCGTGTTTACACAAGGATTCCTTTGTCACGTCGATGTTCCATTGTTGTTTGTCTGCCGTCTCTCCCCCACCCTTCCCGTCCATCTGGTCGTAGGACAAACCCCGAGATGCCGGCAAACCCTGTCAGCCGATCGTTGGAGCTCTCGAAAGGCTCCAACAGGTGTTTAACGGTAAACAAAAGAGATCTGAATGGAGAGCGTTGGGTAAACATGGCTAATGTTCCCCACCCTAAAAAAACAACAACACAGGGTCTTCTATGAACGTCACTAGATCTCGTTTGGAGCTCACTGCCCGACAACACGGGTAACTAGACAACGCCATTTCTGGTGTGTGTACCTTCTTGTCTCATTGGCCCAACGAACGTAGGTTCGAAACAAAGCATTGACATTCAGTCAGTCCTTTTTTTTTCTGTCAAATGGCAGACTGGGTTTCCACTTCACCGAGGCCACGTGCTACCTGACGGCCGAGCTGTTCTACCTGGAGGTGACGCTGCTGCCGTGCGGTAGCGTGGAGGGGGTCAAGGTGGCGCCGCACGGAAGAGACCCAGATGTGTGTTCTGGCCGCGCATCCTTTGTAAATGCTGTCTTTCTTTTGAGCTCATCTTTAACGATATGGTGGGAAAAAAAAATATCTTTCAGAGTAGTGATTCCCTCCTGCAGCCTCTCAGGTAGGCCATAATTGACTTCATTAAAATGCTTTCAAAAAGTCCAATAATTTAAAAAAATAAATAAATACTAAAATAACACTCATTTTGAAGCTTCTGCTTCGGCATAGCATTGGTAAAACGTTTTAAAATGCTTTTTTTTTTAGGTGAAATTCCAACGTTGAATACAGTGGACATGTACTTAGGCCTACCGACAGGGGGAGCCCGCGAACAATTGTGACGTGCTTGGTCTACCCTACCCACAACAGGTCCAAAAACTTTGCAGAGTTCTCCACTAAACTCCAAGATGTCGTCAGCCTGTACAACATCCCTGGAGAAAGGTGCTCGTATTTGCAGTATTTAGTCATCAAATACTTGCTGTCTGACTCATCTTTTAGTTTTGTTTTTAGTGAGACCAAATTGAAGCTATTCGCAGCTCTGCAACATGTCTGGAAAGACTTGCGAGCCATGTCCCATTTGCCCAGGTACGCCCCCTCCCCCAATTAAATGTAAACAAAACTTGCTATATTCCTTCCCTCTCAACAGATATTTCAAAAAAATGCTTTCAGGGTGGGAGGAGACGGCGAGCAGACAACGGACGCCGTTAACGACGGCTTGCTCGGTCGCTTGGAGGCCGAAAAATCAGGTGACGCGCAATATATAACGGACTGAAATTGTTTGCATATGAATTATTTTTTCCTTCAGATTGTCCTTTGACCATCCATTTGGACTCTGTCCCGATTGGTGAAGAGAACGGAGGCGGCCATTTGGCAGACGGACATCAAATGTGCGTCCGGGTGACCGTGGCCCCCAGTCACCTGAGCCAAAAACTCCAAGTGGCCTCGGTGGTCCAGTTGCCTCTACAAATGGACCCGCAAGGGTAACGGTGGATTTCATTGGATTGGATAAGGATAAGGATTGTGACAGTAGCAAGAGGGTGATTAGACAGAACAACAAAGCAAAAGCACAAAGTACAAAGCAAATCAAAGTAAATGGGAACATTAAGAATCACCAAATCAAATCATTAAGACAGAAAAGCAGCAAAAACACAAAACGCCACCGGCTGCCACTTGAACGGCGCCATCTTGGTTGCAGTAGCAAAAACGGATACAGACTCAAAAAGACGTTGTAAAGTTGGACAAAAACTGACAAAACTCGTGTCACAATTTCGATATCATTTCCAGTGCATGTTCTCCACGGGCTCGCATGGGTTTTCTCCGGGTACTCCGCTTTCCTCCTACATGCTTGCCTAACCCTGACTAAGATCGGGTGTCCCGTAGTTAGCTGGGATTTAAATCACTTTTAAGTTTCATTGGTTGCCATTGGCGGGAACGGACGACCAATCCATTTTATTCTTACCCGGGGTGTTTTTCCTGGTCAGTTTTCCCATGCTGGAGCCGCCCACCCAAGAGTTTCCCGCCTACTTTGTGCTTCGCTTGCAGCCGCCGTTGCCCCTGAGCAAGTTTTTTTCCCACAAGATCCACCAGATTACAGGTCAAAACCAGTGAAAATATTGAATATGAACCCTCATTTTAACGACGCACGAGTGTTTTTAACGTCTGCGTTTTCTTGACCAGAGGTTGTAGTAAGAGACACTGACCTGCAGTGGACGCCACTTCCTCATCTTCTGTGGAGAGGCTGCTCGGATGCGGTACGGAAAGACTAGCGTGCTCCATAGTTTCTGAGTCTGGGAAAACGACGGGGCGGTTTTATGCCGGGGTGCAGGCGCGCGATTCCGTCTTTCCCGGAGAGGCGTGGAGAGCGCCGGCTGGCACGGGGACGCCGACGGAAGCCGTGCCTTTCGGGACCGCCGCCCACGTGCCGCGCCTGCTGGAGGTTCTGCGGCACCAGTGCGCCATCAACGCCTTGTTGAGGAGCTGCGCCCACAAAACTGCAAGTAGGAGAACATAGTCCAGTTAATTTCCCATTTTTCCGTTTGTACTTGCCTTGACTTTCCCGTCCTCGAGGCTTTTGGACCTATATTTTCCAAATGTAAATTCCAGGAGGACATTTGCTTCCGTTTCAGATGAGGAGCAAGCTTTCGAAGTACGTCCGGAGACGGACGTTAGCTTTTCGGTGACTTTCCAGCCACCCAAAAGGGATTCCTTGGCTGTTTGTGAGACGATTTTCATCTTTTCTTTCGCTAAAACTACTGTAGCGGCGTCCTTTAAAAAAAAACAAAAAACATTTAAACAAATATTCTTGTTTTTTACAGTACTGGTGAGCCTTCCAGATGCAAACCAGATCACGTGCAGACTATACGGACTGGGGACGGATGCGGCCATCTTGGAGGAATACCTGAGCGGCGTCATCAAGCGGTAATCGTCTACGGGGTGAACGAGGGCGCAAAACTCGGACTCAAGTGATCTTCCCCGATAGGTGCGCATCAATCCCCCTGGCCCTCCGAGCCTTGTACGGAAAGTTGAGCCCTCCTGCTGACCTTTGACCCCGCAAGCCGAGCCACAACGGAGAAGACTGCGTGATTGTTAACGTTATTATTTCGGCCCCTCAATAAAGATGACTAGCGTGGACTTGCCGTGATATTCTGTCTCTGCCAAAACCGAATTCTGAGCTCAGTTGGGTGCGATTGAGAAGATTTGGGGAGCGTTTAAAAGCCGTGAATTGCGCAGTTGGCAAGTGGCGAGGTATCCGATGACCTGTGCGACGTCTATTTTTAGAAACGTTCCAAAACGTGCGGTTAAAGCAGCGACTCCGATCTTTTCCAGCAAATGCCGGCAGAGGAATTTTGGTTTCGGTCTCTTGGCTCTTCAATTTGTTTTGACTGGGACGTGTGCCGCTTTAAAAAGATTGGATGTCTCTTGTTGAACATGACAGGCCACGAGTTGCCACCACCAAGCCTAAATTGACATTTATTACATGTTTATTTGTCTGGTTTGTTTGTTGTTGTATTTGCACTTAGTGGTGAAGCTTTAAAACATTATAATGACAATAAGCATTCAGTTCAATTGCCTGGAACCTTTTAAAAGACACTACATATTTGTATTCCCTTTTGTATGCAAATGAGCACTCCCAAACCACACGTTATTACGACGTCCGCCCATTGTTCGAGCAGATTTCCCGGTAGCACGTCGCTGTGCTACTGTCTCTTTAAATCGTGAGGAAGGCCAACTCGTGCGCCTTTTGTAAGACGCGCGCACGCGCACTCAGGCGGACCACAGAAATCCCTCCAAAAAAGGAAAGATGCCTACAGGGGGAATTGACGGTGTAAGTAACTGGCGGCCATCTTGCTTCAGAGGATTTCTGCATTGGAGCGGACGTAAAGGGGGGGATTTTCGCCACTAAAATACTCTTAACTCGCTGATAGATTTACAAATGGTTTGAGTTTTAACTTTTTGGGAAAAAATAGATGTTAAATATACAGTAAATACCCGTATTTTTTTAAACGCTTAAAGGTATGCAATCACTATTAGGCTATGTGACTACTATATGTACTCTAAAGTTTCGTTTTTAGTATTTAACTCATTGCATAGCATTGACGGCAATAGTCTTACATTTTGAATGAAATCCGAATCCAAATTCCTGCATAAAAGCAACAGTTCAAGAAGTTCGAGACTCCATTGACAATAGCGACGTCGTCAGCGAATGGCTCCGCCTCAAAATGGCCACCAGGGCGAGCTCCAGACATCTAGCTTTGTATATGAGTGCATCTAGGAGGAGGACGGCGACAGCTGCTTGCCATTTAGGGCGACTCCGCTCCCTTTTTTTGCTTTTCCGCTCGTGTGCGCATGCGTGGAAAAGACGAAAGTGAGCGAGCGAGAGAGAAAGAGAGAGAGTGGGAGAGAGAGAGAGAGAGAGAGACAGAGGTCAGGAGAAGAGAAGAGACAGGAGGATGTAGAGCAGACGCACCGCTGGATCAGGAAGAAGACGAAGGAGAAAGAGGAGGACAAGAAGGAGGAAGAGAGGCCTAACTTTTGGACACATCTGGATGAGCATTTGGACTTTTGGTCCGCTGGACTATGTGTCCTCTCAAATGGGTGCCAACAACGGAAAACTCTACGGAAGCGAGGGTGAGTCTTGCAAAACTTGACCAGGCAGGCAAGGGAACCAATTTGCCATTTTAATAAGCTCTTAATCCACTTGCGTGGGCGGAAACGAGAGGTCGCGGAGAACTTTCTCCATTCAAATGAAAAGTTACGACAGGCTGGGGGACGTGCAGGAAAACAAACGAGTTACAGAAACAATGCGTGTGCCCTCCCCCCGCAAAAAATGGATTGTAAAAAGAATTGTCAAAAAATGCTATACTTGTGTAACTCCATTCCAAGTTTTTGGACAACAAACTCCCAAAATAAAGACAGAATATTCAGGCCCATCTGAAAAAAATAATAACAAAAAATCCCATAACAACAAAAAGGTGAATTTTGAAATGATTTTTCTGGTAGAAGACTGAAAACGATCCGCCGCTCCAATTTGACGCCTTCCAGTTTATCTTGTAGATAAGAGGAAGCAAAGTGCTTCACCCCAATGGAATGCGCTCCAAATCCAGGGTGAAATGACTTTTTAGGGGGGCGTTTCGGATAGCATTTCTCGCTGTGACCACTCGGCCTCTGCGTTATCGTCTGGAGATTTGGAACGGCGTCATTCCCCTAAATCCGCCCGCCTCGGGACAAATGACGTCCCTAAGCCAATAACTCCCGAGAAAACAAAATAACGGTGCGCAACATCAACTTATTGCCGGACGTCCAATTCATTTGAAGCGGGAGGCCGGGAAAATATTTCTTGATCACTGTCAAAGCGTCCAATGGATTGGACATCCACTAGGGATAAACTCATTTAAAATAACGACAAAAGGATGGTTGGACGACACACGATTGGACGCCAATCATCCAAAAAAACAGTACTTTTTTGTTTTGTTTTGACGGATTGCTTTTTTGTCTTTGAAATTGGTTTCAACCAAATCCATAAAAACACATGAATCAATTGGACTATATCATTTTTTTCTAAATCCCCTTAGCTCCCGTGTCCAAGTGGCGGCCCGGGGGCCAAATCTGGCCCGCCGCATCATTTTGTGTGGCCCGGGAAAGTCAATGATGAGTGCCGACTTTCTGTTTTAGGATCAAATTAAGTATTAAGTATAGATGTATATTCAATTTCCTGATTTTCCCCCTTTTAAATCAATCATTGTCTTTTTTAAATCCATTTTTTCTGTGTTTTTAGTTCAAAAATCATTTTGTAAAATCTAAAAATATATATAAAAAAAGCTAAAATAAACATTGTTTTAGATCTATAAAAAACTGAATATTAAGGTCTTTAAAAAAAAAATCTAAATATTATATCTAAAATGGTCCGGCCCACAAGAAATGGAGTTGACGTTAACGCGGCCCACCAACCAACCCGAGTCTGACAGCTCTGCCTTAGCTCTTTAAAAAAAAAATACAAATGTAACTTTAAGGTCGCCGATCGGGAATATCAAAACATTGTCTGTTTTTATTAAACCAAGCATCCAAATTTTTAGGCAAGGGGAGCTCCAGCATCTCATCCGACCTGAGTTCCGGCACGCCGAGCGGCGACGTTCCCAAGAATGCGACTCCCAGCGAAGAAGGTACGAGCATCTGTTGCTCATTTAGCCCCCCAACCCCCCACCCTTCCCCTTCTTCTTCTTCCCCTTTTTCTCATCCACGTTTCCCGCTGCCTATTTTGGGAAAAACGTTCCTCAGATGACCCTCCAAACGCCAACTCGCAGGAATTTCTCGCAAACGGCCTCATACATTCCGCAGACTCGGAAAAAAAAGGGACCGTCGTCGCCATCGCGCCAATGACGCTAACTACGATGGACCGCGTGCGTCGAGCGGTCGTCGCTAGCGACGGGAGTGTCGCCGTTTAGCATTCGAGCGGAAAAGTAGGCTGAATTGAAGCTTCTTATACGGGCCGTAGTCGTGTTTTCATCACTTGTTGCTGGCGTAATAAAAAACAGGCAGCGGTTTGGACAGCCCTGAGTTGCTGAACGAGCAGCGGAGGGTGAAGAAAGGAGCACAAGGACTTTGTTTGCGGTTGTTGTAAAAGAAGCCGGAGAAAAAGGAAGGAAGGAAGGAAGGAAGGAAGAAAGAAAGAGAGGAGGGGGCGGAGCCAGGTGGGGGTGCTAGAATTTGCTAGCCGCCAAGACAACACTCAAAATGCACTGATTGTTTTTACACGTCTTAGTACTATTATTTACATTTTATCATTGAATTATTTTCATTATTATTCCTCCTGCCCCCCCACATAAACCTGATCTATTTTTTTTTTTAAATATGTTCTGGAAAATATAAAAATAAAAGATGATATTCTTAGATTTGTCGACTATTGTCTTTGCGAGGCACGTCTGGTCCGTTCCCGCTAAATTTGCTGGACGGCGGCGGCGAAATCTCCGTCTCCGGGGCGGCGGTAATGACACGCTAGCACTTAGCTCCCGCCTAATTACAACCCGGCGGCGGTTTCTAGCGGTACCGTAAAAAGCCTGGATATGTATCCCGCTCGTAAACTCCGTTGAGGCGAACGCGCGTTAAGCTAATTACAAGACGTAGCCGCCGCGGCGTAGCCTAGTCGGGGCTGTTGCATGTTCGCATGTTCTCCCTGGGCCTGCGTAGGTTTTTCTCCGGGTACTCCGCTTTAGCTCCCGCATCCCAAAAACATGCACGCTAAGCTAATTGTATGCTAAATTGTCTCCGACCACGTGTAGTTGGTCATTTGTCTCATTGTGCGCCGCGATTGGCTGACCACCCGTTCGGAATGTGCCCCGCCTAGTGCCCAAAATCAGCTGGGATAGGCTCAAGCACCCCCTGGACCCTCGTGAGGCCAAGTGGTTGAGAAAATGATTGAACCTACTATAACGAGGGGCTTCCTAACACCGCGAATGTAGCTTTGTTTAAGCGCAATCCGTCTACGGGCGGGCGTCCGTTCGCATGGCGAGCGGGTCGCACGCTGCGTGTCCGACGGACGCTGACGGAGAACGCCAGCGGGGCGTCTCGATGGCTATTCCAGAAGCGGCTGTGATGACTTGCGCAGGCAGACGTTTGCGGAACAAGTCACCTGAGCGACGGAAAGCTTTCAAAGATCTGGCCTGACTTTTAAAACATGCCTGCCTCGCTTCCTGGAAATTTACATTTTTAAACGCTTTACGGGGGCTATTTATTCGAGTTTCTTTCGTTGTTGTTTTGTTCGCTTTATTTCATCATTTCCGTTCGATTTGCTAGTTCGTCTTTTCGGAAATGAATTCTTTCTTTAATCGAATGACTTCAATTGAATTGAATGCTTTTATTGTCATTATACAAGTATAGAAAGAGATTTCTAGTGAAGTGATTTAGAGTAAAACAAATGACTGGGAAATCGTTCAATTATTCCATTTACATTTTGAAAAATCGAAGAAATGAAAGGAAAATAGTCACTGTATACTGTAAATGAGTTCAATAGAAATCAAAGTGCGGAAGTAAACGGTACACGGTTGATTGGTCGCCGGTCGATTGGTCGCCAGACTTTTGGTTGCCGGTCGATTGGTCGCCGGTCGATTGGTCGCCGGTCGATTGGTCGCCGGTCGATTGGTCGCCGGTCGATTGGTCGCTCGTTGTCGTGGTCGGGGCGACCAAAAGACCGACGACCAATTGACCGGCGACCAATCGACTGGCGACCAATCGACTGCACATGAAGTAAACACATCAAAACTGACATGACAATTGAAAAAAAAAACATGAATTTTAAGAGAAATGTCCGAATAAATCTGGGTCTTCTGTGAACATCATATCCAACACTCAAATACTAGCCCCCCCAAAAGAAGAAATAGAAATATGTTTTTCAAATTTCCCGATGAAGACCATGTGACGTTGACTTCATTCATGAATAAATTCTGTGGAATCTGTTGGGCGCGCTGCGAGAAATCCAGCCCAACCAACCAACCAACATCTGCTCTTCGCTTTGGACGGCGGAAAGAAAAAAAAAAAAACAAGCACAAAAGAAACGCGCGCTGGGCACGCGAGGCCCCCAAATCCTTGGCCACTAATAGCCAAACGGGATCGGCACGAGGATCCAATTAGAACGCAGCTCGCCGCCATCTGGACGGCGCAAAGATTCGCGTGTCGATCACGTGCGTGACATCTGAAGCAGAAATGATGATCACTTGGAGATTTCCAGGGCTGCGCTAGCGACCACGTTTTGATCCATCGTTCACGTGGCGACCAGAAATTAGCGTAGCGACGAATAGCACGCTAGCGGACCCCCGTTAGGAGGTTTTTTTTTGTGGGTGGGGCTAAGACCAAGTCTTTTTTGTCACTTTTTTGAAGGGATTCGTGTTCAAAATAAGCTCCGCCCTCATTTTTTGAAGTCACCTGCTGACCTTTTCTTGATTTTTTTTCTATTTGTTTTGGGAAGATAGCATTGAGTGATGATGTTTTACCGCCATTGACGCCAATAAATGTCGTTTTGCCCAATTGTTTGGACTGGATGGAACGAGGGAAAAGCAGCTGCTACGATATTGACCAAAAATGATTTAAAAAATCATAAGATGTTGACCAAAAATGACCCTTTACAGTGGTACCTCGACATACGATCGTAATCCGTTCCGAGACTGAGATCGTATGACGAGCGTTTCGTCACTCGAGCGGACGTTTCCCATTGAAATGAATTGAAAACAAATGAATTTGTTCTAACCCTCTAAAAAAACACCAGCATCTAAAAATTTTGATCGTATCACAGGCGAATTATTGGATCGAAATTTTCGTCGTACCACGAGCATGTCGTATGACGAGCTGTCGTACCACGAGGTACGATTGTATATTAAAAAAAATCATAATAAACGCTTGTCGAGTGTGTGCTTGCAACTTACCCGTTGCCGTTCTCGCCCAGGTTTGGACTCCATCCCGCGCACTCCGAGAACGCCGAGCCCCGGCCTCAAGTCCTCGTCGTCGTCGTCGTCGGCGTCCGTCGACGGGCGCTCGCCGTCGGCGCCGGAACGGCCCCGGCCGGGCGCCCGCCCCGGGGCCCGCTCGCCGGCGGAGCTGCTGCCGGACGTCCTGCTGCTGGAAATCTTTTCGCGGCTCTCCAGCAAGCAGCTGTGCCGCTGCGCCCGCGTGTGCCGGCGTTGGCACGAGCTGGCGTGGGACCCGCGGCTGTGGCGCGCCCTGCGGCTCTCCGGCGAGCAGCTGCACGCCGACCGGGCCCTGCGGGCGCTGACGCAGCGGCTGTGCCGGGACACGCCCCACGTCTGCCTGGCCCTGGAGACGGTGGCGATGGCCGGCTGCCGGCGACTCAGCGACCGCGGCATGCGCGTGCTGGCGCAGCGCTGCCCCGAGCTGCGCCGCCTGGAGGTGGCCGGCTGCCACAACGTCTCCGACCAGGCCGTCTTCGAGGTGGTGTCGCGATGCCCCGGCTTGGAGCACTTGGACCTCTCGGGTGAGCGCAAACGGGTCTGTCGGAAAAGAAAAATGGGCACATTTCAGCTAGCTCGGCATTTTAAGGTCACGCGGAGTTTAACGGAGCTTTTGTTTTTTTCAACATTTCCGAGCCGCCACTTTGACACGTGATTTAAAAGGCAAAGCTGTCTGTTTTTCCACTTTTTAGTTCAACATTGATTTCAATTTGTAATTCTACTCCCCATATAAAGTCCTATTTGAGTATAATTCACATTCACATTGTGAAACCTGACGGCCCGTGTTGTAGCATATTCCCTTTTTATAGCCAAAACACATTCTCGCGGCTATCAGAGTAAAACAATTACGTATACGAGTGGCAAACTATGCAAAAAGCTCCAATTCATATTGCAGAAAATACAGTTGGAGTCATTTGAAAGTGTACGCCTCATTTTAGGATTTACGTTTCTTTGCATGCGATATCTTTTATAGCTACAGTATATTTAAAAGTGGTAAATTTTTTCCATTTCGAGAAATTTCTATTTATTTTTGATTCACTTGAAATCTGACCGATGCCAGTTTTAATCTTCCAATGGCATTTCTGATTTTTTTTTCAGGTTGCTCCAAGGTGACTTGCATCAGCCTGAGCCCCGAGGGGTGCCCGCCGGCGTCGCCGCCGCCCCCGCCATCGCCGCTGCCGCCCTCCCTGCAGACCTCCCTCCGCTACCTGGACATGAGCGACTGCTGCCGTCTGGAGGACGAGGGCCTGCGCGTGATCGCCGCCCACTGCCCGCGTCTGACTCACCTGTACCTGCGGCGCTGCGCCCGCCTGAGCGACGAGGCGCTGCGCCACCTGGCCCCCCGCTGCCCGTCCCTGCGCGAGCTGAGCCTGAGCGACTGCCGGCTGCTGGGCGACTTCGGCCTTCGCGAGGTGGCCCGCCTGGAGGGCCGCCTGCGCTACCTGAGCGTGGCGCACTGCCCGCGCGTGACCGACGTGGGCCTGCGCTACGTGGCCCGCTACTGCCCCAAGCTGCGCTACCTCAACGCCCGCGGCTGCGAGGGCCTGACCGACCAGGGCCTGGGACATCTGGCGCGCGGATGCCCCAAGCTCAAGTCGCTGGACGTGGGCAAGTGCCCGCTGGTGTCCGACGCCGGGCTGGAGCAGCTGGCGCCCCGCTGCGCCGCCCTGCGCCGCCTGGGTCTGCGGGCCTGCGAGAGCGTGACGGGGCGTGGCCTGCGCGCGCTGGCGCTCCACTGCGCCCAGCTGCAGCTGCTCAACGTGCAGGAGTGCGAGGTGGCGCCCGACGCGCTGCGTTTCGTACGCCGCCATTGCCGCAAGTGCGTCATCGAGCACACCGACCCCGCCTTCTATTGACGCCAAGGCCCAACTCCGCCCACTTGGGCCGACTAGCATAACAGTCGAGCGCCTTCGCACCACCAAAGTGGAATCGACGTGACTTGACCGCGGTTTGCATTTGGCGGTCTACAGGGGGTCCTTAAATTTGTACACAAAAGAACTGAAAGCCAAAGCAAGTATTTATTTTTCAACATTTCTATTGTCCTAGAATTGCACAACAGTAAAGGGCTCTTATGCAGTTATTCATTTTTATCATTTCTGGTTTATACGAGCAAGGGAATGGAATTGGTTTGTTTTTCCACTCCAAACTTTCTTTCTAGATTTAAGGCTCACTCATGTTGCCCATTTGTAAATTATTCCATTTTAGGCTGAACACCCACGTGACTATTTATGTGACAATTTCCGTACGACAATCGCCGTGTGCTTGTGACAATCAAGGACTATTTGTGCCAATAAATGTGTTGTTTGTTTTTGAAACGTTGCCCTTTTAGTTCATTTCTTTGAAGAGTATTAATATGATACTCTGTTCAAAAACACGAGGTAGTATACATGTTGTTTCTCACGTCAGAAGGGAAAATGAAACGACAGTTGTAGTGCAGAGCCGCTAGAGGGCGCCGTAAAACGTTCCTAACAATACTGAAGGAATTTCCGATTGACGGATGACCAACCAAAAGACGGCTCTTGAGGATTTCCGAGTCCACCTTGCCAGTGTCTGCGTCTAACAGTCTTTTTTACACGTGCACTCGATGACTGGATGCAGAATGCGTGTCCAAGTGGTCTAAAGGACAAAAAGTCAATTGTGAGATGAAGGCAAATTAACGGCTTGTTGATATATGCTAATATATCCCTTAAAATTCAATCAAAATGGCTGCATCAGACCAAAATGTCTGACTTACTCTTTAATTTCAGCCTTCCCTTTGACAAGCCTACAGAATTATTCTCCTTAAAGAAAAAGCTCGTCACGGGACGGCTTTTCTTCCCGTTTATTTATTTTTTCTATTGTCACGGTAATACCGAGTATTCAGTACCTTTGATTTCAGGTGGTGCAACTCATCACTGGTCGAAGTGAGCTTCTGGCGCAGCTCCTCGTATTTGCGTTGCAGTAACTCGCGGTCCCGTCGCTCCTTGGCAAAGTCCTCCTTGAACACCTCGGCCTGGAACGGGAGACCCACATGAAGCCACGCACAAGCGAACAACCACGCCTACCCGCGTTGCAATCCCAAAAGCGTACCTGATGTCTCCAGAGGTCATGCGGGGTCGTTTCTCTTCCCTCCAGGGTTCTCGGATGGATTCTTTCCTCCAGAGCCTATTAGGAAAAAGAAATTTCACGATTAACAACAGAACAAACTAAATATGAGCTCTTGGGTTAAAAAAAAATACAAATATATCAAGAGTTTTACCTGAGGTAGGTGTTTACATTGTGATGTTCTTTCTTTTTCTGCATTTTCTTGATGTTTAAGTGACGCCTGCAGAGTTAGAAGCTAGAAAAACAAAAATAGCATGAATTATTTTGTTATTTTACAATAACTACATGTGTTTAATGGCTGTATTAGATACCTTATTTTGGTAGAAGGCCACCATGTTGTTGTACTCTTTTGCCCATTTCTGGTTGATGCTAATCAGCTGAAACAAAGTAGAAACCAGTTGAATTAATACATGCTAAATGTTTATGTTTAATAAGTAATAAATTCAAATAGGACCAAACAAAAACTAAAATTAGATGAGTAAAATCTCCATAAATGGGAACTCTCACCTCTTGCCGTTGCCTCTCGAGTATGAAAACGTGCTTTCGTGCGCTGGCGTCGTCATCGTGGGTCTATAAAAACAAAAAAATAATGTTTAAAAAACCCAAAAGGAAGCGTTGCAGCGTAAAGCTGAACGGTCACATTTTAGGGAAATCAAAGCATCAGGTTTTCAGTCTTCCTCTTTTGACATTAGCAACCAAAATCTCGACGCCTACGGGTCTACCGTGATGTATCGTTTGAAAACGTGCAGCAAACATAAATCTAGACGTACAAATTCATAAGATATGAATTCTTCCTATCAAATGAATAAGTAACAAATCAAAATTCAAAGCATTGTCTGAGGAAAATGAAGGTGAAAAAAAGCTCACCATGTTGCGTTTGTTGTGTGACTGCGTGGTGCGCAGTATAGCTATTTAAGTTGAGGCCCCGCCCCTTTAGCCCCGCCCCAAGCTTGCCCGAAGTTAGGCCACTTAGGAAGGAAACGAAAAAGAACAACTAAAAATCATAACCACTTTTACGGCACCAAGTGTGAGTAAGCAGCAATTAAACAAACAAAATAATCCTCACAGGGTTTTTTCCTTCTTTTGAGTCAAACAAGGAATAGGCTTTACCTGCTCGAGTTAATGGAAAATACTTTGATGGCGCTACTTATAGTACAAAATATGAAAAATATACATCGGGGAAACTTAAATCTCATTATTTATTTTGTAATGTCGTTCAATGACATAAAATGCTTGGTTTTTAGTCCCAGCAAAAACAAAAATCATTGCTCAACATTTGAGAAGTGACGTCATATCGGATTGATCTTGCGAATGAACATGTCGTACTTCACGCTGGGAAAATCAGACAGTGGCGTCATATTTTGCAATCTTTTGTTCAAATGAGTCAGCATCGCTGACGGGAAGCGTCCAAGGGGAAACACGCGGCGAGCCAATGACTGGCAGCGAGAAGGAAAAGAAATAAGAGTGGTCAACCCCACTGACGAGGCAATTTTTGGTGATCATTTTCAATGCAGTACTGTATTTTGCCACAAGAGGTGAGTGGGAGGACTCAGCAAAATAAGGTCAATCTATGTCATTGACGGCAATAGACGTCAATTCCATTTTGACTGCCCCTCTCAGTCAAAATTGATTGAAATTCAAATTTGAAAGGATTCTTAAAAAGGTATATTGAAATAAAACGAAAACTATATTTAAAGGGGAAATGTATGGCCTATCCTGGCCAAATATATACCTTCCGGAAAAATAATAACAAGCTTTGGTCTCAACCTCACTAGTAGTTTTGACACAATTTAACGTGAAAAGTGTGCCCTCACCGGACCATAGTGCGACTTCTATTGGCCTTTTATTATCCCACGAGTGATTTGTTTACAGTAGGCTAAAAATTGGCACATTCCGGGAGAGGGTAGGCGGGAAAAAAATGGTACAGGCCAAATGTTATCGTTGCTGCTACCTGCACAGTGCTAATGTTAAAATTTGGCGGTTGACTTGGTACATTCCGGCTAAGCGGGAGAGGGTAGGCGGGAAAAAATGGTACAGGTCAAATGTTATTGTTGCGGCTACCTGCTAATGTTAACGGCCTTAATGCTAAATAACGCAAGAAGGGACGTATTTTGAAAGCTTTTTGTATAGCGGACGAGACAGTCGAATTGAATTCGTTTATCTAGCGAACATTTGGGACATTTTGTAACATTTAGTACGTCGGCGAACACTTCAAAAAACTTGTTGGCTACTCTCGAGGACAATAACAACCCGAGCAAAACAACCCAAAGTGCCGACAGGAAACGCGAGGTAGGCAATAAACTACATTCTAATATAAACATGTTTACTATAACTATGTAGTACTATATATTTCACTTGAAAATACAAATTTTACCGTGTTTGCTACGCGGTGGGAAAGTGACATATTCCTTCTCACATGCTAAAGCTAAATGCTATAAAGGGCCGCTATTCATACACCACCACCACCACTGTTATCCTGTACTTTCACATGGCAGTCATACAATCGACTAAATGCATGTCAATCTTTTTATTCAAGGCTTAAACCCCTATTTTTATGATTACGTGATATTCCTAAAACTTACCAACATTCCAAATCTCGAAGGCCTCGTGCAGTGTCTGGCGTCATTTCCTCCCAAGTCGAATGAAATATGTTTACTTCATCGTTGGAGTGGCATGTACGTTCAAATTAAGAAGACTTCGACGCCAAACTCGCCTCTCTAGTGTTCTTGGTGTATCGAGTATATTGACACCGATTCGTGTTTCGGTTGTGAGTCTGCATCTTAGTAGTCTTCCGTGTTGTACTAAGAATGTATAAGCATTTCCAGAAAGCAAAATTACTTTTCCCCGCGGTGTCAACATTAAATGTCGTCAATTGAAGCCAATAAATTCAACGTCCAAGTGAGTATGCCGACATTTATTTTTGTTAAAAAAAAGCAATAAAAAGAAAAGACCAGCGGGGGAATTAGCCTCAAAGTACTATTCTACACGTAAAGCAATTTTCATCAACCACTAGGGGGCACTGCAACGTCGGTATTGATCTCATAATAATATATGCTTCAGTGATGCTTAACTAAGAGATTTGTCCTACTCTCTTCTTATTTTCCAGATAAAATGGACTTATTCCGGTTAAAAGAAAGTAAGTGAAATAGTAGTGATTAATTTCACATTGAAAACGTTTGAATTTGCAATTTTTAAACCACAGATAAGTGAATTACCTTGCATCATCTGTGTAATTTAATGCGCAAAGTATTGTTTTGACGGTTATTAACAGATCATGCCAATGAGATGTTAATATTATTTGGAAAATTGTAACAACTGTCTGTCTTTTTTTTACTGTCTTATTTCAAACATGATCACATAGTGTAGTGCCTTGACGTCACCTTTTTGCGCCTCTCCCTGCCACTGGGGGGCGCGTTTGCGCGATATCCTGCTGGAAGTGTGACTTTTTTTCCTGGTCCCAAACAGGCTCCACCCACCCTCGCGAGGGGGTTCCTGTCAGTGACGTCTTTGCGCCTCACGGGGGGGGGATCTCCGGGGAAAAAACTCGATAACGGGCACGATGTAGCCTTTAGCCGGATGGTCAAACCTTAACCTTCTGACGTCTTTTTGAAAGTGTGTCACAAGTAAAAATGGCAATTCTGTGGCCTTTTGTGTATTGGCGCAGGTGACACTCAAGGTCAATAATGCTGTGAAATATATCGGGTGAGGGTGGAGTCATATTTCTGAGCAAGCCTGAGTTGGGACGCTAGTCTTGCGGATTGTCAGCCCGCTGCCCAGTTTTTGTTGGTCCGCGACAAATGATAAAAACATCGTTGAATACAGCTCGCACAAGAATCTTCCATTCAGTCGACATTGCACTTCTCGGCTGTAACACTAGATGGAGTAGTCACTTAAACAGTGCCTCTCCATGAGCCAAGGGGTCAAAACTTGAGGTCATTTTGAAACAAATGTAGAATTATTTTTTCAGTAATGCCGATAATAATCATAAATATATTTGAAATATCCTTTGGATTTCTTTCTCCATTTGTGGATGAAGGTTGAAAAAAACTCAGCCGTGACGAAAAACTATCGAATGCCATCCAAACGCGGTTTGAATGAAAAATATTTGAAGGTGGGTGGAGAAGCACGCCGCTCATGAAGGTTACGGGCTTTATTTTCCATGTTCGTACCCCATTGTGAAGCATTTTTTTTTAATCCTGTCTGTGAGGTCTAGTGTTCAAGGATGGCAAACATTTTCTTCCGGATCAAAACAAATTTGAATCTATGAGTAGCTCATTCTTTCCATTGTTACTGCAGGCGCACATCTCGGTGACTAATGCCATTCAATATTATGTTTATAAGTACACGAAGATCCTGCAAATCTTTCCAGCCAACTTTAAAGCCATTCACACCCATCACCACACTCTATCATTTAAAAAAATATTTACTATTACTTGATATTTGTTTTTTCGAAATTTCGTAGGCACGGTGGTCATCCCCTATGCTTGTCGCATCCACTAGAGGGCGTTTATTTAATGCATTACATTCCCATTCATTGCTTTTCCTTGACATTCTCTTTTTTTTTTCTGCGACTCTTTTTTTGTCGCTCTTTTAAAAAGCTTTTTACATTTCAGGATGATGTCAGCGCGGTCATTTTCCCGGCGCCAGAGGAAGACGAAGCGCCGCCCTTCCCGTCTACGGCCTCCCCGCCTCCCTCAGGCTCGCCCCTTAGGTGACGTTTCATTTTCCCGTACACTTTTCACCACGACACATTGACACGAGCGAGCCAGCGCGTATAATGGTGGTGTCACCGCACTACGTGGACGGGACGCGCTAAAAGCAACAGCTCGGCCCACATCTAATTGACCCGACGTTCAATCGACCGTCTCGTTAAATATGTCATTGCCGGGAGGCCAACCGCAAAAACCACACTCGCAAAAACACAATTAGCAATCGGATACGGCGATGACAACACGGCCCACTTGTTCAAAAGACCCAGATCCGTTCGCGTGATCACAAATGGGTCCCCAAAAAAGCCACGCGATCGTAACGGTAAAGCCAAAAAAGTCTGCAACCCTTCCAAAATGAATCCTAGTTCATTTGTATTCCCCTTTTTCTTCCTCTTTAAGGAAGGCGTACATGTTCTAAAACATCCAAATGATCGATTCAAGCAAGCGCGACGTCATCAAATCACTTGATGTGCACTTTTCGGGGTGGGGAGGTATCGACGGCTTCAAAGAAACTTCCGCACGCTCTCCCAGGATTCGCTTGGTGCGCAATCAAAGCAAAGACTTTTTGAAATGCGTGCGTGCATACTTATGTAATTGGGATTCAACCCCGCGGTGCGCACTTTGATCAAATGTTGGGAAAAAGGACCGCGCGTATTTGTCGTTGCGTGGGAGGAGCGTTCAACTTTACCGCAATCCTATCTGCGTTGGATGCTAGCATGAATTTCATTGGCTGCCGTTAGCGACGTCCAATCCGTTAGACGTCCCGGTTTGGATGTTTACTGGTGATAAACTCTTGGAAATTTACTTGGGTTTGAGTTGCGGGTCAAAGGGCTTTCCCTTAAAATCTCAATTGTTTTTTGGTGCGTAACAACCCGGTTCTACACGCCGAACTTGTCTGTCGCCTCGTTAACCGTGCTTTGGCTAGTTTTTATCGTGTGCGGTCGATTGGTCGCTGTCTTTTGGTCGCCCGTTGTCGCGGTCCGGGCGACCAAAAGACCGGCGACCAAAAGACGACGACCAAAGACAAAACAAGGTAAAACAAGACGGTCTACGCATGAATAAAAGCCAACAATGGCCATGAGCAGTTTCACTGAGCCCACGCGCGAGTGTAGAAGAGTTTGTATGTACATGCGTTGTCCCTTTAAGAAGCGACGTCCGTCCGTCAGGGTCTTAACAAGTTCTCCAACAAAAAAGCAATAAAAGTCCGGGAAATTTGGAGCTTTTCTTTAGCCTAATAATTACTAGGGCATTAAGTATGACCTAAATAGTCGTTCACAGTTTGTATTTAGGGAATTTGAGCAACGATTTAAATGGTAATTATCAATAACCTTCCGGGCGACCAAAAGACCGGCGACCAAAAGACCGTGTACCAGTTTTTATTAGCGTGGCTCCGTCCACATTCACCCTCCCCGGTAAGGGACAAAAGCACAAAAGAGCTAGCAGGAAATTAAACTCATTTGCAATTTATTCAAAGTATTCATGACTTGTCTGCTGAATTTTTGGGAATGGTACGTTTTCATCAGGTACACATAAGTGGTCTCTAGCAAATTCAAATGATTCATTTTTTTTTTATCAATCGTCAATTTTATTACCGGTGCGCACGAGACGCCGACTCCCCGCGGCCCGCTGTTTGACGTACGTCACGGCGGCGCCCCCGTCGCTCTGATCTGGCATCAACCCGGGAACGCCGTCGGGCCGCCGCCCCCCCTCCGACTCGCAAAGGTCACCTTTCCCAGATTATTCCACAAAACGTGTTTGTGCGATCGACACCGGTGAGCTCGTCTCTATGAAATATGATTCTTTGGGAAAACAACAAAACAACGTGAAGCGGCATGTTCCCGACAATGGGCGTTAATAGCTGAAGTGTCGCACTTGACTGGGAACAAATTCATTTTCAAGCACTTGGACTAAAAGGGAGCGTGATGCCAAAACGGGGGAGAAAAGTCACATCATCACGGATGAAAGAAGCACTTTGATTGGCAAACAATTGACTCGGACAAACACCAAATATTCATCGGAACACGTCGTAAAGTCTTAATGAAAAAGTGGCTCGTAAACGTGAACAAACATGGAATAAAAGCGAGTTCGTGACATCCGGCGTTTGGCAGACAAATTTAATGAGATCATATTTTTCTTATCAGAGGCCTTATTTGCCATACGTAAAGTCCACGTTTATTATTTACTTATCGTAAACGCCGTGTGGGCCCCTCGCAGGAAATTGCAAACTAAGACTAACCAAAATTATGGCTGAGCGGTCCATTGAGTGATAAAAATAAGGATTAAAAAGTACACGTTATGCTTTAACGGTTGCACACGGTACAATAATTTAACTCACAAAAATAGTTCACAGATTTGTTGAAGGTATAAATTTGAGTAGCACTTTAAGGTAAAAAAATGTCATCATTTATGAAGCAATCCAATGTGTCAAAATGACGACGCGCTTTAAAAGGGGCGGGGCCTCGATTGTCCGTGCTAACCGGCTAATCATGCTTTTTTTCTAGTTATTTTTTTCAGATTTCCATTTTTTGCGTGTGACTTTCGAGTGCCTCGTGACCGTATATTTTCCAATGAGATTTGTCGTGTCAAAACTAATTAGTTTGTCCGTTTTTTGGCACGTTTGAATAAAGTTGAAGTGCTCCGATAAGCCTAGCCACGACTCGAGAGCGAGCTTGCCGCCGCCAAGCCGATTTCGAGAGTCCTTGCGGCGTTACCACCGGGCTTACTTGAACTTGTCGCCGGGGGGCTGCCCAGATGACATGTCTCTTTTCCGTCAAAGTGGCGCCCCCTGGAGTCGAAAAGGTCGCATGGTATGCGATTAGTAAAAGAGGACTTGATGTATATAGTGTTCGTTTTTCAACTTGACAACATGTCAGGCTGGATGAGTAATGGTTGGCTCGTCATAAGGTAGATTTGGGGCTTTGCAATTACCGTATTTTCACGACTAAACGTTGCCGCTAGGTGATTGCATTTATTGAATTGTTGTTAATTCTATTTTTTTTAGAATTCAGGGTCTCCCGTATTTGGTGGCCTAAGCTGGGTGGGATAGGCTCCAGCACCCCCCCAATGAACAAATATTCCATGTCAACGCTAGCAATGAAATGAAGTCGACGTATGAAAATCCCCCCTACAAAACCTTTTTTTGATTATCCAAAACACAAATGCGCAACGTTAACTTTGATGGCGTTGTTTTGCCATCGAATTTCCGGGCGACGGCCAAATCCACAGCGGCGTGTGGCTCTGTGACTGCCACATTCGCCGATTCATGCTAATCGCATTTCCCGTGGCATCATGGTCAAATTAGTTGGAGGCTCAAGGCTCGCGTTTAGAGTATTCGTGACGTCGGGAGCGGACGCCGCCGCCGTGACCGGGCGGGATATATCCGTCCCGAGAGGAGGCCGTATGTGGAATATTTGCGGGTTGCAAGGGTAACTTTTCCTTTGCCAGTCTATATATTGCACTCCCTTGAGAGCGGATGGCAAAGTGACAAAGTGTCACTGCCGTCTCCTGTCGGTGACTCACCGCCCCGCGCCCCGCCCACCCTTAATGCCCCCCCGCCCCCACGCGACCTCGGCCTGTCTCTCGTAGCACCTCGGCGCCATTTGAACTGGGAAAGCTGGCGCTGAATGTTAATGTTTGCCACGGCCAGCGCATTTTAGCCGGGGTTTTGCTCGACTCGCTTGAAAAAAATGGCCGGCTTGTGTCACTAAAATAAAGAAAACGAATGAATTTGCCTTAGATGCCACTGACAGCCATCAACGTCCAATCAGTCTGGATTAGGGAGGTGCTGCCATCTATTTATCACCATTCCTTTATTGATTTGATGGCATTGAATGACTGAAAAGCCTAATTGAAACCCTAAGACTTAAAACGCCTACGCAACGATCGCCAACTAGTGGTTGGACACGACAACATTAAATGACGCCGATTTCTGTATGTTAATCAACAAACTTTTTGGCGTATAATACCCCCCGACATGGTGTCCGATCCTTAAAGCATAACATAAATCAGCACACCCTCTGACTTAATGTGTTGTTTCCTGTTGTAATTCCGCCCCGAGCTCATTACAGCGCAACGCAAGACCCCGTTAAATCGACACGCGCGGTCGGCACGGCCCGTTCTCTTAAATATTATGAATTGTAACGAACGAGGGGGCGGGTGGGGCCTCCGGCGGATCCGCCGAGAAGGCCACGACGTGGCGGGGCGGTCGTGACGAGATTTTTAAAGACACCTGAAACTATCGCGGCCATTGGAGTTGCGAATTCTTCTTCTAACTCAGGGGTTGGGAACCTCTGGCTCGGGAGCCACATGTGGCTCTTTTGATGGGTGCATCTGGCTCTTTGCTAACCTGTGAGCTAAAATATGGAAATCGCTGTTGACAGAACTGAGATATTACATTTAGAACTGCTTTAATCTTCTTCTTTTTTTGCTTTAATCTTCATTTTTTTGCAGTAGACTCTTCTGGAATGCATCCTCTCATTGATTAGCAAAAGCATAAGAATCTTTTAAAAAATATTCCGTTTTTTCCACTTTAAAAGTGGTGAAATTACAAAAAAAAAAAATTGAAAAGGCACTCGTTTACATGTATGTATTTTGACTTTTAAATTCGTAGTATGGCTCACAAGGAATGACATTTGAAAGTATGAATTGTTTGTGGCTCTCTTTGTCAAAAAGGTTCCCGACCCCTGTTCTAACTGTTGGTTCATTTCAAATTTTAGACCCAAGCAATACTTGCTGCTCTTTGGACTTGGAGACGGCCATTTTGTGGAAGAGCGCCAGGGAGAAATAAAGGTCGAGGCGGAGGTGGAACATTAGGTAGGTGGCAGTAACACCGCCGGGATTGTGATGGATGGGGGACACCGTAGAGCGGGTGCAATTTTCCGTGCGGCGGCGACTCCGAAAAACACACGGCACACCGGCGGGAATACAGTTGGGTCAGACGGAGAATCCAAAGACGCCTTAGCGATCGTGTAACGCAAGGGTGTCAGACTCGGTCGGGTTGGTTCGCGGGCCGCGTTAACGTCAACTCTATTTTAGATATAATATTTAGATTTTTTTTTATAAATGGATTAAAAGAACTGGATTAAAAGCCCTGAATATTCCGTTTTTATAGATCTAAAACAATGTTTATTTGAGCTTATTTTTATATATTTTTAGATTTTACAAAATGATTTTTGAACTAAAAACAGAAAAAAATGGATTATAAAATGACAATTATTGATATCAAAGGGGGAAAATCAGGAAATTTAATGTACATCGGACCATTTTAGATATAATATTTAGATTTTTTTATAAATGGATTAAAAGAACTGGATTAAAAGCCCTGAATATTCCATTTGTATAGATCTAAAACAATGTTTGTTTGAGGTTTTTTTTAAATATATTTTTAGATTTTACAAAATGATTTTTGAACTAAAAACAGAAAAAATGGATTAAAAAATGACAATGATTGATTTAAAAGGGGGGGAAATCAGGAAATGTAATATACATCTATACTCTTCATTTGAATTTGATCCTAAAACAGAAAGTCGGCACTCATGATTGACTTTCCCGGGCCACACAAAATGATGCGGTGGGCCAGATTTGGCCCCCGGGCCGCCACTTTGACACATGTGGTGTAACGTCAAATAGTGATCATTTCGCCTTGAAAATACTCATGTTTACTAGCTGGTTTACTAGCATTCCCCATAACAACCAGTAGGTAAATAGTAAAGCGTTCTGCCTACGACGTACCTCATTGGTAGATACGTCCTTTTGAAAAAGTTGACGACAAGTTAACAACAAAGTCAAGACTGCAATTAAGAAGACAAACAAAGACGGTGATTCATCACGGTCGTCATTAATGCAGTGATCCATTGGCCATTGTCAAGCCGTCCACCTGTCGCCGGCCCGGGGGTTGCTGGGTAATGTAGTCATCCGCTGGGGACGTCATTAGCCGAGCCCGCCACCTGCATTTCTCGTGCCCCTCGCCACCCGCGTCCCCGAGACGTTCCTCATTAGCGCCGCCGCAGATTCCGCGCTCCCGTTCATCCACAATGGAAATGTGCCACTAATTAGCGTTAGCCTCATCGCCGTGTCGATCTGGCATGTTTTCACGGCGCTCATTTGGGCTGGGGAATCAAAACACATCAAAACAGCAAGCGGGGGCTTTAATGACTCGCTCACAAACCTGTCAAAACAGCAAAAAGTCAAAGCGCACAAATCCTGTACCTAGCTACTTTTTGACAAACAATCCGTAAGGGATGCGGACAGATGGTGTCCACGTGGACGCCAAAATGTTTTTTTTGTACGCGTCTCCCGTGTGGAGGGGAAGGAAAACGTGATGTACTGGATAAGGACACCGAAAGCTGGCAAAAAAGACACTTTGGTATTTCATGGTCATGCTTCACTGCTATCCACAGAGAAAGTGTCATTTTAGGGAATTCAAGGAGTTATTTAAGGCTACTTCAGGAGTCATTTAAGATATTTCAATAGGTTTAGGCTATCAAAGCAGGAACAGCGAGTTAGTCACGACAATTTAAGGAGTATCTTAAGATGACGACAGTAGTAAACATAATATTCATATTATACATAATATTTATAATATCAAACATAATATTCATAATATTATACATAATATTCATAATATCAAACATAATATTCATAATATCAAACTTAATATTCATAATATCAAACTTAATATTCATAATATCAAACAATATTCATAATATTAAACATAATATTCATAATATTAAACATAATCATAATATTAATCATAATATTCATAATATTAAACTTAATATTCATAATATTAAACATAACATTCATGATATTGAACCATCTCTGTACAAATGAATTTGACATCCCTTAAAGTGTACTTGAATAGGAACCCTGAGGCACACCTCTCCCGACTTTTAATGTCTTAACTACGCTCCTCCCCACGGAGCTTTTTTCCCGCGTATGACCTTTTGGCTAATTGTTTTACGGCTCACCGTCTCCTTACCCAAATAATAATATTTTATTAACCCGGACCTTCATTTCCCTCCCTCCCGAGTTCCACCTCAAATGTCACAATCCGTTCCCCCGTACGACCTCGTCTCATTCCGGGAGGGGAAAAAATAGCCGCGTTTTCCTCTATCTGATAAAAACGGAAAAGCATTGTTATCGCTATTATTGGAGAAAACTCTCCCGTCTGGCGGGGATAAAAAGCTTCTCGCGTAGAATAGTTCACCTCCTGTGTTTTGGGAGAAAGAGACGAGCGCACGCCTCCGTCGCCTTTAGTAATTACCCTTCGTAAAAGCACTTTATTTCTTTAATTCTCTTTTTCTACATCTTGAACCGGACATGCCTCAACATTTTATCTTTCGGGGGACATTTTGTCCGATATTTTTACAGCCTAAGCACATTTAAAGCCGTTGCCGAGACGATGAAAGTGACGCTAAGCGTTTTCAAGTGGCTCGTTAAGCCGTGCTCATCAAGTATTAAAAAGGCTTTAATGAACCGCGGAGGGTGTGCGTGCCGTCCCTCCCGCCACGCAATCTTTATCACCATTATCCAAACCACGTCGGGTCAATATTGACGTCTTTGGGGGGGGGCGCCGAGGGACCGCTTGCAATCAATCAAACAACGACGAATGACCTTACCCGTGTATTACTTAGATGGATTACATCATGCCTGTGAATAAAAAACGACAATATAGGAGACTTAAAAAGAGTCCGCTTTTAATTGGCAGTTTTGGACAGTTCTGGGTTCGAATCCAGGTCGGTCCTCCTGTGTGGACTTTTCATGTTCTTCTCTGGGCCTGAGTGGGTTTTCTTCAGGTGCTCTCCTTTCCTCCCACATTCCAAAAACATGTATGCTAGGCTAGCTGGTGGAACACTCTAAATTTCTCCTAACAATGATTGTTTGTCTCTTAGTGCCCTGTGATTGGCTGGCCAACCATTCAGGGTGACCCCCCACCTTGCTCCAGCACCCCCCCGCCCCCTTGTGACGATAAGCGGTTCAGAAAATGAGATTAAAACAAACCATTGGGGTAAAAAAAAAGTTAACCCCCCAAAAAATCAGTTTAAATACTGAGCATGTTAGCTTTTAAAAAAAAACAACTCATCTTTTTCACAATAAAATGTACTATTTTATCATATTAAACCATTGTAATTCGCCTCCAAAATAATCCATTATTAATCAACAATTTAAACGGTTGAAAAGTTTCTTTTTCGACAACATCGAGCCCCCAAAATAATTTTAAAAATAAATCTCCTTTCATATAAATGAGAGGTGACGCTTGCATAACACGACACGCCGGCGATAGGATTGCGCACCCCCGCCGGAAGAACGCGCGCGATGCTTTGATATGCTGATCAGCTGGCTAATTTGGTCGCCCGCCGGACCCCGGAGAGTTAGCGCGCCCCCCCTACTCGCCGGTCAGAGAGGAAAAAGTGCTAAGCGCTGACATTTCTTTCATCTTACCCAAAATACCGACGGCGTCGCGACGAGCAAACGTTTCATTATCCAATCCCCACGCGCGTGGATCTAAAAAAACGCACGCCATCACCTCCAAGTTTGCAGTCGCACTTGTCGGCACGGCCAATCGAAACAAGTCATTTCCTATGAGTCGTAAGATAGCAATAAACTGCCGCCGTGCTATTTTTTGCAATTTGGACTTTGGACGTCATCGGGGGTCCGTCAACAACATGTCATTGTTTTCTTAGTTAGTTTGAAAATAGTTGAAAACATTCTGGCACAGGCCATGCTAGCTTAGTAGAAATCTTTAAAAATTGCTATTGCTAGGAAAAATATGTTTTGGTATTAGAACTTGCAATAGGTTATCTTTAAATTCTTTAAAATGATATGGTTAACTACCCATGGGTATTTTTCTTTGTTAAACGTGTAAGATTAGATCAGTTTTTGTGAGTATAAAAGCATCGTTCTCATACAAACTGTGAATGTCTAACTAATGGCCAATCAGCATAAACACTCAACAGTCTGACTGAATAATCAATCTTAGTCTTGTGATTGGGTTGACAAACACTCAACTGTAGGACACTACAGGATCAATGACTTTTTTTGCCCTGCAAATGACTGAAACGTATCTGTCCAAAGTCCTTTTTTTGCCTGTATTTAAGACTCACTCACTGGTCATTTGGTAAGAGCTGCAAGGACAACAAACTGTGAGCGCTTCACGCTGTTCAAGCTCTCCCCATTTCTGGAGTCTGGTAATAAACATATTTGCTTTAAATTGGTCTCACTCTTTCTTAACCTGCTCCTTAAGTTGTTTTACAGACCTATCAAAACGGTGCTCTTTTTGTCCCTTAAATGTCACAAGCCAAAATCATTTGAAAATGTTAGCATATGTGAGCACATCCTAGCTTTGCTAAAATTGACTTTTTGCATTCCTGTGTGTGTCTGCCCTGAAATAGATGGGAACGTCTCCCGGGCCAATCGGCGGCACTCTGGGGAGGAGCCAACGCCCAATGCGGCCCAGTCAAGGTAAAACACTTCATGTGATATGTAAAAAAAATGAAGATATATTTTGCTATATCCTTCCTTATACCTTAGGATTGCTTTGTTGGGGGTTTTGGTGCTTGAGTGTGTTTTCCTAGCGTGTGCTTTGCGTGTGATTTGCGCGTGATTGTTCATGAGTGTCACCTGCCATGTGTAGTTTCTGGCCGTCCTTCCCTCACGTAACCCAGTTTTTCTTAATTGGCTCGTTAACCAACCCCCGCATGGATTTCATCCTTGAATCTTTCTAAAAGCGGCCCTGAGAGAAATAAGTTTGGACCACCCCCACCCCCACACACACCATTTGCACAGGTTTTTCTTCTATTCAATAGCAAAAATAACACACACAGAATCATTCCAAAAGTCACCTTTAAGACATCACTTGATTTTTATCCCGCATAAAAACCCACCCCAAACTATTTTTAGAGAATCTTTATGGCAGTTTGGCGTCAGGCCGTCTATCGCCGTCCACGGCGGGGAGTAAAATTTGCGGCATAAAGCAGAGGCGTCCGCGTATTATTATGACTATTATTATGATATTGTACAATAGACAGAGGAGAAATATCCAGGTGTTCTCTGGCGCGATTGACGCAACGCGAGTCGGTCTTTGAAGCGCCGGATGAAAGCGGGCGGGAAGAGTGTCAGCGTGCCCTCTCCCAGCCCCCGCCGTCGTGGGTGGGTGGGTGGGGGGCGCCGGGGAATTGGGCGCTGCTGTTTAGCGACGACGGCGAGGAATTTGCGATGAAATTTCAGTTCAATAAACAGCAGTAAAAATGACAACAGTACAAACACTACAGCCTATAAACAATATTCACATTTAAAGGCTAATTCTTGCTATCTAACCTTAAGCCTTTTGTTCATAAACCACCTGAGAGTTGTTTTTTTTATATATATGCTTTAAAATAGACGGAAATTCAGCAAAACTAGCACTGGCGTTATGCTATCGCCTCTCTGTTAGCAATTAGCCCAAGCAGTCTCCTGCGGCGACGAACAATACGGACGACGCCAAAGGCCAATTAACCCCCCGTGGCGACCTTCGCCGCCCGTCCAGGTTTGATTCCCATCAAGCGTCGGCGCCAAATACTGCGCCGCCGGATTTGACCTTCGGCGTCCCGTTACTTTTGGCACCGAGCGCCGCCCACCGTATCCGAGTCGGCGTGTCTGACGGAATGAATCGGACAGCTAGCATGTGTCCTCCGCCGGGGACTTAATCACGCTAATGAACGGACGGCGTCTAATTAGCGGAGCCGTCCCTCCGAATCGGGGCCGTCCGAATCAATTTTCGTCACGGACCGCGTCGTGGTAGGCTGCCACAATTCATCAATTCACCAATCAACATCTCTTTTGACCGTCGATAGCTAGCTCATGGTAGGAAATATTCTCTCGTATTTCTATTTTTTTTCCAAAACGAAATACATTCATGAAAACGCGTGACGCGCGCGATTTATTTCGGGAACGTTCGGCCAAGATGAAGTGCGAGCGGCTAAAGATAGAAGCGCTATTTTAAACGCGACATGAAAAATACATGAACGGAGGAAAAGGCGTCAAAGTTCACTCGTTCATCACTCTTTCATTTCCCTTCTGAGTGAATAAATAAATTCAGTCCAACTTTTGCCTCTGATTTATGGCCATCGTCTGATAAAATGTCCAAACGGGCAAAATATCGTTCCGTTTATGCACCGAATGAAAGACGCCATTCTGTTTTGTCGGGTATAAAACGTCATTTGGGTTCTAATAAACAAGGTTCCCCCAAAACTCCCGCTTTAATTTGTTTTTAATGAGCGCTCCCTCGACCATAGCTGTTTTCTTCTTGCTTTTTCATTTTTTACCTCCTGGCGTTTTTGCAAAAGTCAATTCCATCCCACTTTTTATGGATCAAAGGCTGTCCAAACTTTTTTCTTCCGGGGGCCGCTTTCAGAAAAATCAAAACAAATTGCCCAGGCTGACTCGAAATCCTAAACAGATCATCAAAAAAGATGGGCTGTTAGCCCCACCCACATTGGCCCCCATGGACGGCAGGGGACGTCCAATCTATTTGGAGTACCGTATTTTCACGGCTATATGGCGCATCGTATTTTTAGCCGCAGTGTCAGTAACGAGTGCTATTTCTGTATTTTAAACACACAAAGGACGCACCGTTTTTTTAGACGCATATATATTATATATGAATATCTAACCGCAATAGCGCTGGCTACCGGAAGAAGCCTATTTCCGGTTTCCGTTGCGCAGTGACTGCTGGGAAATATAGTTCTTGCACGCTACACCCACAACACTAAAAACACGTTTTTAAAAAGGCAACGGAAGCAAAACGGAGTTGGGTTGTACTTTATTTAGCCATTTTACAACTTACTCACGTCATCATTACCCACAAATCCATCAAAGTCCTCATTTTCTGTGTCCCAATGGAACAATTGTCCTAATGAGTCATCGAAAACGCTGAGTTTAATACGTTCGTCCGGCCGGCCACAATCCATTCGCAAATAGTAGCTAGCTGCTAGCTAGCGTAACTTTTCCAACAGTGCTTTCCATGCTTCGTCAAGCTGTGTTGATGTCGATGTATACAGGCCACAATCCATTGGGTGTATTGACAAAAGGACTACTACATATCCCAGCAGTCACTGCGCAGTACTTTGTCTACGGGAAAATAGTAGTCAGTCGGTGTACCCTATCAACTGATTCATTTGATTTTATCGTGATGACAATTTTAGCATTGGTCCATATATAAAGCGCACTGGATTATAAGGCGCCCTGTCTATTTTGAAGAAAATTTAAGACTTTTATGTGCGCCTTATAGTCGTGAAAATACGGTAGTCAGATTGGATTGGACTCCTGTTTATACAATACCGGCCTTCCCAGTTGAAATGAATCGGGCATGTGACTAGCTTCGTCTACTGTTCAACGGAATGTATGGGACTTTTTTTGTTTTTGTCATCATTTCACACACCCTCCGCCACCAAATTTTAACCGCTTGTGTTTTGCCGTGAAAATCTAGCCGACGTGATCTTTGGGCGTCCGATGGGGTGCTTTGTATTTGGGAGATGGTTGCTAGGCAACACTGGCTGATTGAGTTATGACGCTTTGATCAAATGGGCTTCTTTGGATTTTTTTTTATTTTTTTGGGGGACATCATGAGCTGTCATTTGGAATGAAACTCCAGGTGTCACTTTCAGGGTCCTGGTGGTGGGGGAGTCCCTCCCTGGGGGTCCACCACACAGGTTGTGGTAGTAGTAGGGGATTACATGTTAACTCGCGTTTAAATTTCCCTCCTAAAATATTTTTTTTAGTTAGTTTGGGAGCAATAAACATTTGAAAAGTAACCTTTCTATTGCCGTTTGACTGGCATGCAAAAATACGCCATTGGAAAAAACAACAACTCCCAGTTAGGAGGCCGACCTTCCACCACGGCACCCCCGTTCTCCGACTCGCGACGAGTGCGACTTGCACCTCATTTACACACAAAAAAACCCCGTCGCGGCAAGCGTTTTTGTCGGCTTAGGCTCGCGAGGTGTAAAGTACGTCCAGCCTTCATTCTGTCCCACGAGGGTGCAGAAGTGGTGTGGGGGTCGCCATGGAAACCGCCCATTCCCTCCAACGGGCAAATAAGCAAAGATCACCCTTTTGTTGTTTAGAAAAATTTTATTCCAACAAATCTTACAACACTTAATCATATCTTCTAGTAATGCTAGCAACAATCACGTTCTTCTCGCTAAACAGATCTCTCGGTTTGGGGAAGGTTCTTGGGACGTTTTCCAAACAAATATGGGGGGGTTATAGATACTTGTGATGAATTAAAATGAGTGAGATGATGAAGTGCAGCATTGTAGGGCCACTTAAATAGCCGCCGTCTGTCAGGGCCATTTTTATTTTGTATTTTTTTCATCAACAGAAAAACGCCTCACAAATCCTGAAGGAAAGTCAACACAAAAACATTCAGTCGTAACATTTATACTCTTCATACAAATGAAATTTGATTCAAAAAGAAGATCAAAGAGGATATTAAGCCATTTTACATTCACGTGAGTTGGTTAGCTCGCCTTGACGGCGATAGACGTCCAAAATTGTGCACTTTTGACGGAGTTTGGAGGGGGGAAAGAAGAGAAACGGAAGCGGAGACAGAAGGCGCTAAACTCTCGCTGGGGAAAAACATGTAACAAGTTTTTTAGTCGCTTTTTGGAGATTTAATTGGTGGGCTTAGAAAAAAAAAACAGGCTGAATATTTTGGAGGACAAGACAGAATTTGTCAAATTTCAAGCCAAATCTCTTAGTAGACTTTTCAATCGGGAATATGACGACTGTCTATTTCGATATATATTTTTTGGACAACTTTTAATAGCCATCATCGCCTCGTTCTGGACCGGAGTTGAACTGCAACTCCACGTTTCTTCAATTAATAATACACAGTGACTTTTGGATGTCTTTTGATCGTCAAACTCGGCCCCAAAATATTTTGGAATTTGACAAATGCGACTACGGTGCATATTTCCACGTTCTTTATTTACTTATTACATGCTTGGAGAGACACCACGAGAAGATTTGTTTCACACACACTTGAACACAACATTGGCACTTGACAAGAGAGCAAGATCGAACAAAAAGAAGCCAAAAACGTCTTGGCTTTTGGAGAAAAAAAAGTCTGATTAGGCGTACGTGAAGAAGAAGAGATGAATTTTGGGAGATGAGAGAGAGCAGACCACCCCGGCAAAATAAAAGCCACTCACCGGGAAATTCGGAGGTGGCTTTTTGAGCCAGCCCCCCTCAAAAGCCTCAAAGTCCTCCCCGTCCAGGATCGCGTCAAAGTCTAAGTCGTCAAGTCTGTTTCGGATAAAGGACACAACTACGGCAGCTTAATGTCTTAATGAAAGCAAACACTCTCCCCAAAGACCACGAGTAAAACGGCACGCCGCGCGCTCATGCTTTCAAAGTAGAAAACAAATGGGTATCGTTATGAAAATATTCCTTTCCACGGCTTCCCGCTACAAGAAAGGCAGCCGGCGGCGTCCTTTGTTGCCCACGTTGTTGTTGTTGTTGTTTCTAACTCTCTGTCTGTACCTTTTCCCCAGCACGGCCGCCAGGTACTTCTTGACCGCCATCTGCTTGCGGTAGCGGCTGTAGCTGTCCGTGAAGATGCCGTCCGAGTGGCGCTTGGACAGCGGCTCGCCGTTCTCGTCCGACGCCCTGCCCGCGCTGGAGGGAGGAAGAGAACGAGGAAGTCAGGCCTATCTGAGAAGGTACGTTTGGGAAAATAGGACTTGGAGGGGATTTTTTGGGGAGGGAAATGGATGAAAACAAGTCGACAAATAGTGCGGCGTTGGCGCTCTTACCCCAGGCGCTTGGCCATCAGGGAGTGAAGATACTTCCTGGCTGACAACTGACCCAGCGCTTTCCGGTACGCTTTGTTGAACACGCCGTCCGCGTGCCGCTCCGTCCTGATCGGAAAGGGCGCGTTAACCGCGCTCCCCCCAAAATGGGAAAAGACGGCGCCGTGAACGTGACGTACCTCTGGTCGGCGGGCTGCCGGCGAAGGGAGTAGAGCTCCGGCGTCCCCGCGCGCCGGCGCTCGGAATCCCGGGACCAGGGCAGAGAGTCGCCGTCCTGGTCGTACGCTTCGCCCTCCGGTCTGCGAAAAGAAAAGATTTTTAGAGCTTAGTTTGAGGAGGAGGAGGAGGATGAACAGTGAAAAATAAGCTAAATTGGATGATTTCAAAGCATGAGAAAATGAAATGAATGCTGGATTTTTCCCCTTGAAGACAAATACACCTCAAAAATGACACATTTCCCCCGAATCCAAATGCCCCCTTCCCGACGCAAAGTGGGTTAGACAATCAGACAAAGTTTGAGAAACCGAAGCCAGCCGTTTTTTTTTTTTTCCACGTACTTGACGTCGGGCAGGTGGAGGTGCGCCGCCGCCGCGTGGCCGCTGTGCTGCGTGATGAAGCCGCAGATGAGCAAGGCCAGGGTGGCCTTGCCGGACATTTTCCCGCTGGCAAAAAAACAAACAAAATAAAAACAAAGCAAGCCTTTTTTTTGCTCCGTCCCAACTCGGCTCAGCTCAGGCTCAGCTCAGCTCAACTCAAGGTCTGTCTCAGACCTCCTCCCTCCCTCGCCAAGCCTTCCCATCATCCCTCCCTCCTCCTTACCTCCTCAGGAAGGGAGCCCCTTTGCGAGAGAGCGACTCCTCTCGCTCTCTTCTCTCCTCTGTGCGTCCTCCTCCCAACATTGGCAACTTTTAGGACCCCCGCCTTCCCTCGCCACCCCGCGCTTTTCAAGCGTCCCGGGCGAGAGGGCGGCGGCGGCGTCATCGTCCAATATGAGTCATATGGAAAGTCTTTTTTTTTTTAAAGCATTTATTCGTATTTTACTTTTACTTTTTCAAGTATGGTCTCTTCTGGTGAAGCCAGTTGAGGGATGGACTTTCTTTTCTTGCTTCTCGCCACCAAATGAACTTTAAGAATGTGTGTGTGTGTGTGTGTGTGTATATATATATATATATATATATATATATATATATATATATATATATATATATATATATATATATATATATATATATATATATATACATATATGTATATATATGTGTGTGGTGTGTGTATATATGTATATATATGTATGTATATATGTGTATATATATATGTATATATATGCATGTATATATATATATATATATATATATATATATATATATATATATGTATGTGTGTATATATATATTTCAGCAACACGCTTATTTATATATTTATTCATGTATGTGTGTATATATATATATTTCAGCAACACGCTTATTTATTTATATATTTATTTATGAACTTACTTATTACCTATCTATTTATGTCTAAAATGCCTTTTCTGTGTCTGTATTCTCACCCTCTTGCTACTGTGACACCGAAATTTCCCGAATACGGGATGAATAAAGTTATCCAATCCAATCCAATCTCATACTTACTAAATATACGTGAATTTTTGACTACATTGGCTTAGATAATACGAGATGACATTTTACAACTAACACCCATTAGAACAGGGGTCTCGAACTCAAATTACCTGGGGGCCGCTAGAGGCCGAGTCTGGGTGAGACTGGGCCGCATCAGGATTTCCACAAGAAAAGCACTGATAAAACATTCCAACGTTATCAAATATCTTTATTTTTTAACAAAAAATAATGAATTAAATAAATTAACTTAAAAATGAATAAAAAATAAATCAATCAGTAATACAAAACCAAATAATACTAATGAGCATACAGTAGATATACACTGGCTGGCTAAGTAGAGAAAATGAATTATTTTTATTCCGTTTCAAATGTCTGTATTAACAGCTCTTTAACCTTTAACTTTCTGAACTTGAATGGAACATTGAACATGAAATATTCTGAACACGGCTTCTCTTGCCTACTCCTTGCTGCTAGAGACCTGGCAGCGCTTCTTCTCACATAGTCACATTTGGCTTGAGGGAGGAAGCAGTGGAGACCCTCAGTAGAGCTTGAAGATGCTCATCAGTAAGTCTGGACCTGTACTTGGACTTATTGAAGTTCAAGGTGGAGAAGAGCTTCTCACACAAGTATGTGCTCCCAAAAAGGCACATGGTCCGCTTGAACCTTCGGGAAAGTTCAGGGAAGCTGGGGGTCAACTCTCTCAAAAATTGCCCAAGCTTGTCTGCTTCTCCACTCACCTCCCTGAACTTGGCTTTGAGTGCAGAGTTGCACTGCAGGTCAATGAGCTCCATTTGAAGCTCAGGAGGGGCATCTTGCACATCAAAGGAGAAGGGGTCCGCAAAAATTTGAAATGTGGCTTTGTGTGTCTTGAAGTCTGCAAATCTGTGATCAAATTCCTCCTGTAGCTTCGAAATGGCCTCAACATACTTCTCACCACTGAATGGTGTGCCTGCATCCACGAGAGCCTTGCATGCTGGGAAATGGCAAAGGTTTGTCTGAGAGAGCTGGGCTTTCCATAACACAAGTTTAGTGCAGAATGCTCTCACGTTGTCATAGGCAGCACTGACAAGTTGCCCCTGGCCTTGTAGCTTCTTGTTCAGTACATTAAGCTCATGTGTGATATCAACAAGAAAAGCCAAGTCCATGAGCCATTTGGGATCACTTAGCACAGGATCAATCAACTCACAAACGGCGTAGCTAGCTTTGACTGCTGCATTACTGTCTTTGGTAGCCTTCTTGAAGAGATCCTGTTGCCTCAGAAGACGTGTTTTAAGACTGGCAACCTGGTTGGCTCTCTCATCTCCCTGGTATTTTTCGTACTCCACAGCATGTCTCGTAGTACAATTACGTTTCAAATTGTATTCCTTGTGCACCGCAACTTTTTCAGTGTAAATGAGACACGTCGGGGTGCCCCTGTGTTCAACAAAGAAATATTGCACTCCCCACTTTTCTTGAAACTGTCTGTGCTCATCACCGACCTTTCTCTTCACGGCAGGCTTTGAAAGAGACATCTCTGGGGCTCTGTAATATGTTTTTCCACTTGGAATGAGTCTCGGGTTGATCTTTCACATTCAGTCGCGCGGGTTTGTGGCGCATGTGCACTTTCGCTCTCCGTTTCAATCGCGGAGATGGCTACAGACACACACAGGCTGGATCACGGATCATAGCGCCTCATTCAGTTGTATGCTGAGAGCAGCGGAGGAGTGTGCGCGCCGAGCGGAGTGATCGGCCTCACGGCTTCTCCTCCGCCCAGCTGATTGGAGGAATGAATGAGTGAGTGAGCGAGGCACTGGACAGCCCGGCCGATGTCCCGCCCTCCAGAGCCGTATACCTCACCGTGATTGGTTCATTCAGCTCCGAACCAAAGTTCCCTCTAATTTTTTGTTGGTCTGAGCAGAAAGACAACCTCCCCGAGCGCACTGAGTACCAGTGTGAGCGACATGATCGGTACTCGGATGATTCGCCTAAAGACGTTTCGCCGACGGACGTTTGACAGACGGGCAGGTCGCCGAATGGACGTTCCACCGAACGTTCATTCGGCCGAACGGAGGTTCCGCCGAAACGGGATTCGAACGCTCGCCCCGCCGGATCGTGTGTGTACAAGTTTTTCAACCTCGGCCCGCGGGCCATATACGGCCCGTTAGGATTTTTAATCCGGCCCGCCGCCGGTGTTGTCCAAATTATAGTAAAAATCAATGTTCGTCTACCATCAATGGCAGTCCGGGAATAAGCACTCTTGGGCAGGCAGATGTAGCAGAACCGAGCCGTAAAATGACAGCAATCAGGTCAAATCCATCCTAAAACAGCATTTAATGATTAAATACAAATACTGGATGATATCGCGATGGAGGCAAAAAAACGTCTATAGACGTCCATTCGCCAAACGGCTCAAAATGCTCTCAAATTCGGTCAAATCCAGCTGAAAACAGCGTTTAATGATTAAATACAAATACTAGTATTTGTATTTAATCATTAAACTAACAAATACTAGTACGACCTGTCCGTCTGTCAAACGTCCGTCGGCGAAACGTCTTTAGGCGAATCATCCGGTCACGACATCATCATTGCTCGCTATGGGCACACCAGTATCACACCTGCCACAAGCAGGTGCATGTCAATGTTCCCTCTAATTTTTCATGTAAAACATGCTGTAAAACAAGAAAAACATGAGTGGACAGAGCTACTGCCACTGGCTGCCACTTAAACGGCGCCATCATGGGGAAAGGGGTAAAAAAAAAAAAAAAAAAAAAAAATCGATCTTTCATATTAAGACGGGGGCCGCAAATTATCGTCCCGAGGGCCGCAGTTGGCCCGCGGGCCGCAAGTTTGAGACCCCTGCATTAGAAGAATAAAAGCAGTGTCTAACGTCATTTGTGTGCCAAATGAAGTGGATTCTTAATGACGACACACTGTTAGAACTCCATTAGTGTTTGGCGAGTTCCCCCTAACGGTCGCCATAAGTATTACTAGCAAAGTAGCGTTTTGCAAAATTCATTCTCCTTTAAAGTTCGAAAATGTTTGTTTTCAACCGAATATTAAGGATGAAGTTTTGGATTGAAACATGGCCTTTGCTGTTTTGGATTAAATAAACAACGCCCTCTGGTGGCCAAAAGACCAAAGTACAAGCACGATAGAAGCATGGGGGACACGCCCTTTGATTTTAGGTGCAAATATTGATCTTTTAACGTGGCTAAATTTGATCTTTCGCCGTTCCACCCCTAAAATATTTTTGATTATAAATAGCGAGGTGAGTGTGAGTTTTAAAAAAAAAACATTGTTTTTTAATGAATCAAACGACAATGAGTCACTTAACGCTTAATATCAACAGATATGAAAGAAATGAATTCCTTTGCGCTGCTGTCAAAAGGCAAACGTCTATTTTTAACAGCGAGGCTATTAATACGTTGAAGGCTTTATTAAAGCCTCGCCATTCCGAATATTAAAATCTGCGATTAGGAAAATCTTTGCATTTTCATTGGTCATTGAAAATAGGTCAGGGATGGACTTTTATTAAAAATGCTCTTAAAAATCCAACAACGTTTTGACTTTTCTGTTAGATTATTCAGTTAACATTATCTTATGCATAGTGTGTGTCTCTGTTTTGGTCAGTATTCATGCAAATAAAAGTACAACAAAATGTAACATTTAATCTCAATAGAGTGACGTTATAACTGTTCCAATCTAACAAACAAAAAATAGAACCAAAATACTTATTTATATTTATGAAATGACATTATTCAGAAATGCAAAAAGATTTGCAAAAATTGCTATGCTATCCAAAATGTGTTTCAACAATATATTCTTTAATTCAGGAGTAGGGAACCTATGGCTCGGGAGCCACATGTGGCTCTTTTGATGGGTGCATCTGTCTCTTTGCTAACCTGTGAGCTAAAATATGGAAATTTCTGGTGACAGAACTGAGATATTACATCTCGAACTGCTTTAATCTTCATTTTTTTTGCAGTAGACTCTTATGGAATGCATCCTCTCAACGCAATGGCTCATTTTTTTGCAGATGTATTGACTCTGAGCGTCCACCAGAGGTCATCAAAGTCCCGTTATCATATCCACGCGTTTCAGCCACCGAGTCTTTTTTTTTTACTCTCCCCCTCCATGCCTCTCTCTCTCTCCCCTCCCGTCCGTCCCCCAACCAACATCGGTTTGAGCGTGCTCCTCCTCCTCCTCCTCCTCCTCCTGCTCCTTTCATTGTGCGCGTTGTGTTGTGTCTCCAGCGGCACAGCGGGCCTCGCCACAAATCACAGCCGACACGTCGGCGCCTCCGTTCGGCCGGCTCCGGCTCCGACTCAAGCTCCGGGACATGCCACCGAGGCGCCAGGCGGGGCCGTCGGCGTCCGGATCGGACGCGGAGGACAGCTGACTTCAACTCTCCGACCGGCGCCTCTCCCCGAGCATGCCGCCTCATCGTCACGGCGGGCGGAGAACGGAGGCGGATCGCTGAGTCTTCCGCTCTTTCGCTCCCGGCCAGGCGCCATCGACGGACGTCAAAGAGAGACGGCGAGAAGAAAGCGGCGCCGACGGGAAGGTGAGGACCGCCGCCGAAGGGGGGGCTCTTTGTCACGTGAGGGCGGGCCCCCCGTCAACAAAGAAGTCATCAGTATGCGGCGGCGCCGCCGTGTGGGGACGCGCCAGCGTTAACCGGTGGGCTGTCATCCACGGCGATGGACGTCCAAATCTGTCGGAAGTGCCGACGGATGTCTATTCGTGATGAACTATTTGCCGGGAGGTTAGCTTAAGTTAAAAAAAAGTCAATGAGCGCGAGCCTCCGGATTCGACATCTCCTAGCGAATAACGGGTTAAAATGCACATCCAGATGATTGGACGTCTATCGTCAAAACGGAATGTGCAGCAAAAGACTGGGCTGTATTCTGGGGTTCTCAACTCATGGCTAGGGGGCTGAACATGGGCGTGATGGATTTTCGGGGTCGCTATTTTCAAAAATGTTACTATTTCCCAATTTGAGGCCGTAGCTGCGACGTCAATTCGCCCAAAAACGTCAATCGACTAGCGTCGGCTGGAAAGACGCTAACGTATTTCTGTTAACCTTCCAGTATTCTTTTTTGTTTTCAACTCCTGTTCATTTCTTGCCCCACCACCTCAAACGTGACCACATTGTTTTCATTGAAAATGTCGACAAGGCTACATTTTGGGAGGTTTATTTGTCCTCCAGTTAGCTTCATGCCAACCTCGTTGACCTGAAAAACGTAACAAAGCTCGCCCTCTAGTCCAAACGCTTTGACGGCAAGGTTCTTCCCGACGACCGCCATAAATGACGGCAAAAACAAAAGTGGTTTCTTTATCCCATCCGCTCATCAGCAGCCCTTTTGCGTGCGTGCGTGCGTGCGTGTGTCTTTCACGCGGCGTGCCAAGCGGGATAGTAGGTCGCGTTCCCTCGGGCTGACGGGATGTCGCTAATGAGAATCCGTCCTGGTAATTGGAGCGAGGCGGCTTTTCCTCGCACTCTTTGACGGAAGCAACTAGATTTGGAATTGAAAGGACCTCCGGGGTCTGGGGGTCGCTCGGGGGTCACCCGGGCGGCGCTCATATTGACGTGCTCCTTTTTGCTAGCCTGCCACATAACGCCATTTAATTCCATTTCCACCAGTCACGCTCACAAGAATTTTTGGAGTAGGAATAGGTTTGTGAAAGTTTTCCCAAATGTTGCTTAGCAGCTTTAAGCGTGGTTGAACGTTTTCGAGATGGAAAAAAAAAACAGCTGGTCTGATTCTAACGCATTGTGTCATGATAAAATATGAGCTCAGCTTTCCATTTTTTTTTTACTAGTATTATGATCCTCTTTCAGCAAATCCTCCGTTCTGGTAATCTTCCTTCTCTCACTCCATCTGGTGAAGCTGGCACGATTCCCGACTTCCCCATCGAGCCGGCGCCAACATTTTGCTCCAACATGCTGTTTTCCCCTCAAATGTTTTTAAAGCAGAGAGTCGTTTATTTTTTAAATTTGCTCAGAACCAGTTGAAACCTCCGTCCATGCCCTCCCCCCCCCCCGAATCGACCGGCATCGATCCCAGAACAAAACGCGCCGCGTGCCGACGGAGCCTCGGCGAGGTGGCGGGGACCGCCACCCCTCCCGGGCTTCATTTGCGAGCGCGTCAGAGAAGAACGGCGCCGACGGCAGGAGCGAGGAAAACCACGCGGCCGTATGTTTTTAATCTTGCGGCGCTGTCTGGCACGGGGCCCCCGGGGGCCAACGCGACCAGAAAAACGGAAAAAATGTTTGGTATTGCCGCGTTAGTTTGTGCATTCACGTAGCTGCCCCGATGAATCCGTGATCATATTCATAATTTGCTCATCGATGAAATGTTTAGGGGCAAGCTTTGGCTGCCAATTCAATCAAAACCGCTTGTTTGAGCCTCTAAACCAGGGCTGTCAGACTCGGGTTGGTTCACGGGCCGCGTTAAAGTCAACTCGATTTCATGTGGGCCGGACCATTTTAGATAGAATATTTAGATTTTTTTTAATAAATGGGTTAAAAGAACTGGATTAAAATCCCTGAATATTCCGTTTTTTTATAGATCTAAAACAATGTTTATTTTAACTTTTTTAAATATATTTTTAGATTTTACAAAATGATTTTTGAACTAAAAACACCGAAAAAATGGATTTAAAAATGACAATTATTGATTTAAAAAGGGGAAACTCAGGGAATTTAATATACATCTATACTCTTCATTTGAATTTGATCCTAAAACAGAAAGTCGCCACTCATGATTGACTTTCCCGGGCCACACAAAATGATGCAGCGGGCCAGATTTGGCCCCCGGGCCGCCACTTTGACACTTGTGTTCTAAACCGTAAACATTTTGGATTTCTGTCCTTTTTTTTTTTGCCGCCGCTTCGTTAAAGTCGAGCCTTTCGCTGGTGGCGGCGGAGGGCGAGTCGGCTTCAAAGCGGATTTATGAGCCATGTCAGCACCCGCTTGGCTTATCGTCTTAGTGTACGACAACCGGCGATTCGGGAGATAATGTCAGCGCTTGGCCCTGGATTTTAGATAGCGTCAAACCCGACATGTCACGAAACCCGCCTTTAATCCGCCACCGTCATTTCCTTCCGTGTCCGCAGGGCGTCGCGATGGGCTGCGTCAAGAGCAAAGAGGACAAAGGCCCCGCCGTCAAGTACGACCGGGAGAATCCTTCGCCGGCCGCCGCCGCCGCCCTGCCCCACGCGGGACACTACGGCCCGGATCCGACCCAGTTGCAGCCCGCCCTGGCGCCGTCCACCTCCTGCTCCGGTGCTCCCCACTTCAACTCGGCCTTCGCGCCCTTTGGAGGCTCCTCGACCGGGATGACCCCCTTCGGAGGAGCGTCCTCCTTCACCGGCCCGGCCTCAAACTCCTTCTCCGGTTCCGTCCCAAGTAAGTCGGCATCCGTCGTTAGCTTGTAAAATCGCTAATCCTCTACGGCAGATGTGTCAAAGTGGCGGCCTGGGGGCCAAATGTGGCCCGCCGCATCATTTTGTGCGGCCCGGGAAAGTCAATCATGAGTGCTG
Source organism: Stigmatopora argus (assembly GCF_051989625.1). Taxonomy (NCBI): domain Eukaryota; kingdom Metazoa; phylum Chordata; class Actinopteri; order Syngnathiformes; family Syngnathidae; genus Stigmatopora; species Stigmatopora argus. Next base: position 14,437,208 of record NC_135403.1, read on the forward strand.
ACTTTCTGTTTTAGGATCAAATTCAAATGAAGAGTATAGATGTATATTACATTTCCTGATTTTCCCCCTTTTAAATCAATCATTGTCATTTTTTAATCCATTTTTTTCTGTGTTTTTACTTCAAAAATCATTTTGTAAAATCTAAAAATGTATTTAAAAAAAAGCTTAAGTAAGCATTGTTTTTCCCCCTTTTAAATCAATCATTGTCATTTTTTAAATCCATATTTCCTTTGTTTTTAGTTCAAAAATCATTTTGTAAAATCTAAAAATATATATAAAAAGCTAAAATAAACATTGTTTTAGATCTATAAAAAACGGAATATTCAGGGATTTTAATCCAGTTCTTTTAATCCATTTATAAATTTAAAAAAATCTAAATATTATATCTAAAATTGTCCGGCCCACATGAAATCGCGTTGACGTTAACGCATCCCGCGAACCAACCCGAGTCTGACACCCTTGCTCTACGGTGTCAGATTAGGCCGTCAGCATTTGCGTCTCTCCGGAACGTCACGGGATTAAGGAACGTTGTCGGCGTCCGTATTTTCTGAAACCATGTCGCCCGCAGGTGGCGTGACCTTCTTCGTGGCGTTGTACGACTACGAGGCCAGGACGTCGGACGACCTGTCCTTCGAGAAAGGCGACCGCTTCCAGATCATCAACAACACGTACGCCGGTGCCGACCGTAAAGTGCCCTCCATTGCCCCGTTGACCTCCCCGACTCTTTCCGCAGGGAGGGCGACTGGTGGGAAGCTCGCTCCATCACCAGCGGCCAGAAAGGCTACATTCCCAGCAACTACGTGGCGCCGGCCGACTCCATACAGGCTGAAGAGTACGTGAGACCGCTTCCGAAATAAACCGCGTTCGAGTCCCACGGTTACCGTCGAGTGAATCTCGCCAAAGAGTATTTCAAAATCAACGACCAAGACACAATGCTGCTATAAAAACCTTCACTTTGTGACCATTTCCCAGGTGGTACTTTGGAAAAATGGGGCGGAAAGACGCGGAGAGATTGCTGCTGAACCCGGGGAACCATCGCGGGACCTTCCTGGCGCGGGAAAGCGAAACCACCAAAGGTGAGGTCGGCGTCTGGTGACGTTGACGTGACGTTGATGTGATGTTGACGTGTCCTGACGCTCTTGGCGCGCAGGCGCTTTCTCCCTCTCCATCCGCGACTGGGACGAAAGCAGAGGCGACAACGTGAAGCACTACAAGATCCGCAAGCTGGACAGCGGCGGCTACTACATCACCACGCGAGCGCAGTTTGACACCTTGCAGAAACTTGTCAAACACTACACGGGTACAAGCTAGCATAGCCACGCCACAACACGCCACACCACGTCACGCCACACCACGTCACGCCGTCCCTGACCAAAGTTTTGCGATGATTTCAGAGCACGCGGACGGACTGTGTCACAAGCTGACCAGCGTTTGCCCGACGGTCAAGCCTCAGACCCAGGGCCTGGCCAGGGACGCTTGGGAGATACCCCGAGAGTCCCTGAGACTGGAACTGAAGCTGGGTCAGGGCTGCTTCGGCGAGGTCTGGATGGGTACGTCGGAAAGCGCAATCCCAGCCAAATACTGTCCTATTTTGGCCATTTCTGCCATGGACGCAAGCACCGACGCCATTCCTTCCTTCCTTCCTCAGGTACTTGGAACGGCACGACCAAGGTGGCCATCAAGACCTTGAAACCCGGAACCATGTCGCCCGAGGCGTTCCTGCAGGAGGCCCAGATCATGAAGAAGCTCCGACACGATAAGCTGGTGCCGTTGTACGCCGTGGTGTCCGAGGAACCCATCTACATTGTCACCGAGTACATGGCGAAAGGTGAACGCTTTGGCTTTTTTAAAAACATTTAGCCGTTTCATCTGTGAACGTAGCGTTTCCTTCGAGCACGCCATGCCAGCGTCTATTTATAAAGCCATCAAACCCGAGCCTGCCACATTTTATGAAGCCAAGCCGCCCACTCGCCAAGGCTTTTGCGCCCAGCCGTGTCAAAAAAAAAATGATATTCAGAGATTTTAGCTGCCGCGCCTCGTGCGCACTCTGTGACGTGAGAAATTCCAGCGCGGCTATATTCCGTCCGCTCGGATTAATCCCGCCCCTAACGGGGAGTGACAATTGAGCCTCATTGACTATGTATTAGGCCCCGATGAAATACTCGCCTCCCGGTGGCGCATTTGTATGCATCCGTCGTGACCAATGTTCCCTCTAAGCTGCGCGCGTGCGCAATTGCGCACTACTCTCGTCTTCTCCGCGCACAGCAAATCATATGGAGCGCACAAAATAAAATCCCAATTTTTTTTAATGTATTTTTTTAATTTTTTTTAGCTGTGAGGCCGACGCGCGAACCACTCATCCGCCGGGCCGCGCATTCATAGATATTAATCATTACATTTTATTATTACTAAATCATTTGTGTAATGACAGACAAACAAAAAATTAGAGGGAACATTGGTCGTGACTTGCTTTGAATTTTGAATTTCGTTCTGCAGGGAGCTTAATTGACTTCCTCAAAGAAGGCGATGGAAAATTCCTCAAGCTTCCATTGTTGGTGGACATGGCCGCGCAGGTGGGTTGAAACGCGGGACATTTCAGAAAAAAATGATTTTTTTATTGATTTATTTTTGTGTGGATTTTAAGATCGCCGACGGAATGGCCTTCATCGAAAGGATGAACTACATTCACCGAGACTTGCGCGCCGCCAACATCCTGGTGGGTGAAAACCTGGTGTGCAAAATCGCCGACTTTGGCCTGGCCCGGCTGATCGAGGACAACGAGTACACGGCCAGGCAAGGTGAGAACCGATCGAGGCTCAAACCGGCTCCCAAGTGGGCAAATGGCGTGGGACTGACTCCTGCTCCTCGCCGCCATCCGGTCCCGTCTCGCCTAGGGGCCAAATTCCCCATCAAGTGGACGGCGCCGGAAGCGGCGCTTTACGGACGCTTCACCATCAAGTCGGACGTGTGGTCCTTCGGTATTCTGATCACCGAGCTGGTGACCAAAGGCCGAGTGCCGTACCCGGGTGAGACCTCGTCCAATTTGCCAAAGGGCTAGGCAGTCTGTTTCTGCGGGGGGGAACGGGAGAGCGTGTGCGGTCGATTGGTCGGCGGTCTTTTGGTCGCCCAGAAGGTAAGTGATCATTACCATTGAAATGGTTGCTCAAATTCCCTAAATACAAACTGCGAATGACTATTTAGTCATACTTAATGCCCTAGTAATTATTAGGCTAAGGAAAAGCTCCAAATTTCCCGGACTTGTAGTGTTTTTTGTTGGAGAACTTGTTAAGACCGACTCACTGACGTCGCTTCTTAAAGGGACAGCGCACGTACATACAAACTCTTCTACACTCACATGTGGGCTCAGTGAAACTGCTCAGGGCCATTGTTGGCTTTTATTCATTTGTACACCGTCTTGTTTTACCTTGTTTTGTCGTTGGTCTTTTGGTCGCCCCGACCGCGACAACAGACGACCAAAAGACCGGCGACAAAACAAGGTAAAACAACACGGTCTAAGCATGAATAAAAGCCAAAAATGGCCATGAGCCGTTTCACTGAGCCGACGTGTGAGTGTAGAAGAGTTTGTATGTACATGCGTTGTCCCTTTAAGAAGCTACGTACGTCAGTCGGGGTCTTAACAAGTTCTCCAACAAAAGACAATAAAAGTCCGGGAAATTAGGAGCTTTTCTTTAGCCTAATAATTAATAGGGCATTAAGTATGACTAAAATAGTCATTGGCAGTTTGTATTTAGGGAATTTCGGCAACAATTTAAAAATGGTAATTATCATTTACCTTCCGGGCGACCAATCGACCGTGTACCACGGGAGAGTGGCTCGGGGAAAATAATGAAAAAGACAAAAGAAGCATAAGGATAATAAGCGCATTCTGGTTAATCACATGACTTCTTTTTTTTTTTAGGCATGGTGAACCGCGAGGTTCTAGAACAGGTGGAGCGCGGCTACCGCATGGCGTGTCCGCAGGGCTGCCCCGAGTCGCTGCACGAAATGATGAAGCTGTGCTGGAAGAAGGAAGCCGACGAGAGGCCCACCTTCGAGTACATCCAGTCCTTCCTCGAGGACTACTTTACCGCCACCGAACCCCAGTACCAGCCCGGGGAGAACCTATAGCTCGGGGCCGAATGACCGCTGACCCACCGGCGGAGCAATACTAACCTTGGATTGGATGAGTACTCGGTGGGCCGGCCCCATTTCAGGCCGCGTCTTCACTTGGACCTCCAAAACGGGACTGAACTTGACGTGCGCAAGCACGAAACTTCTTGACATCCCGATGAATGCAACTTTGCATATGCCGGGAGCGTTTTTTGAAATAGAAGCCAATGGGGATTTGTACAATAAAGGATTGACCGTTAACCAATTGGCTCACAATACACTCTTTGAGGAGCGTATAGCATTTATTTATAAAATGTCATTTTAAAAATACAAAAGAGCTTATTTGCAGTGTTAACTAACAGAGGGGTGAACGCGTACGCTTTTGCTTTTCAGACATTTTTCACACGGCCATCTCCATCTTGATGGCCGGGTGCGGGTCATAGTCCACAATTTCAAAGTCGGCGGCGCGGAAGTCGTCGATGCGCTCCACTTGACGCAGGATCTTCAATTTGGGGAAGGGCCGGATCTCCCTCTTCAGCTGGGAAATGGATGGTGTTAAAAAGAGGAAAGACATCGTTGCCACCGCCGCCGCCATACCGTCCGTACCTGCGTTTTCAGAGGCTCCACGTGGTTGACGTAGACGTGCGCGTCCCCGAGCGTGTGCACAAAGTCTCCGGGTCGCAGTCCGGTCACGTGCGCGATCATGTACGTGAGGAGCGCGTAGCTGGCGATGTTGAATGGCACGCCCAAGCCCATGTCGCCCGAGCGCTGGTACAGCTGGCACGACAGCTCGCCGTCGCACACGTAGAACTGGCAGAGGGCGTGGCACGGCGGCAACGCCATCAGAGGAAGGTCTGACCAATGGGAAGTAGGGGGGGAGGGGAAATGCCAGTCGTTTTCACATTCGATACTTTTCGATATTGTTATAGGCTCAAACTAAGGAAATGTGTATCATCTGAAATTTCAAGTGTGCCCTTAAAAATGCCCAAAAGGCACTTCCGTGTGTTTGTGTTTGTGTGTACCTTTAGGGTTCCACGCGCACATGATGATGCGCCTATCTTCTGGATTACTCTTGATGGTGTCGATCACCTTCTGCAACTGGTCCACGCCTTGCCCGGTATAATCTAAATAGGGTGGGGGCAAACGATTGATTGTTCCATGTTGTTTTCTGTTTAGTTTCAGGTGCATTCTGGTGAAAAGAAGGTGGAAAAGACAAAGTGGGGCTTGCTACCGGCGTGCATGTCCGTGTACTCTGCCCCAAAATGGCGCCACTGGAAACCGTAGACGGGCCCCAGGTCGCCCTCCTCTCTCACGGTGAAGCCGCACTTGTCCAGGAAGCCGCGGGAGCCGTTGGCGTCCCAAATCTTCACGCCTTTCTCCGAAAGCTCCTTGGAATTAGTCGAACCCTGGTAACACACACACATACACACGCTGCAGCCCAGAACCATATCAATCCGGTCGCGGTGTCGTCGGGTAAACGCTCACCTTGATGAACCAAAGCAACTCTTCAAGGATTCCCTTCCAAAATACTTTCTTGGTTGTCAGCAAAGGAAATTGATCTAGAAAACAAACCCCCAAAAAAGGTTAGGGTGCTTTATATGGCATAGCGCTGCAATTCAATGTTAGGCCACTAGGTGGCAAAAGACTCACTCAGACCGCATTATATACAGTAACGAAGAGAGCCATAAACAATTCATATTTTCTAATGTTATTCCTTGAGAGCCATACTCCGAATTTAAAAGTCAAAATACATGTCAATGGGTGTCTTTTATTTTAGTAATTTCACCACTTTTAAAGTGGAAAAAAAGAATACTTTTGACATTCTTATGCAGTTGCTAATCAATGAGAGGATGCCTTCTAGCAGTCTAATGCAAAAAAAAAAAGACGACTAAAGCATCACTGGACGTAGTATCTCAGTTCTGTCACCAGCGGGTTCCATAATTTAAATTTTAGCTCACAGGTTAGCGAAGAGCCATAGGTTCCCTATGTAAGATTATATCAGTTTTTTTGTGAGTATAAAAGCATCGTTCTCATACAAATTGTGAATGGCTGACATGTCAGCATAAACACTCAAAAACAGCGTGAGCGATCACGCTGTTTTTGAGCTCTCCCCATTTCTGCAGTCCGGTAATAAACTTATTTCCTTTAAATTGATCTTGCTCTTTCTTAACCTGTTCCTCAAGTTGTATTTTCAGATATATCACCCTACCCCTGACGTAATACTTTCATGAATGCATAAGTATGAATAACCCAAATTGCAAACATTCCATTTTGTTACAAAGACAATTTCAGAAACATAAATAGAATATTTGTCCATCCGTGTCAATACCACTTGGTAGCAGCTAGTTCCTCGTATTTATTCTACTTCTACTTTTGAGTTTGATTTATTTAATAAAGGAACAATGCATAACATATACGTACATGTAAATTGGATTGGATAACTTTATTCATCCCGTATTCGGGAAATTTCATTGTGACAGTAGCAAGAAAAGGCATAGTTATAAGTTAGACAGTACAGTCAAAGGCCGCAAAAGCAATGTGCAAGATTATAGCCAAAGGCTAATTGCCATCTTTAGTCCCTCGTACAGGTTAATATAATATTAAAAACGCAAGATAAGATCAATAAGGCAATAGTAGGGATGAAGAAGGGGGGAAAAAACAGGACAAAATGTTAGGAAGCAGCATAGAAACGATGAGACATACACAAACTAGCAAACTAGCACATAATACGGCTAATGCTTACTACGGAGGCTGTACCGGGCCTGGGAACCGAACACGGAAATGACGCCGGTCCCGGTCCGGTCGCCTTTCTTGCGTCCGTGCTCCAAAATGAAGGCCACCTGATTCAAATAGCCGCGCTCGTCGCAAAAGAAAGCCGTCGAGTAGCCCTTGTTCTCCTCCTGGCCGCCCTCCCCGGCTAAAAGGGGCGCCGATGCGGCCATTTTGCTCGCAATTGCAGTAGAAAGTCGAGGGGAGGCGCTATAGTACATTGTTGACTTGGTCGCCGAAAATGACGCCTGTTTCTCCCATCAGAAATTGTTTACACGACGATGCCGTAAAGACAAGCGGTGTTTAATGAAACAAAACACGTACCCGGCGCTTGTTATTGGAACAAGACGACTTTAAGCACATTACCATGACTACGTTTATGTTCTTTTATATGTATTGTCCCGTTATTAAATAAATCGAACTCAAACTCACCTTATTATTACCCTATAATATGACGTTTCAGTCACACCAACCTAAATAAAGCCTTGAAAATGTATTCTTTTTAAATCAGATTTATGAGTCTGGTTGCGTTATTCCTAGCAAACATTCCAAGCCTTCTAAAAGCAAAAGTCTAATGACAATAATACAATAATAATGCTCTCATACATTTTTGTTTGCAGGTTTAGCGTAATGCGGCGTCGCTGTTGAGCTAAGACTAAGTAAACCATTCATGTTCCCGTTAAGAGATCCAGACGTGCGGAATTCCCCAAGTCCTCGTCTGCGACCCATTGATGCCCAGCGGGGACTCCGAGGGCCAAAAAGCGGACCCTCGTGCCGTCTCAATTGACCAGCATTCGCCAATCTGGAACTTTCCATTTCTCTATTTTTTAAAAAGACCTTTTGTAGGCTTTTTAATGGTCACGGTTATCTGCATTTTCAGCCAAAGGCCGTAAAATGCCCGGTGATCGCGCCTGGGCTCCGTTCCTGGATTCCGGTTCCTCGCTCCGCTTTGATCAGCGACGTGCGTCCGCAGGCCTCCGACGTAAATCATTGGTGGCAATGACGCTCGAGAGGTTTACAGTACTTTTGGGGAGCAGGGACCCCATCACAATTGAAATGCGGAGACGGAAGGAGGGCCTGGACGCTCGAGCCCCTGACCAAGCTCCTTGCTCGACCTCGCCCGTCCAGACGCCTCCATTCCCGATCGCGCCACGACGACGCGGCTCGATCGTAACAGATGCTGGACGGGTCACCTCACAGACCAAAGATAACGTTGGATTATTTATCCCTTTTAAAAAAGAAATATATGTTCTACTTATATTATTGATGGATATGAAGGAATATCCTTTTGATACGTTCAACAAATTTGCAAATTTGGGGGAAAATACACAAATTCTACAAAAAAACATAATTAAAGTTCACAATAAGAGTCTGTAAACATCATTATGAAAGGCCTATATTACATTTCATCAGCAATAGGATGGATTTGGCAGTACGTACATGTTGTTAACACGTTACGATACAGTTCCAACGCTAACTGAGTTGAACAAGCGAGAAAACGCCGTGTTTCCGCTTTCGACTTTAATTTTGAAAGCCCTCCCCGGAAGTGTGAACATCTAGCTTGACTTCTCGCAGACGCAAATCAGCGTCAGACGGACGTACGGACGGACGCGACCGTCACATCATTCCGCTTTGAAGGAAGTACGATGGAATTTCAAGCAAAGGCGTAGACTTTTTCTTTTCTTTTTGATTTTATTCGTTGGCGAACTCGTCACAATTTGACTTTAGCTGCACTTTGGATGTTGCGATGCTCACAAAGTGACACCGAGCGCTCCCCGTGTCTTCTTTTTGTCACCGGCGACCAATCCAAACGCGATGAAAGGTAGGAAAACACCATCGTGATCCTTTGGAATGCCTTTAACGGAATTATCAATGTTTTCATAACGATTTGGTGCTGAACGGCGGTCACGTGTTTGTCTTGCAGCGTTCCAATCCCTATTTTTGTGTATTAAGTATAATTCGGGGTGGTTGACATCACTACTAGTTTAATGGTAAATTAAGAAGACCCCTTAAGCCCCCCCCCCTCCCTAAGCAAAACATCTCATCAGTCTCTTCCCCATGAGAATAGCAAAGTTCTCCCCATCTGTTTGCCATTAAGGTCTGATGTTCTTCAGCTTTGTGTAGTAGAATGTACGTCATTAGCTTTACTGTCAACAAGCTGGGAGAAATTGAAGCAGCGCTTCTCTCGGTCAACTTGCGGCACGTGGGCTAGTCACGGCCCCCCTAACACCCCCAAAATTGCCGGAATGTTAAATACAAATGTCGACTTGAGCCTGATTTGCATTTTAACGCTGTCTTTTTCTGATGACGTCACGCAGACGACTTTGCAGACGAGGATGAAGTTCAGTCTTTTGGATACAAGCGATTTGGTGAGTGTTGACTGACGTCCTTTACTTTAAGACGGTGGTAGGGAACCTATGGCTCGAGAGCCATATGTGGCTCTTTCCATGGGTGCATATGGCTCTCCACTAACCTGTGAGGTAAAATATGGAAATAGTTGGCGAGAGAGCTGAGTCCCAAACGCACTAATAGAGCGTCACTGTGGCGTTGACACTACCTCTACCACCACTTTAATCATCATTTTGTTTTTATTACTCTTCTGCATGCATGATATCATTGATTCTGATTTATTAGCAACAGCATAACAATGTTGTCAAAAGAATTCAGAGACTTATTGTACTTTAAAAGTGGTGAAATGACCAAAAAAAATCTGACTTTCATGTATTTTTACTTTTCAATATATAAATTTGAATTATTTATGGCTCTCGCTGTCAAAAAGGTTCCCGACCCCTGCTTTTAAGACATAAACCGCTATAACTTACACCCACGCTAAAACCCTGACTCACGCAAACACACCCCAGACCGCGTCTACAACTTCGGGTAACGTCAAGTCGACTTTTAAAGCAGCACGGGCTTTCTTAACCGGTGGGGGGAAAGAACGAAAACTTTAGCTCAGTCCTTCCTTGGCTCATTGGGGGTCCAGCGGTATTATTTGGGGGGGGGGGGGGGGGGGGGTCCACGACCGCCCTCATACTGTGTTCAAACGCATTCCCCGTCATCCGAGTCACCCGAGGAGCAGCATCCTGTTTGTTTTTGCCAGCCGGGGCGGGAGATTAGAAAGCCATGAGGGGCTCGGGGAACTTTTTTGGGGATTCCGATGATCTCTTGATGGACGTCCAGGGTGAGCGAAGATGCTAACAATAGCGCTGTCCAAAGCTAGGCCCGCAGAAGACCTGAAGAAAAGGTAGCACGGACGGATCCGACATCCACGGCAAATGAAAACACACACGTGTACTGTACATGTACTAAGTGAATTCATATGGCAGGTTTCGGATGACTGGCGGAAGGTGGAAACGCGTTTGTTCTTCTCTGAAGTGAAATGGCCATCCGGGGTTCAAAAGCCACCCTGTCAGAAACCTTCGTCACATGTCACCGCATTCTAGCACTCCACCTTGAAAATGAAATATTTTCCGCATTATCGCGACCAAAAGCAGAAGGATCGACACTAAGATAACAAAATTGGGAATCCAACACCCCGTTAGCTCCGCATCCAAGAGATTTTAGCACGTACTGTCGTGTCTTTGATGGGGCGCCAGGATTTTGGCGTTCCATTTTTTTTGGTGGCCTCTGCAGTTTGCTGGCGGTTTCCAGACATTCCTCGGAGGGAAGTTGGATTCCAACGATCGGCGCCAGCCCACCCCGGTCCGAGTGGATTGGACGCCCGTCGCCGACACGGCGGCCATTGCGCGAACTTTTCGAGTGCATTTTTTCACGATTTCGTGAGGATTTCAAGTTCGCGTCCTTTGTTTGAACACCCCTGACGTACGGTCATAATGAGATAGGAAGTCGGCGAGGGAATATTTCACGGAAGGGAGTGAACGGCGACGTGGGAGAAGGTGGAAGAGAACCAGCCGGTGGAGAACAGGAAGAGAGAGATAAGAGTTTGAAGGAGAGAAATTGCTCAAAAACTTAGCGGAGCCGGAGTTGGTCACCTCATTGGCGACGTCCGACCGAGACGGACGGGAAGGCTACATTTGCGTTCCTTTTAACTTGGCAGACGGCACAAAGCGGCCGCCGTTTTGACGCATGAGCTCATTCCTCAACTTGTTTCTGGAATGCCTCATTCATTGGCCCCCTCCAAACAAGTTCAAATCCCAATCCGGGACTTTGATTGGGGATCTGTCGTCGGCTTTTCCGATGCACCCCGAGGATGAAAAGCAAGCAGCCTCCCCCGATCCACAGCGTAATAACTCCGGCGACCTTGACGTGACCCGCCGCGAGATGTCGGGGGAGCCGTCGATTGGCGTTGATTGGCGTTTTCTGGCCTTAGCCGTGGATTCGCTCAGCAGAGAGCCATCCCATCCCGGGGCAGGAAGGCACCCGTGTTCTTTTAGCGCAGGGGTCGGGAACCTTTTTGACGGAGAGAGCCATAAACAATTCATATTTTCAAATGTTATTCCTTGAGAGCCATAGTCAAAATTTAAAAGGAAAAATACACTAAAATGTGTGCTATTTGTAGTAATGTCACCACTTTTAAAGTACAAACGTTCTCCGAGATCTTTTGACGACATTGTCGCGCTGTTGCTAATCAATGATAATCAATGGGAGTATGTAATGGAAAAACAAACGTTTAAAGCCGTTATAAAGGTAATGTCGGCACCACAACGCTCCTACTTATGCATTCAGGACTGAGCTCTCAACAGCGGTTACCATATTTTACTTCACATTTTAGCGGAGAGCCGTATGCACCTATCAAAAGAGCCACATATGGCTCCCTAGCCATAGGTTCCCTACCCCTGTTTTAGCGCCTCCTGGGAAAACGCCATCGAATAGCGACGCCTTGGCCAGGCGCCACGCTTCCGCGCTGGCGTACGCCTCGGAGCGCTTACTAAAACAAAAGTCCCTTCCCGCCCACTTTGGATATTTTGTTTGCGAGTCTCGGGTGTCCGTTCGCCGTCCAAAATGGAAAAGGCTTCCCAGAAACGGAACAACCCGACGCCTTTTAACAAGGAGTTCGGAGATTCCGCTTTTTACCCCACCGCCGCCTGAACTCGCAATCGTACGCACCGTCCGAGGGCGACGGATTCTGCTCCGGCGCCCCCTCCCCGGAACCCTCGTCGGGATGAGCGCAAACGAGCCAAGTGGCCGTGAGCGAAGCGCGGTCGGGTAACGAGGGAATGCGGGAACGCCACGTCTGGTTCCCGCGGGCCACCCAGGAGGAAGTCCCGTAGCCACGATGGCGCTTGACTTTTCCGTGGTGGCCCACCCATGGCGAGACGACCCGAGTGTGTTGTTTTTGGAAGTCTCTCCGTGTAATTGGCGCTTTGCTGTCGCCGGGCGTCCCAACCCGCCATCGTGTCCTTTCCGTTCGCTCGCGGGACGTCGTTAAAGACTCCCGTAGAGCCCCGTCGGATGAAAGCGGACGCCGTTATTTTGCATCTTGTTGCTTTAGGTCAGGGGTCGGGAAGCTTTTTGACGAAGAGAGCCACAAACAATTCATATTTTCTAATGTTATTCCTTGGGAGTCATACTACCAATTTAAAAGTCCAAATACATACATGTAAACGAGTTCCTTTTCAATTTTTTTTAGTAATTTCACCACTTTTAAAGTGGAAAAAACTGAATATTTTTAAAAAGGTTCTTATGCTTTTGCTAATCAATGAGAGGATGCATTCCAGAAGAGTCTACTGCAAAACAATGAAGATTAAAGCAAAAAAAATGAAGATTAAAGCAGTTCTAGATGTAATATCCCAGTTCTGTCACCAGCAATTTCCATATTTTAGCTTACAGGTTAACAAAGACCCAGATGCACCCATCAAAAGAGCCACATGTGGCTCCCGAGCCATAGGTTCCCTACCCCTGCTTTAGGTCAAGGCTCGGCGACCCAAAATGTAGAAAGAGCCATATTGGATGAAAAAACATGTTGAAAAGCCTTCTAGTAAATCTGGATTTAAATACCATTCAATGTTTATTTTCCCTACAGTGCGTTCATTTTTGAAAACGCGCTCGAGAGCCGCATGCGGCTCCAGAACCTACGCTTGCCGAATTGTAAAGTGGACACGCACGTGATTTACTCGAGCGATATAAATGTTCCCTAGGCCAAAAATATTATTAGGCACTTGGCGAAAGACGTGCCTTCAATTCCATTTTTTTGTTTTCCCCCCTGGAAGAGGTAAGGGTTTATTATCCCAGCTGCTCATCAGAGGAAAGATGTTATTTATTTGATTTTGCCGTCAATGACGCTAAGCTGTTTATTTAGCTTTGAAACTAAGTTTTCACTTTGGGCTCCAAAACGTTGCCTGCCTGGTGCGACTTGCCTTTTGGACGAAGAACCACTTCAATTCATTTTTGGGGAGTCTTTACAGACGGGGTGGAGGGGGCGGGGCCAACATTTGACAAGTGGATTTTTCCCCACTGGTTTAAATGGAAATATGTATCATATATTGAAATGAATGGAAAACAAATTAATTGGTTCCAGCCCTCTGAAAAAACACCAAAACCAGGATATTGGATTGGAAAAAAATGTTTTATTTCTTCTAATTCCCCATCTATTAACAAAGTAACACATAGCTAGTGGTTTAATAGTCATAAAATGTGTTTAATAGTACTAAAATTGGGCAGATTTTGCTGACGGGAGACAGAGACGTTTGGGGGGGTTCGTTTTTTTTCCCACGTCAACACACTCGTAAACGGAACAAACAAATTTAAATTAACTTGGATTAATATATACAGACACTCAAACATACGTTTAATGTAACTTTACACAAAACTGAATTCTAATTTTGTTGTAATCTTTTGTTACCTTCGTTCTGGCCGGGTTGGCGGTTTGCCACGCCTCCTCCACCCTCACGTTCGCTATCGATGGACTGTTTGCTGTTGTACTACGTATTACCTTGTAAATATTCCCAAAATGATGCACACAAATGTCCTCACAATAGGATAACGCACGACCACTTGCCAACGAGAAATAGTTTTTAAAGAACGATCGCGGGAGCTTCTTTCCTTAGAAAGAATAACAGGAAATACAATAGTTGAGCTTCCCCACGTATTGATTGTGGGTAATGAAGTTTTATTCTGAGAAAGGTTGCCATTGCCTATGGGTGTTGTGTGCACGAGTGTACTCCATTACCCAGAAAGCCCTCTTTTTGCTCGCGTTGTGCGTTTCCTGGTCGATGCGTTGGAAAAACTCGTCTGAATTAATCGTTCCGTGCTCGTAGATATTGTTATATACACGAAAGATATGCAAAAAAGACCTGGCTTGGTCGCATCACGAAATTCTGATCGCATGACGGGCGAATGATTCGATCGAAATTTCCGCCGTGAAACGAGATTTTTGTATGACGACTCGGTCGTATGACGAGGTACCACTGTACGGCTCTCAAGGAATAACATTTCAAAATATGAATTCTTTACGGCTCTCTCTCTCAGAAAGGTTCCCGACCCCCTGCACTAGTGGATTGGTCTTCCCGCTCCCGGCTTAAGCGTGCGGTTCGCGCTAGCCCGTTTACTTTCCATCACGCCTCATAAAAAACAAAAAAAGACAAAACCACACATGAAGTGTTTTGTTTTCTTTTGCCGGCCCGTCAACCCCGAGGAATTTCGGCCCTGGGAAAGGTGTTCGTGGTGCTCGCTAACCTTGAGAACCGCCATTGGGAAAAATTCCCACGTTAACGTACACTATTTAGCGTCAACAAACATCGGCTATTCATAAGTCGAACCCCCCAAATCAAGCTGATGTTAAGAGCCATTTCTTTTGTGCTTTTTTGCCCCTTTTGTTCCCTCACAAAAGCCATCCAGGAAGGCACCCACTGCACCAAGTGCAAGAAGGAATGGGCGCTGAAAACCTCCATAGCGTTGCTCTACGTGCTCTGCACGCTACTCGGCGTCGCCGTCGCCCTGCTCGGCTATAAAGGTCAGTTATTATTTGTCTTATAATATCTATTTAGCAGCAGTCGTGCAAAAAAAAAACACATTTGTGCAACTTTCTTCCAGCCGATAGCGCCCGCGCCGTGACGCAAAAACTTCCCACTTTAACCTTTTCCTCCGGTCCGGCTTTGTTTGGAAACGGTAAAGTTGCCTTCCAATGTTTTGCTTCTCCGCACGTCCCCGCGTCCCCCTAATGGATCCCAGATGGGCCGCCGGCGAGTCCAGCCAAATCGCCTTTTTTTGCTAGCGGCGGCGGCGCTAAAGTCTGCGCGGGGAATCGCTTGGTTCCGCACGCCGACGGTTCCGCACCTCGCTAATGTCCCGGCGGAGAAGCCCGAGGTGGCGCTGGGTTTTAAGCTAGCGGTGGCCCAGACACATTCCAGAGGAAATGAACGGACGGCGGCGCTGTGGCCCGTGGGGGCGCGAAGAGCCTCCCCTGCCGCGGTGGCCCGGGTGGCCTTTGATCCCCGTCCCCCCGTGTTTACCAAAGACCCCCCCTCCTCCCCCCTCTACCTTCTCTGGCGGGTCACCTCCCGGAAGGTTCTCCGTCTCCGTCACCGACGAACACATCTCTGGGGGGGGATTTCCGTGTCTCTTTGGAAAAGTAAAGCTCATTAAAGGCGACGTTATTGACTTGGCTTGACCTAATCCGGAGAGTTCCGCTAATCACTTCCAGCGTTATTGCCTGTCTGCCAGACATGTCCGGAGATTTTCTCCTTTGGCTTCTGATCCTTTTTTCATCACTGATGTCTGGGCTCCGTCTGAGGCCATTTTGGCTCAGGTAGCTCTGCTTCTCCACACAGCGTCATTTATGCCAGGGGTTTCAGACTCGGGTTAGTTCGTCGGCCGCGTTAACGTCAACTCCATTTCATGTGGGCTCAGACCATTTTAGACATAAATTTTAGATTTTTTTTTTAAATAAATAGATTAAATGAATATTCCGTTTTTTTATAGATCTAAAACAATGTTTATTTGAGCTTTTTTAAAATATATTTTTAGATTTTACAAAATGATTTTTGAACTAAAAACACAGAAAAAATGGATGAAAAAAATAACAATTATTGATTTAAAAGGGGGAAAATCAGGAAATTTAATATACATCTATACTCTTCATTTGAATTTGATCCTAAAACAGAAAGTCGCCACTCATGAGTTACTTTCCCAGGCCGCACAAAATGATGCGGCGGGCCAGATTTGGCCCCCGGGCCGCCTCTTTGACACCACGTCATTTATGCCAGGGGTGTCAGATTCGGGTTGGTTGGCGGGCCGCGTTAACGTCAACTCTATTTCATGTGGGTCGGACCATTTTAGATATAATATTTAGTTTTTTTTAAATAAATGGATTAAAATAACTGGATTAAAAGCCCTGAATATTCCATTTTTTATAGATCTAAAACAATGTTTATTTTAGCTTTTTTAAATATATTTTTAGATTTTACAAAATGTTTTTTGAACTAAAAACAGAAAAAATGGATTAAAAAATGACTGATTGATTTAAAAGGGGGAAAATCAGGAAATTTAATATACATCTATACTCTTCATTTGAATTTGATCCTAAAACAGAAAGTCGGCACTCACGATTGACTTTCCCGGGCCCCACAAAATGATGCGGCGGGCCAGATTTGGCCCCCGGGCCGCCTCTTTGACACAACGTCATTTATGCTAACCAAGTGTTAGGATTCTACTGTGCTATAACCTACCACGTGACCATATTTGGCCCGTAAAACCCTCCTAATTGTGGAATTCCGACGAGATGAAGTTACATAAATGAAACAGGAGAGGACGGGTGCCGTCTCGTCGAGAAAACGAGTCTCCCGCCATGAAATGAAAACAATGAGCTGTGGGGTTTTCCATCTTTTATTGGCGCTAAATGGGGCACGGCTCCATGGGAAGACGTTTGTTTTGGTGCTAACGCTCACCTCGTGTTTGCTCGCAGTGGTGCAACGAGTGGATAGCGTGTCTGCCGGAATCGCCAACTATGGGGGCAAGATCGTGGCGGTGGAGAGCGACTTGAAAAAGCTAGGTGAGTGTTAGCCGCCTAGCTAGCCAAAACGTGGACGCCATCCGACGTCCATCCCTCCACCCGTCCTCAGACGATCAAAGCGGCGAGACGTCGGAGAACGCCACCACGGCCATCCGCGCCTTCAAGACCAAGGTGTGGACCCTGCAGAGGCAGCTGTCCGTCATGGAGGAGCACCTCCGCGCCGACCGCCTCCAGCTGAGCCTCCTGCAAAACCTGGGCTTGGAAACGCGCGGCGAACAGGCCTCCGTCCGGGGCCTGCTGGACGCCGACGCCGCCGCCTTGCGCTCGCTCAACGGCACCCTGCGCTCCTACGACGCCCTCCTGGGGGGTCTGCGGGACCACGCCGCCCGGCTCCAGGAGGAAGTCCGGCGCCAGGGGAGGCTCCAGGACCAGGTCTGGCTGACTGTGGACGGCCTCAACCACACCCAGACGCGGCAGGGCGTTCTCCTCGAGGTCCTGCGCCGCTCCGTGGACGACGGCGGACGGGACGTCCAGGGGGTCCGCGCCGACCTCCGGGGCTTGGAGCAGAGCGCCGAGCAGACGCGCTCCGACGCCCAGTGGCTCCGGGGGAAATTGGACGCCCTGCAGACGGCGTCCGCCAACGCCTCGCTCCTGTCCAAGGCTAACGACGAAGGCCTGGAGGAGGTGGGATCCCGGCTGACGTCGCTCTCGGGCCGCCTGCAGAACGCCGACGCCCTGGCCGACGCCCACGAGCGCTCCCTGAAGGAGATCCTGGAGCGGCAGAGGGATCTGGCCAACCTCACCTCGTCCGACCTGCGAGGCCTGGAGGCCCGGCTGGACCGGACGGAGGGGGGCCTGGACCGCGTGACGGCCAACGTCAGCTACGCCACGCAACTCTTGGGCGCCGTCAACCGGGACCTCAACGCCTTGCGCGGCTACTCGGAGACGGTGGCCCGCCACTCGGAGGCGCTGGCGGGCCTCGGCGGCGGCGTGGCCGAGGCCAAGGCCGAGGCGGGCGCCCTGCGATCCCGCCAGGAGGAGATGGCGGCCAGGTTGGACCGGGAGGTGACCGGCCTCTCCGTCGTCGTGGAGGAGATGAAGTTGGTGGACGCCAAGCACTCCCAGTTGATCACCAACTTCACCATCTTGCAGGGTAAGATTTCCGTCTCTTGTGGCTTTCCGACGGGCCGAAGGTTCCTTCCCTCACGCCGGTCTTTGACGGCAGGTCCTCCCGGTCCCAGAGGGTCACGAGGGGACAGGGGCCCCACGGGACCCACTGGCCAGTCGGGTCAGAAGGGCGAGAAGGGGGACAAAGGCGCCTCGGGAATACGTGGCCCGAGAGGGGAGCAAGGTACTCCGGGACCGCCGGGTCTCCCGGGCCTGAGGGGCCTTCCGGGCGTCCCGGGGAGCCCCGGGTCCAAGGGCCCCAGGGGATCGGGGGGCAGGGCCGGACCTCCCGGGGGTAAAGGCGAGCCGGGCGCCGCCGGTCTGCCCGGCAGGGACGGCCAGCCCGGTCCCCAGGGGGCTCAGGGTCCGCCGGGGATCCGTGGATCGATGGGCCCGGCCGGAGAACTGGGAGGGCAGGGACCGGCGGGTCCTCCGGGGAACCCGGGGCCCCCGGGACCGCCCGCCGCCGCCTTGAGTCCGGCGCCTCTCCAAGATGTGGCGCTCGCCGCCGCGCTGGGGGCCGCCGCAGGTAGGACCCGCGTCGAGACCGTTGGGGGCGGCCATGTTCTCTGACACCACGATTGGTCATTTTTGAAGGTTGTCCGCCCGAGTGGCTCGGCTACGGGAACAAGTGCTACTTGTTCTCCAAAGACTTGCACAGCTTCGACGACGCCGAGGCCACGTGTCAACTCCAGTCGGCTTCCCTGTTGACCGTCGACGACGCGGAGGAACAGGCGAGTGACCCATCTTCTTCTTTTGCGAAATCTGGGAATGAGCCAACCAAAATCTCGTCTTCCGTCTCCAGAAATGGCTTCAGAAGCAGATCCAAGACAAAGGCTACTTCTGGATGGCTCTGACCGACCGCGCGGAGGAGAACGTTTGGCGCTGGCTGGACGGCACCCGGCCGGCTTTCACGTGAGTACAGACGCTCCCCTACTTACGAACATTCGACTTACGAACAACGGTACATACGAACATGTCTGCAAATTGCGTTTATGTCGAAAAAATTTCGTAAGTAGGATTTTGTATTGCGCGCCTTTTTCCGAGTAGTGCTTCTTTCCGCCGCTAATAGCGACCGACGCATGGCGCTGTGAGAGCTCAGCTCACCCAGCATCTACCTTCCTCTGCCCACTTCGTTGCAGTGCGGAAGTGCGTGAACGTGTCTCCAGTGCGCAAAGAACCTTTTTCATTTGTATCATTAAATATCTCGTGCATCCATTATTGAATATGGTTGGTGAAAAGCGAAAGGCTTCTATTGAGGGAGGTGCAAGGAAGAGGCAAGCCATTTCATTTGAAATGAGTGGCAATAATAACAAAGCTTGATGCGCGTTGCACGGGAATACAACTTGAATCATTCGACCGTCAGTACCATTTATAAACAGAAAGATTGAGCAGCAGGACCCAAATATTGAACGTTGCACAAAGTTTGCAAATCAATTGAATGATGCCATACAGTGCTACCGCATCATTTATGATGAAAAAAAGAAAACTGCAATCGTCATTAGATAGCTTCTTTCGGTCAGTTTCTAGTAAATCTCTCTCTCTCTCTAATGTATGTATACAGTACTGTATGTATTCTCTCCATTTTATTAAATGTTTTTTTCAGTACAAACCAATGCGTGTTACTTATACAAGCCTTAAACATACAAATGCACTTATATAAACCTTCAATATACTTCTATAGGCCTTAAACATAAATGATAATCCAAAATATAGCACTGAATCAACTTACAAACAAATTCAACTTATGAACAATCGCTCGGAACCTAACTCGTTCGTAAGTAGGGGATCGTCTGTACTTCAACTGCGGACTTTGCGGGAGAAATGTCCTTCCTCCACCAGATAGTGCCACACACTCTCTCTCTCAAGTGATGATCTCAAGATGTTTGCATTTTAAGACTCAATCTCCATCTCAATATCAATGCCACCATTTTGCAGGAAGTGGAAACCCGGGCAGCCCGACAACTGGGGCCACGGCCACGAGAGCGGCGAGAACTGCGCGGGGCTGATCCACGACGGCCTCTGGAACGATTTCTCCTGCGAAGACCTCATAAGCTACATTTGCCAGAAGCCACACACGATGGGTAGGATGCGCCGATTCTCTTTATTTATTTCCCCCCCCGACCCTTATTAAATCCGCCTTTCGTGTCTCAGTGGGTAGCTCGTAGCGACGGAGGCGAGGGAGGGGAGGCGGACTTGTTTCTGGCAGCTAGGCCGTACCCCCACGCGGGTACCGGTCCACAAATCCACGCCTTTGGGACCCAAGCGGCTCGAGTGCAATAGTACAGCAACGGGGCCGAAGGAAGGAAGGATCATCTCTTTTCATATGTATACTGATTAGTTTTGACAAATCTATCGAGCGATCCATATAGTGTTTTAAAGTGAAACCGATTATATGAATGTATAGTTTACGTTGCAACTTTTTTAGGAGAACGTTGATTCCTCAAATATAAAAAAAAACCTGATTTCTATCCTTTTTGTTTTCGTTTTTTTTCACTAGATTAATCGATATTAGAATTAAATGGGGCGCTTTCAATGAAAGTAGTGGAAATGAGTGCAGTACCGAGACTGGCCAGTAGAAGGCAGCAATATGCCGCAGGACATCTTTTATGTTTTCAAAGGGAAAATTAATTTCTTAAAGATCCAGGTTCTAGAAATCTTTTTTTCTTCTTAAGTAAAGTGTTGGGAGCGTAAACGTGCTATTTTCCTCCAAAATATTTACATAAATAACAATCATTTACTTTACTAGTTTGTCCTTTTGAATTGGAAACACAAAAATTATTAAATATTTATTTGAATATTGAACAAGATAAATCTTTTTAAAAAATGCTTTTAAAAGTAGAAAATTACAACAATATGTACAAACAACACGATAGTCGCTTAACGCCACAAGATGGCGCCAAAGCAGTCATTTTCAACACCACAAATAGTATTTACACAAATTGTGCAGAAAGTTGAGTATAAAAGTCAAGCTAAATTTGTGCTCTTGATGACAATAGACGTCCTATCGATTAGAAGTCCAACTTCAAATGGATTGGACGTCTCTGGCCGTCGGCTTTTAGGCCAACGTCCTACACCAAGAGTGTTCTGGTTTCTGGACGCACTGCAAAATCTTCAGAATCCTGCAAACCCAAATTTTCAGGAGTCACAATTGGGGGTAAAAAATTGGTTTTTCTTTTTGCAAAACAAATAGCCCCGCCCACTGGCTTACCGCTCGTTGTCCGAGCACGTCCAGCGGAATCCTCTGGACTGTAAAATGTGGATCAGATCCAGAATGGATCCACGGCTGCACGATTCTCTAAGGACCAAAAAAAATCGAGATGATTTTGGAACTTCCTTCCAAAGGAGCCGTTTTAGCACGATTTCAAATTTATGACCTGGAGGGCCCGTCCAGATTGGTCACCACTCTGATGTTGACGTAGTTGACCCTTTCCGGGTTCAAATGGTCCAGCTCCACACTCCCAAACATGCTGCAAAAGTGGGAGAGAAAAAAAAAAACACTGCGTTTAGAAAAGAACCGCCGGTCACGCTTAAGTGGTTGATTCCGAAAATGAATGATTCCGTTAAAATGGACCTGTTTTTGGAGAAAGCATTTTCAATGGAGCCATTGAGCAGCACTGTGATGTTACCGCAGGCCATCTCCGCAAACTACAAACAAAAAACAGCTTGAGTAATCGGGTGTTACACAAAAAAAAACAAAAAACAAATACTAAAGTCTTTCATCCCAAAGTCTTCTCAGTAAAGAAAATTGAGAAAAACAAGACGATTCCCTGAAATGTTACATTTAGGGAAATTTGACTGTTTTCTCCCAAAATAAAATGGGTGGCTGTACCTTATTTTTGTCATTAGAAAGAAAGAAAAAACATTTTGAACAAAAAAAAAATATTATTCTCAAATAATTCCAAATGAAAAAAAATATTTGGTAGACTTGGGCATAAATCACATGTGTCAAAGTGGCGGCCCGGGGGCCAAATCTGGCCCGATGCATCATTTTGTGTGGCCCGGGAAAGTCGATCATGAGTGCCGACTTTCTGTTTTAGGATCAAATTTAAATGAAGAGTAAAAATTTATATTAAATTTCCCGATTTTCCCCCTTTTAAATCAATAATTGTAATTTTTAATCCATTTTTTCTGTGTTTTTTAGTTCAAAAATCGTTTTGTAAAATCTAAAAATATATATAAAAAAAGCTAAAATAAACATTGTTTTAGATCTATAAAAAAACTGAATATTTAACCTATAGTAATCGCAAACAACTCACGTTTTTGGACGCCTGCCTCCACAGAGAGTGAACCGGATGATGTAAACACGCCGACCATTCTGGACACGAACTGAAATTGAAGCCTGAAAAGAACGGCCATGAGTTCTCCTCACGTTGTTATCGTCTTAAAAAAAAACGCATCTTACCCGAGTTTTCCTGTTGGCGGCACCAGACCAGGTCGTTAAACATGTAGCCCGCTAGCGTGTCCTCTAGCGTCCAGAAATGAGGCGCGATGGCCGTGTAGTCTTGAATAAACTTCTTGGTTTTGCTCCAGAACAGGAACTGAATCCAAGGCAATGGGAATTAGGATCTTCTCCATCTCAAATTTGGGATCTCTCGGCTCAATTCGGGACGCTTCGGCTCTTACCCGGTCGCACGCCCGCGTTTGCGGCATTTCTCGGAACATGTGGCGATAGTGCTCCATGGCTACGTCGCAGGAATTCTGCTTGACCACGGCTTCTTCGAACGCACGCCAGATTGCTTCGCAGTCGTATCTGGGAAGAATTTCAACCGGGGTTTTAGCAAAAAAAGGTACAGGGAAAATTCGCTCATTGCCGTTAGCGCATCGCTAATGAACTCAAAAGGCTTTAGTGGCATTTTAAAAATAGTCATGCACCACAACAACCGCTAAGAACGACGAGTTAGTAAACAATTTTGCTCTCAAATCAAAATGGCCTATTATAATAAAGTGTTTAATACCTCGTGCTGGGGTTAACCAGCGTGATATAATTAAAGCATCGTCCCATCACAATATGTTTGATGTTGGGCGTCGTGCCGAAACCTCGCGGACGACCGCTACACGCACCCAGCGTGAGGAAGCCTGAAAATAAGAAAACCGTAAAAGTCTTCCAATTTTCACCAGTAAGTAAAGGTACGATAGTAAACAAAAGGAATAACTTACACGCAATTACACTCGTCATCCCCACGGCGGCCCTAAACTTCATCGCCACGGCGACCCGCTGCTTTGCCCTCAGAAGAATCGCTCAAAAAAATCCGTCGGCGGAGCAACCGTGATCGGTCAAAGCTTTTTCCACAGCGAGAGAAAAAAAAACAGACGCTCGCTAATATCCTCTCCCCACAACTTGGACGGCGATGCTCAAGCGCTGCCCCCGAATTGACGACCCAATTTACCCTCAAGACGGGATACGTAAGAGTCCAGAAAGGGACGGTGAAAAGGACAGATGTTTTCCTCCAAGGCTCGTAGTGACTCCTCCGCCGCCGCATGACTCCCATTATGATGGCATGAAGAAATTATCACACAATACTTGGGCTGTTTTTTTTTGGGAGAAATGGCCAGCTGGAAGAGGAAGAATGACATCATTCTGGTCCATTGACAGGACTACCTTTCATCATGTTGTGGAAAGAGCCACAAGCAAATGAAAACAAAATAACAAAGTGGTTAGTTTTTGGAAGCCAAGTGACTGCATGAGGACAGCTTCGGATAAAGAGCGTGAAATCAAAGGTCGTGTTTTCCGAAACACGGCGCATCATCTTTTCCAACTACTGAACCCAGTGGCGGGCGGTGCATTTTCTCGTAGCGCCTTCAACGTATCAATCCAACCCTCAAAAACTTTTATGGCTATAAAACACATGTGTCAAAGTGGCAGCCCGGGGGCCAAATCTGGCCCGCCAAATCATTTTGTGTGGCCCGGGAAAGTAAATCATGAGTGCCGACTTTCTGTTTTAGGATCAAATTCAAATGAAGAGTATAGATGTATATTACATTTCCTGATTTTCCCCCTTTCAAATCAATAATTGTCATTTTTTAATTCATTTTTCTGTGTTTTTAGTTCAAAAAATATTTTGTAAAATCTAAAAATACATTAAAAAAAAGCTAAAATAAACATTGTTTTAGATCTACAAAAAACAGAATATTCAGGGCTTCTAATCCAGTTCTTTTAATCCATTTATATACAAAAAATTTCTAAATATTATATCTAAAATGGTCCGGCCCACATGAGATCTGATGACATGAGATCATTTTTCCCTGAAATAGAAACAACTGTGTGTAGTCAAGACTTTCCAATAATCACTAAGTAAAGTGTGGCCATTTCATGCCGTAGAGGTTTGTTCTCTTGACTGCCATGTGGGCAGCTGGGGTTCAAATCCCAGTGTTGTTTGACTGATCACTACACTATGTAGTTCATTATATTTTTTCATTAAAATAAAGACTTAGTTCATTATACACCGCTGTGTGATGACAATAAAGGCTTTTGATTTGATATAAAGGCGTAGCATCCCATAAGACTAGGCTTTCATTTCAAACGACGTATTATATTTTTAAAAAAAAAGTCGAGGGCGTTCCCTGATATGACGTCACATTAGTGAGCCGGAAGTGAAACGGACCGGAAAAGACAATGGGAAGAAAAGGCTTTTCGTTGACCTGTATGCTTTGTTTTGTTTGTAAACGTCTTTTCAAGTTTTTAATCGCATGATCTAAACAGCCTCATTTGGGTCAGCTCCAACCAAGACACGTTTGTTAAAGGACATGAACACAAGTCCACCAAGAAGTTGTTGTTTTCGACGTTGGCTGATTTTTGTGTACTCGACGCATGCCGAAAAGGTAAGAAATGCTACCGTTTTCTCCATTGCAAGCTTCTCCAAAGATATAGTTCCACTTGCAGTCATAATATCTCCCAATCGAATTGCGTTGAGTATTTTTTAATCGTTTCAAAGATCGCACAAGGAGAGAAAAGAAGACGGCTCAATGATGACTTTTCCAATTCGAAATTCCTTTATAGACCATTTGTCATAAAACGAAAATCCTAATTGTGGAAAGACACTCTCCAGTAATATTGGTGATATCTGACGACTTGATTTATTTATTTATTTTTGGTAATGACCATGTATGTATAGTAAGGCTTTTTTTCCTTAAAAATCGACCATGTATAGTAAGGCTTTTTTTAAAATAAAAAACGACCATGAATAGTAAGGATTTTTTTCTTAAAAAACGACATAGTATAGTAAGGCTTTTTTCTTAAAAACGACATAGTATGGTAAGGATTTATTTCTTAAAAAAACGACATATTATAGCAAGGCTTTAAAAAAAAAAAAAAAAAAAACGACATACTATAGTAAGGCTTTTTTTTCTTAAAAAATGACATAGTACAGTAAGGCTTTTTTCTTTAAAAAACGACATAGTACAGTAAGGCTTTTTTTCTTAAAACAACAACATAGTATAGTAAGGCTTTTTAATAAAAAACGACATAGTATAGTAAGGTTTTTAATAAAAAACGACATAGTATAGTAAGGCTTTTTTCTTAAAAAAACAACCATGTATAGTAAGGCTTTTTTTCCTCAAAAAACGACATAGTATAGTAAGGCTTTTTTTCTTAAAAAACGACATAGTATAGTAAGGCTTTTTTCTTAAAAAAATGACATAGTATAGTAAGGCTTTTTTCGTTAAAAAATGACAGTATTGTAAGGCTTTTTAAATTAAAAACGACATAGTATAGTAAGGCTTTTTAAATTAAAAACGACATAGTATAGTAAGGCTTTTTTCTTAAAAAACAACATAGTATAGTAAGGCTTTTTTTCTTTAAAAAAACGACATAGTATAGTAAGGCTTTTTTTTCACACATAAAAAACGACATAGTATAGTAAGGCTTTTTTCTTTAAAAAACGACATAGTATAGTAAGGCTTTTTTCTTTAAAAAACGACATAGTATAGTAAGGCTTTTTTTCTTTTAAAAAACAACATAGTATAGTAAGGCTTTTTTTCTTAAAAAAAACGACATAGTATAGTAAGGCTTTTTTTCTCACATAAAAAACGACATAGTATAGTAAGGCTTTTTTCTTTAAAAAACGACATAGTATAGTAAGGCTTTTTTTCGTTAAAAATGACACAATGTATAACAAGGCTTTTTTTCTTAAAAAAAACGACATAGTATAGTAAGGCTTTTTTTCTTAAAAAATGACATAGTATAGTAAGGCTTTTTTTCCTTAAAAACGACATAGTATAGTAAGGCGTTTTTCTTCAAAAAATGACCATGTATATTAAGGCTTTTTTCTTGTGATCTCTCTGACAGGATGGATTAGGTTTGGGAGCACCAGCTTGCGGATGAAGCGCCGCCCCGACTGGTCGCCTTGGTATTGGCTTGGTATGTGATGTCTCGCCTTGTTGCAGCGATCATAGTGCATGTGCACAACCACATCCCCTTAAAAAGTTTTTAGAATGAAAAAAAATATTTCTTATAAATCAAAGTCAAGGTCACATAATAGAACAAGAGATACTTTGCTGTCAACTTTTATTTTTATTTTTTCAGATGAGTGACAGACACAAAGGCAAAAATGGATGACTTGTGGGATGGACAGTCTTCCAACGAAAAGGTTTCCCAAACCGTGGAGAACGAGGACACCTGAAGACAAAAAAAGTATGTTTAAAAGAGACATTCATGTTGCTGTGCAGAAAATATTTCTTTTCTTTTCTTTTGTTTTTCTTAGACTCACCTGTGGATGTCGATGCCTTGTCTTGCTGGACACTGGACCTTAAAGCAGTCCAAAAAAGACTTCTTTAACTAAATGTCAGTTTTTATTTGCACAGAATTGCCACTTATTGATTAAACTTTTTTTCTTCAAATTCAGGCATATTCTTGGTCTCTATCAAACGGGATCCCGTATCCACCCAGGTGGCTTATACACTTAGTTAAATTACTCGAGCGCCCTCTCAGCGAAAAGACTTAGGCGGCCGAAGTTTAGTGGGACGGTGGGAGGGCCCTTTAGCGCGACCGGTGAGTATGCGCACAGTGGAGTTTGTGCCGACCGAGTGGAAGCCGGTTCGCGTCCCGCAGACGTACTCTTGGTGACTCTCCCCGCCTTCGGCGGGGAGAGCCACCTGCGACATGAGAATAATTACCTTTTACTAACAAAAACTTTAAAAAATAAAATTTTACATAAAAGAATTGGCCTAAATAAACAAAAGACACTGGCTATTAGCTAGGATTTCAAATAAGCCACCCAAAAAGTTTTATTGGACAGGACCATGCTGAGAAGGGAGGCGGCTTGCACACTTAGCCAAATTACTCGAGCACCCTCTTACCGAAAATACTTAGCCGGTCGAAGTTTAGTGGGACGGTGGGAGGGCCCTTTAGCGCGACCGGTAAGTATGCGCACAGTGGAGTTTGTGCCGACCGAGTGGAAGCCGGTTCGCGTCCCGCAGACGTACTCTTGGTGACTCTCCCCGCCTTCGGCGGGGAGAGCCACCTGCGACATGAGAATAATTACCTTTTACTAAAAAAAACTTTAAAAAATAAAATTTTACATTTAAACATTACACCAAAATTAGTTAAAAGAGTTGGCCTAAAAAAACAAAAGACACTGACTATTAGCTAGGATTTCAAATAAGCCACCCAAACACTTTTATTGGTTGGCATTCCCACCACAACCGCCGGCTGTCGAAGAACCGCATGGTGGCGTTGTTCTGCCAGTCGCCCTCGTCCACATCCACGTCTGCCGAATGACGGGGACACAGCTCAAACCACTTGCAGATTAGTGAGGATTTGCCCGGCGGCGGCGGCGTCATCGTCCGCCTGCATCTGCGGGGGCCGTCCAAAAGCATGACCGTGTCAGCCTCCGCTCACTGGGGCGCCGGAGACTCCTGGATGAAGGCGCAATCCGGGGTGCGCCGGTACGAGTCTGTCAACAAACAAGGCAAGGCGTTAGGTAACTTGTGGGGAACATTTCCTCCATGCTGTAACTTACATTCAACAAATATCTTGTACGTACACGAGCCTTATGGGAATGAGCCAGAAGCCAAGATTCATTCATTATGTATACAATAAAGTCAAATATGACTATTATTGCTCAAATGCCTCACAATTCGTTTTTTGTATTTTTAAAGAAAATAGCCTTACTATACATGGTCATCTTTTTAAATAAATAAAAGCCTTACTATACATGGTCATTTTTTAAAGAAAAAAAGCCTTATAATACATGGTCATTTTTTTAAAGAAAAACAACTATACATGGTCGTTTTTTTAAGAAATAAGCCTTACTATACTATTTAGTTTTTTAAGAAAAAAACATTACTATACCATGTTGCCTTATTATACTGTGTCGTTTTTTTTTTTTTTTTTGAAAAAAGCCTTACTATACTATGTCCTATTTCATTTTTTATGAAAAAAGCCTTACTATACTGTGTCGTTTTTTTTAAAGAAAAAAGGCTTACTATACTATGTCGTTTTTTTAAGAAAAAAAAGCCTTACTATACCAAGTCGTTTTTTAAGAAAAAAGCCTTAGTATACCATGTCGTTTTTAAGGAAAAAAGACTTACTATACAGTGTGCGTGGTTGTCCATCTCCTTGTACCCTAAGATGGTCTGGCCACCGATTCAGGATGTCCACCGCCTCTGGCCTGGAGACAGCTGGGATTGGCTCCAGCATCCCCCGCTACCCTAATGAGGATAAAGCAGTTCAGAAAATGAGATGAGATGAGGCTTATTATACATGGTCTTTTTTTTTTTAAAGCCTTACTATACATGGTCATTTTTTTAAAGAAAAAGCCTTATTATACTATGTTGTTTTTTAAGAAAAAACCTTACTATACTATGTTGTTTTTGGTGAAAAAAGCTTTACTATACTATGTCCTATTTGGTTTTTTTATGAAAAAAGCCTTACTATACTATGTCATTTTTTAAAGAAATAAAGCCTTACTATTCATGGTCGTTTTTTAAGAAATATGCTTATTATACTATGTCGTTTTTGATGAATAAAGCCTTGTTATACATTGTATCATGTTTTTATGAAAAAAGCCTTACTATACTATGTCGTTTAAGAAAAAAAGCCTTACTATACTATGTCGTTTTTTTAAGAAAAAAAGCCTTACTATACTGTCGTTTTTTAAGAAAAAAAGCCTTACTATTATACTATGTCATTTTTTAAGAAAAAAAGCTTTACTATTATACTGTCGTTTTTTAAGAAAAAAAGCCTTACTATACTATGTCGTTTTTTAAGAAAAAAAGCCTTACTATACTATGTCGTTTTTAAGGAAAAAAAGCCTTACTTTACTATGTCGTTTTTTAAGAAAAAAAGCCTTACTATACTATGTCGTTTTTTAAGAAAAAAAGCCTTACTATACTATGTCGTTTTTTAAGAAAAAAAGCCTTACTCTACTATGTCATTTTTTAAGAAAAAAGCCTGACTATACTAATGTCGTTTTTTAAGAAAAAAAGCCTTACTATACTATGTCGTTTTTTAAGAAAAAAAGCCTTACTATACTATGTCGTTTTTTAAGAAAAAAAGCCTTACTATACTATGTCATTTTTTAAGAAAAATGCCTGACTATACTAATGTCGTTTTTTAAGAAAAAAAGCCTTACTATACTATGTCGTTTTTTAAGAAAAAAAGCCTTACTATACTATGTCGTTTTTTAAGAAAAAAGCCTTTCTATACTATGTCGTTTTTTTAAGAAAAAAAGCCTTACTATTATACTATGTAGTTTTTTTTTTAAGAAAAAAAGCCTTACTATACTATGTCGTTTTTAAGAAAAAAAGCCTTACTATACTATACTAAGTTTAAGTTTACTTACTTTATACTATGTCGTTATTTTTTAAAGAAAAAAAACCTTACTATACTATGTCGTTTTTTAAGGAAAAAAAGCCTTACTATACTAAGTTTAAGTTTACTTACTATATACTATGTTGTTATTTTTTTAAGAAAAAAAGCCTTACTATACAATGCCTTTTTTTTCCAGAAAAAAAACTTACTATACTATGTCGTTTTTTAAGAAAAAAAGCCTTACTATACTATGTCATTTTTTAAGAAAAAAAGCCTTACTATACCATGTCGTTTTTAAGGAAAAAAAGCCTTACTTTACTATGTCGTTTTTTAAGAAAAAAAGCCTTACTATACTATGTCGTTTTTTAAGAAAAAAAGCCTTACTATAATGTCGTTTTTTAAGAAAAAAGCCTTTCTATACTATGTCGTTTTTTAAGAAAAAAAGCCTTACTATTATACTATGTAGTTTTTTAAGAAAAAAAGCCTTACTATACTATGTCGTTTTTAAGAAAAAAAGCCTTACTATACTATACTAAGTTTAAGTTTACTTACTATATACTATGTCGTTATTTTTTAAAGAAAAAAATCCTTACTATACTATGTCGTTTTTTAAGGAAAAAAAGCCTTACTATACTATGTCGTTTTTAAGAAAAAAAGCCTTACTATACTATACTAAGTTTAAGTTTACTTACTATATACTATGTTATTTTTTTAAGAAAAAAAGCCTTACTATACAATGCCTTTTTTTTCAGAAAAAAACCTTACTATACTATGTTGTTTTTTAAGAAAAAAAGCCTTACTATACATGGTCATTTTTAAGGAAAAAAGACTTACTATACATGGTCGTTTTTAAAGAAAAAATAGTCTTACTATATAGTCTTACTATACATGGTCATTTTTAAGGAAAAAAGACTTACTATACAGTGTGCGTGGTTGTCCGTCTCCTTGTACCCTAAGATGGTCTGGCCACCGATTCAGGATGTCCACCACCTCTGGCCTGGAGACAGCTGGGATTGGCTCCAGCATCCCCCGCTAGCCTAATGAGGATAAAGCGGTTCAGAAAATGAGATGAGGCTTACTATACATGGTCAATTTTTTCAAGAAAAAATGTTGTTTTTTTAAAAGAAAAAAAGCCTTAATATACTATGTTGTTTTTTAAGAAAAAGGCCTTACTATACTATGTCGTTTTGAAGAAAAAAAGGCCTTACTATACTATGTCATTTTTTAAGAAAAAAAGGCCTTACTATACTATGTCGTTTTTTTGAGAGAAAAAAAGCCTTATTATACTATGTTGTTTTTTTGAGAAAAAAAAGCCTTACTATACTGTCATTTTTTTGAGGAAAAAAAGCCTTACTATACTGTTGTTTTTAAGAAAAAAAAGGCCTTACTATATACTATGTCGTTTTTAAGAAAAAAAGCCTTACTATACTATGTCGTTTTTTTTTAAGAAAAAAGCCTTACTATACTATGTTGTTTTTTTAAGAAAAAAAGCCTTAGTATACTATGTCGTTTTTTTAAGAAAAAAAGCCTTACTATACCAGGTCGTTTTTTTAAAGAAAAAAGCCTTACTATACTATGTCGTTTTTAAAGAAAAAAAAACCTTACTATACTATGTCGTTTTTAAAAGAAAAAGCCTTACTATACTATGTCGTTTTTAAAGAAAAAAAACCTTACTATACTATGTCGTTTTTTAAAGAAAAAAGCCTTACTATACTATGTCGTTTTTAAAGAAAAAAAACCTTACTATACTATGTCATTTTTTATGATTAAAGCCTTGTTATACATTGTGTCCTTTTTTTACGAAAAGCCTTACTATACTATGTCGTTTTTTAAAGAAAAAAGCCTTACTATACTATGTCGTTTTTAAAGAAAAAAAGGCCTTACTATACTATGTCATTTTTTTTAAGAAAAAAAGGCCTTACTATACTATATCATTTTTTAAGAAAAAAGCTTTACTATACTGTCGTTTTTTTGTTTTTTATAAGCCTTACTATACTAAGTCGTTTTTAAGAAAAAAGCCTTACTATACTATCTTGTTTTTTTAAGAAAAAAAAGCCTTACGATACTATCTTGTTTTTTTTAAGAAAAAAAAAGCCTTACTATACTATGTCGTTTTTTAAAGAAAAAAGCCTTACTATACTATGTCGTTTTTTAAAGAAAAAAAAGCCTTACTATACTATGTCGTTTCTTTAAAGAAAAAAAGCCTTACCATTTTTGTCCAACACTCCACTGGGGAGAAAAGTGTCCACAAATCTAAAAAAAATATCAAAAATTTTACATCATTAAGCAAAACGTTTAGCCCATTCGCACCGACAAATAAGTGTATTTTTTACAAACAAAATCATAGGAGTAAGAACATTAGCTTAACCCACGCTCATTAAGCAACCACAATAAAGTACAGTTAGAAGCACTACGTGGACTCCCTGCTAGCATAGCGATTACCCACTCACGGCTAGCGTTAGCCTCATGCTAATCGCTCATTAGCGTGATATTGCCACCAAAAAAGACAGTTGGAATCCCGTAACAATAACCACCGCGTTAAGAACACCGTTCGGTTCTCATGATTACTTGCAGAATACATCATTTAGCAAAATAACATTAGAATTTAAGCTTTAAGTATTAACCTTAACCCTTGCTTGCTTAGCGGAGCTCAACATGGCGATCTTCAGATCAAAATAAATGCACACTTGTTCGCCATAATAAGTAAGCAACTCGTAAGACATCAAAATAAACGCACACTTGTTCATTACAACAAGCAACTAACTCGTAAGACATTAAAATAAATGTTATAATCATTGTTTTACCTGACTGGCGTGCAATAGTTCTGAGATACAGTGTGCCTAGGCCCACCACCTGAAGTCATTTGACGTTAATCAGCATGTTGTTGTCTTCGTGCCCTGCGATTGGTTGGCTGGCAAGCCATAGTTGGACGGGATAGGCGCCAGCATCCTTGCAACCCCTGCGAAGTAAAGCGCTACGAAAAATGATTGAATCAATCAATGATTTATTTTGAAAAATGGAATTACATTTGCACCATCAAATAGACCAGAGCTATTTTGTATAGCTTCCAAAGAGATGTGTATTCTTCCAAATAAATAAAACTGAATACAGCAGTTTCAAAATAAACCATTACATATACATACATGCATATATATATATATATATATATATATATATATATATATATATATATATATATATATATATATATATATATATATATATATATATATATATATATATATATATATATATATATGTGTGTGTGTGTGTGTATATATGCACACTACACACTATGCACATATATATATGCACACTACACACTATGCACATATATGTATATATATATATGCACACTACACACTATGCATATATATATATATATATATATATATATATATATATATATATATATATATATATATATATATATATATATATAAAAATATAATTTTTACACGTTCTCCCTTTGGTTCACTTATTGTAATTACTTCTGTGACCACACGGGGGCGCTAAACTCAAGTTTTGCTGGGAGAAGAGTGATATGTCTTAGTCTTAGTGTATAAACTCGGTATGAAGAATGATATTTTGGGAAAAAGCCTATACCAAATTAGTATTTGTAGAGTATTTTGACTTTAAACTGAATATCTAAACGACCATTAGACAAGTGAAAGAAAAAGATGTAAGTTTCCAGAAGAAAATGTGCTGTTTAATAGCTATGCTAGGTTGGTTTTGGCTTCTTTTCATCTATCTGGAGAAGAAAATCCTTCATTGGCTGGCTCTAAGTGTCATTTGCTGACTCAACTAGTCAGATCAAATATGAGCAAGCAGCGATCAAATTCCATGAAAAGTTGCACGCATTATTGGAACTGAGTTTATTCCACTCCAAACAATTGCAATACGGAGAAAGGAGGAACAAGTGGTGACGGATCCCGTCATTATGGAGTGCTGCAATTCTTATGAATCATTAGATGAGATCATCTATGGTGAAAAATAAAAGCCTTCACACCCCTTGTAAAAAGGTTAGCGTTTTGGAGAGGGGTGTGTAGACTTTTTTTATGGCCACAAAAGTACAAAAGCCTCAGGACACATTTCACAATTTTGAATATGAATATGAAGCAAGATTTCAGTCTCATGATGGCAAATGACATCTGTTTATCCATAAGAACTGGAAACTGGAGAAACATACCATATTTTCCTTGCCTAAAGTGGTTTGAGTTAGTGTATAGCTGATTAGATACATGGTTTAAAGCACTTAAAAATGCGTGCATGTTGAAATTCTGCTCCTGTTTTGAGCATTTGTTTCTATTTTTTTCTCAGTGTTTGCAAAGAGCCTTGATTGTGTGGGGAGAAAGTTCTCTAGAATGTAAGTAACCTTTGTTTCTATTTAATGACTGTATTGTGCGGATTGCAAATAGCCTT
Source organism: Stigmatopora argus (assembly GCF_051989625.1). Lineage (NCBI taxonomy): Eukaryota > Metazoa > Chordata > Actinopteri > Syngnathiformes > Syngnathidae > Stigmatopora > Stigmatopora argus. Next base: position 14,471,338 of record NC_135403.1, read on the forward strand.
AGCTTATACATGGGATTTGTGCGCTTCAAATTGACGCTTTATAAATGGTGTCATGTGATGATGAACAGGAATATAGTTTCATGATTTTATTTTGAATATTTTTGACCACTTTTTTGCTGCATCAAAATGAAATACTTTCACTTGTTTCTTTGTATTGTGTTTCTACCTTTTTAGTTTTGCTAGTAGCCAAATGAGACAGAAGAAAATAAATGAAAATTAGATTAAATTCAAAAATGAAATTAAAGTGAAAAACTTTCCCTTTTTTCTTTGTATTTTTTGTTTCTACCTTTTAGTTTTGCTAGCAGCCAAATGAGACAAGAAAAGAAATTAAAATTGAAAAATAATTAACTAATTTAAATTTAAAACATATTTTTGTTTCTACTTTTTAGTTTTCCTAGTAGCCAAATGAGACAATAAAAGAAATTAACATTAAATTAATTATTATTTTTTTGTTTTGTTTGTACTTTATAGTTTTCTAGTAGCCAAATGAGAGAAGAAAAGAAATTCATATTTTCTAATGTTATTCCTTGAGAGCCATTCTCCGAATTTCAAAGTCAAAATACATGTAAATGGGTGTCTTTTATTTTAGTAATTTCACCACTTTTAAAGTGAAAAAAAAGTACTTTTGACAACATTCTTATGCAGTTGCTAATCAATGAGAGTATGCATTCTAGCAGAGTCTAATGCAAAAAAAGAAGACTAAAGCAGCACTGGACGTAGTATCTCAGTTCTGTCACCAGCGGGTTCCATATTTTAGCTCACAGGTTAGCGAAGAGCCAGATGCACCCATCGAAAGAGCCACATGTGGCTCCCGAGCCATAGGTTCCCTACCCCTGAGTTAGACAGTACAGTCAAAGGCAGCAGAACAACAAAGCAAAAGCACAAAGTACAAAGCAAATCAAAGTCAATGGGATCATTAAGAATCACCAAATCTAATCATTAAGACAGAAAAGCAGCAAAAACACAAAACTTTTATTTCTACTTTTTAGTTTTCCTAGCAGCCAAATGAGACAGAAAAAAAGAAATGAAATTGAACAAATAATAATTCAAATGAAATGAATTCAAATTTGACCCCTTTCTACTTGTTAGTTTTCCTAGTGAAGAAGCAACAATTGGGAAGTCGCCTTTTCTTCTTTTAGTTTTTTTCTTCTCCCCCCTCAAAAATGGGCGTCATCTATGACTCGCGTTGACTTCCACAGTGTAGTTTTTTTCCCCCCTAGCAGTCTCAATCACGCCACGTTTGACTGGCTCGTCTGGGCCGGGCCGAGCCGAACTGAGGCGACTCCAGGGAAGCTCCCTCCCCCCTTCCCCCAGCGCCCCTCACCCTTCCTCGGCATGCCGGAGTGAGATCGCTCGCTCACTCGCTCCATGGCTTCGGCCGTGTTCGAGGGCACGTCGCTGGTCAACATGTTCGTCCGGGACTGCTGGGTGAACGGCGTCCGGAGGCTGGTGATCAGCCCGCGCGGTGACGAGGAGGACTTCTTCGAGATTCGCACCGAGTGGTCGGACCGGAACGTCCTCTACTTGCACCGCAGCTACTCGGACCTGGGCCGACTCTTCAGGCGCCTCGCCGACTCGTTCCCCGAAGACGGAGGACACCTCTCGGCTTCGCCTCTCATGCAAGGTCGCCCAATCGTTCGCTCGTCCGTCCGTTCGTTCGTTCGTTCGTTCGGTGAAACCTCTTCGTGGAAAACCGTTATTTTGGGGGCAGGCCAACTTTCTGCATAAATAGTCCGAAAAAAATACTAAAGTTGAAACCTTTTTTTGGATCCAACTATTTTTGATAACCCGAGGGAAAAAAATAGTGTTTTCACAAAAATAACTTATCCATTGGTTAGTTTTTATGCCTGAAAAAACTATTTTGGATAGAGAGGGGTGTTTATTTTTCATACTTTATGTACTTTTTTTTGATAGGTCTTTTCATTTAACCACCAACATGATTTAACCTGATTAACATTTTTTTTTATTTAAAAATAACAAAAACACACATGAATTTGATTATTGGTCATAAGTAGAATTGATAGAATATTTGGTCATTTAATTATTTTTTAAACTTATAAAAATTAGAATTTAAAAAACATGTTTACATCTCGGTCTTCTTCGATTACATCTACCGCAAGTCATCTTTAACAGGAAACACGTTTTTATGCTATACAGCTTTTTTTTATTATCTATCATCTGATTTCCTCTTTTAAGATTAAAACATTCGACAGACTTTGTAACAACACAAGTCTAATTGGCCTCCAAAATAGCGAATAATAGCCCAAAATGTCAAACTTCAGGCACATTTTCCGCCTCTTTCCATTTTGAATACGTCTTAATTTACGACTTAATGACACGCCTCCATAAATAGAAACAAGCAATCATGCACATGAGTCAGCCGTACTCAAATGTGGTCACTTTGCCACGTTTGGACGGGTCAATAGCGAACAAAGTCCACTTTTGGATGTCGTCAACATTCTGACGCCTGACAGACCACAGTCGAGATCTTGTTATCACTACCTATTTAAGACCCGCCCCCCCAAAAAAATTCAAAATGACTGTAATCTCCCTTTAACCACATACTCACTTTAAGTAAAAAACAAAAAATCAATGCGTGAGTTTAAACATGCCACGCGGCCGTTGATAAATCTCTTTAACCGCTCGGGGGTAACGCTATAACGCCGTAGGTCAAAGGTCAGTGTCTATTCATGCGACCGTAGTGTGCCTTACGCTAATAAATGAGCCGCGCTCGCAGTGTTTAGCAGTTCTGCTTGGCGTCACGTGTCCAAGGTATTTGTCAGAACATCCCGGCAGCTGCGCCTGGAATGTTTTGACTTCCTGTCGCCGCATGGAAATGGAAGACGAGCTCGCTGACGGAACCGGGAAGAGTGCGCTGTCGGGTTCAGGATGTTTTTGCCTGGCCCCCAAAAAAGTGGATCCGCCTCTCCTGGACCTTCTGTTTTCACGGCTCTGTTCCGCGTCCAGGCAACAGCCAAGGCGTAGTCCGCTCTGATGTCACCGTGAGAGCGGACTTCCTATATTTAGACTCGAACCAAAGCGAGGCTCTGCTGAGGCGCCCGCGTGGGTCTTTCCGCCGACTTCCTCCCCGCCCGTTGGCCGACGTTGACGGCGTTAGACGTCTAATCCATTTTGAGTCTCTGAAGCGCGAGGATCGAGAGCATCGAGTTCAATCGTATCGAACCGATGGTCGTGAGTTAACGCCCCATTCCATGGACTGTCGTTTCAGGTTTGCTAAAAATCAAAGACGCCTTGGACATCGAGGAAAAGCTCAACGAGGTGGAAAGACTGCTGAAGAATGCCATCAACATGCCGTGCAAGGTCCGTACGTCGATAAAATGTATTTGAATGAAGTACTATTTGACACTTGATTGGATTGTGAATGGGCAGTATTCCAGATCTGAGGTGATGCTAACTTTCTTCGAGCGCTCGCCGCTGGACCAGGTTCTCCGGAACGACAAGGTGCACAGAATTCAGCCTTGTTTCCAGAATCCGGTCAAGATTTCAGGTCATTGTTACTTCTCCAGCCACGTCCTCGGTCTTTGACGGTTTCTAAAATTCCTCCTGGCGTTTTCGCCAAACACCTTTCCAGAGATCATGCGCTCCAACGGCTTCTGCTTAGCCAACACGGAAACCATCGTGTTCGACCCGGACGACGAGAAAGAGAGACCCTCTTCTACCGACTCCACGGAGCCCACGTGAGTGTTCGAGGAAGACCATACGTTGAAAAGTTGACAAAAGCATCCCGGTTTGGGCGTGCCCAGTTAAACATTTCGGAATGAACAATGAGAACTTTCATGCTAAAAAAAACAAACATCAAATTCTCATTTCCCCCCAGTTATGAATGTCAAGTATTTGCTAAACTAGCGTTCCAGACCTTCCATCTCCACCAGGAAGTTTGCCTCTACACCTCTTCCTTCCTCGGGCGTGCATGGGAAGCGAAGAGGGGAGTCAATTCCTGCCATCCTCGCGTAACCCCCGCCGATGAATTCTCTGGTTCCTCCGCCAGGTACGATGACGGACCGGAGTTCACGGCCATGCCGCCGGACGAGGAGACGGAGGCCTACGTCACCAACTTGTCCTACTACCACCTGGTCCCTTTCGAGACGGACATCTTGGAATGACGGACACGGACGAAACGCTAGAACATTTCCGTCGATCCGTCGCCGAAAGACCCGGCTGTTTCCCGGCCGCGTAAAACTGCAAGTCAGCAGTTTTAACACCCATTCTGGACTTCCTGTGGGAATACAATCAGTTCGGCCATCTCGTGCTATTTTGGTGGCGCTAATGGAACCTCTTAAGGGGATTTGTGTGGCGGATTTTGAAGCTTTGACGGCTAAGGCCATGGATTACTTCATGAATATCCGTCCCGGTGTGCCACCCGGAACCCTCGGCGGTACCTTTTAGCACCAAAGCGGAAATCTTAGCCACCTGTGCTGCACTAAAGATGAAAGTTTAGTTGTTTTTCAGCTTCGCTTCGTTTTGGGGGTCACGCGATGCGGTGAATGGCGAGCACAAAAGAGGTCAGTGGGTTCAGGCCCAAGACCTAAATGTGGGAGCCGACCGCAGGCACACTCGAAATGGACTTTCTTATAACTTTGGAGGAAACAGCTGAGCAGAATACATTTCTTTTGTGTTGGATTGCACTTTCGCCTTCCTCAAGTGCCTTTAATCCGCCCAAAGTAGTGAACTTGCGTTGTTTGTTTGGCAGAATGAATCCGTTTGGGTCCCTCGAATAACAAAGGCAGAAGACACCACATGTGGGCTCACGGAAACTCCCGTCCAGTATGGTCCCCCCCTGCAAATAGCGAGGTATTCAAGCCTCACCAAATTGGCACACGAGGCCTCGGCATGGGTCTGTTTAGTAACTCAGTCATGGCCGCCATTCAGCCAGTGAGAAAGTACAGCTCGTTCCCACAGAGAAGTACTTCAGGTCTGGCACTTTCCCTTAAAAACACACATTATTCAAAGGGTAAAACGTTTTAAATAACCCTACGTCCACATCTTCGTGATTACTTGTGAAATTCCTGCAATTCAGTGATGACAAGCACACAATGAAATAATATGACAGCTTTAATTATTATATGATATTTTCGTAATGTGAATAAACGTGATAGATATGAGGTTTATGATAGCAGGAATGTTAGTTTTCTGTTAACTATCCTGACGATATTAAATATATATTTTAATAAAACGACTTGTAGCGTGCTAGCAACAGGCTCTTTGTGATGATATTCTACCGCCATCTTGCGGTCTAGGCTAGTTACGTTAGCACCAAAATAAAACCACAACTGAAAATTTTTCTAAATCATTTTAAATTCGTTGACGCAGCAAATGGACGTCAGATTAGAACTATCCATAAAAAAAATAATTTATTTAAGAAAAAGCGTGCAATTGCCTCTCCCCAGGCGCATGCGCAGAACGTTTCCATTCAGACGCTGTTTCCTGCCTGCTTTTAACAACCGAAGCAATGGCAGGCGTGAAAACTCCCTTGTTTTATGGAGGTAAGTTCACTCTTCTAACTTCACATTTTCCTCCTCAACCTTTGTGACCAATACGTCTGCCATTACGATACCGGAATAGTGCTTCTTTTTGAAAATATAGCCCCAAAAAGATGCCTAGTAGTGATGCTAGCTATTAGCCTAGTGGTGATGCTTCCTTTCACTCATGAGGGCACCGGGACGCAGTAAATGTCGTTTAATATTTGTAAAATACATAAACAAATGTGTCGGGAGGGTTTAGTTGTTTATTCTGTTGCAGTAATTGCTTCCTGCCTGAGTTTGGTGGTCGTCGCCTTCGTGGAGGACCTCGACGAAACGTAAGTGGGAAAAAAAATCAACCTTTTGGCGGGGCATTGATGATGCTACTTTATATTAGGCTTGGGTTTCGATGTACTCACGATAATTATCTCACGACATGGCCAGACGGGACAATGATGATGTATCCACGTGTCAGGTTATCAATATTCTACAATTAGAGACAAGTAGTATTTCTTAAAGGAAAAAAATGAGCCATGTTTTTCACATTTTGTTAAGTAAAACTATTACTTTCCATGTGTGCGTACAGCATTTTTCCCCCTAATTTGACGTATTGAATCATTGTTGTTTTGGCAAATTGTTGCTCATTTTTAATCCAAGTCAAGAAAATGTTGTAATGTGTTTTGCTTTACTTTTTTGGCAGATTCAAGGAGACTCGAGCGAATAACGTCTGGCTCGTCGATGTAAGTTTTCCAACGCTAAAATCACCCACGGGCACGTTCGAGCAATTCCGTGCCAAGCCGGATGCCGCCGTACTTTTCTCTCGCCGTGCGTGATGGTGGAGACGGGTTGAATGGGTGGGGGGGTGTCACGTTGTGTTTGTGACAAGTCATGCATGAAGGGCAAAGCCAGGAGGGCTTAGATAGGAAAATCAAGCTGTCCAATTGAAGCCACACTGTAAAATCAAAGCTAAAATGATTAAAGAATGTTGTCATTAAAAAAAAAATGAATTCCTTCTCTTCAGTTCTATGCGCCGTGGTGCGGACACTGTAAAAAGCTGGAGCCGGTGTGGCACGACGTGGGCGCCGAGCTGAAGGTGTCCGGCTCGCCGGTTCGCGTCGGCAAGATGGACGCCACCGCGTACTCGGGTGATTTTCCTCTCGTTAGTTATTAAAGTTCATCTTCTCTGGTATGGATTGATTTAAAAATATTGCTTTTTTTTGCTCTTTACTTTTGGTAGGAATGTCGTCTGAATTTGGCGTGCGTGGATATCCCACCATAAAACTGTAAGTGCCTGAAGTAAACGTCACAAATGGTTATTAACCCAGTTCCTGGTGGATATATATATATATGTAAAAAAAAGCTTCTGATAATGACAGATTTTTGAGTACCAACCACAACACTTACTCTGTTTTTAATGGAAAAATAACAGAAAATATAGTTTTGGATTTTTTTTTATTTCCATTTTTTTCTAAAAACAAAAAAGGCAAAAGTAAAAGTCAAATAATCTGGATAAATTGACACATAATTTACTTCCGGGCCCCGAGCTGTTGCTTTGCTATCTGTAAAAGGGCAGAATATTTTTTGATATCAATAAAAAAATAGTGTCGTTTTTTTCCCATGCATTCTGAGCCTCCATTTTACTTAACTTTTGAATTGTCCAATTGGCAGGTTGAAGGGAGACTTGGCCTATAATTACAAGGGGCCAAGAACCAAAGACGACATTGTGGAATTTACCAATCGGGTGGCAGGGTGAGTAACTCAGTGAGTGAGTATGTAGCTTGCTTTCGTTTGAGTGTAGTGTTTGTAAATGACCACTGGGTGGTGCCACAACGCCACTCTTATGTTTTCATAACGGCCACCTCATTGGGTACACGTAATTCCTCTTTGTCCATTTTTTTTTCTTTTATAGAGCTATTTTGACCCGGCCAAAAATTGAAAAGTCTCTAGATGCATTGTATATTGGTGTTGTCCTAAAAAAATATTGACTCTTTGATTATTTAGAAATATAAATAATTTTGACATATTTAAATCCCTCAAAAACAAACGAATGAAAAAAAAAATCCAATGTTCCCTTCAATATTTAAAAAAATAAAATAAAAACACATTTAAAAAAATGTAATATCCATTTTCAGTATTTTGGAAATTTGAAAAGGCAATAAAAAAAATCCATGTTTTATAGAAAACTACCAAAACGAATAACCATTGTATATTCTCTTCATTTTCCTGGAATTATCCGTGCATAACGTGTGCTACGTTCCTGCCTTCCGCAGGCCAGCCGTCCGAGGCCTCCCCAGCCAAGAAATGTTCCAACACATGTTGAAGCGACACGCCGTTCTCTTCGTGTACGTCGGCGCCGATTCGCCCCTCAAGGTAAGCGTGAGCTCAAGCGCCACCTGCAAACATTGCAAAACGCCAATCCCGATGCTTTTTCGTCGGCAGGAGAAGTACAACGACGTGGCCGCCGAGCTCATCGTCTACACGTATTTCTTCTCGGCGTCGGAGGACGTGTTACCTGAGGTAAATTAAAAAAAAGGAACAAAAGATGGCTTTTCTTCATCGATATTCCCATTTGCATCGTGAGTTGAACGCCGTTTCATCAAGCGCGTGCTGTGAAAAGACATCATCTTGTCCAGCGAAGCTGGAAATCTCTTCAATGTGCTCAACGTGGTGATTTGTCAGCTCCTTTTCTGCGCGCTTTCTAACAAGAAATGTTTCTGTTTGCAGTCCGTCGCCTTGCCGGAGCTGCCCGCCGTCATCGTCTTCAAAGATGGCGGCTATTTTACCTACGACGGTGGGTGGCGCTTATATTTCGTCTTTCGTGCTAAAATTCAAACCCGTGTCGAACGTACGTAGAGAATATTTCCTGCTTAGTGTTTTTCTAAATTAAATAAACATTATTAAGGTTAGAAATGTAATATTTACGGTTTGTAAACAAAAATAATTTTTTGGGGAAATAAAACATGAAAATAGGTTGATAGTAATATTGACACTTTTTTCCGTAGGCTTTTAAAATCAAAATAGTAAAGACAAAAGAGAATACATTGCGTTTTCGGGTTGACTTTTTCAATATAAATCAAATCTATTGCTTGAAATATGGCATTATAGTTGATTCCGAGGCAGTTCTATTGATCAAATTCCTCGCATTGGATCTTGACACAATTCCTCCACGCCATCGTCGTCGCCGTCAACCGTAAACCGCGGAGACGATCGTGCGAGGCCGCCTAAATCCGTCTTTTTATTTCACGCCAATCGATTCCGAGCACCTCCTTGTTTAGCCCGGCGGCTTTGGCGCGCATCATTTGGCTTCTCTTGAAGGCCGCCGTTAAAAGAAGTGCAAAGCAGCGGATTTCACTTCCCACAATCCTTCACGCCACAGAAGCCGTTAGCGCCGAGTACACCATGCGGCGATGAGGCGTCTTGAAGGGAGAGGTCGGGGACGGACGCCGTCATAGTTAGCGCCGAGCTTAAAGTCTCTCCCGTAATCTCTCTGGCGGCGGACCGACAAAACGCGGCCGGCCGTGAGGCGGAATTAGTTTGCATCCGTTTAACGCGGCCCGACAGCCGAGACCAAGACGAGAACGCGCCGAGGCGTATTTTTAAAGCGACGTATGGAAGCGCTAAAGCTTTCTTGTCATCTCGTTAGAAATCAGACCAACGGGAGCAAGAAAAAAAGAAAATAGGCAGTTTTTGTGGGGAAAGTAGAATTCCATCGATGGGGTTAGACGCCCAATCAAAGCAGTAGTGCGGGGGCCGTCTCTGGTCCGCCACATCATTTTGTGCGGCCCGTAAAATTAAAGTGTTTTATGCTAAAATTCAAATGAGGATTGTATATTTATATATGTACAATATACTCTTTTGACTACTGGTATTACTTACTATATGGAAATAAATAATACTGACAATGTTTACACTTTTCCCAATTTTTTTCATAGGAAAAATAAACGAGTAAAAATAGTTTCAGTTTTTCTTTTTTAATCAAAAAAAGTACTAATATAGCATTTTAAAATCAACAAAAATATAGCCACTTGCTAAAAATAGTGACAACACTCGACCCTAAAAAAACAGATTTGAGGACGAATCAGATGCTGGCAAAACATGTCATATTTTGTATAAAAGAGTCATTTTGACATCCTGACCACTTTTCTCCCCCTTCCCAAAAATTGCATGTCACCATCTTGTCAAAAGTCCTTTCAGTGAACTGGGAGGCGGTTAGGGGTCCAAAAATGTGCAGATTTTCTGCCCCTCCCCCAAAATAGCATTCCAGCATCTTCTCAAAAGCCCTCTTGTTAAAAAAACAAAAAAAACAAGGCTGTTCAGACTACCAAACAGACTCTAGGGGAGATTGATGCCACATTGTCTTTCTATTTCCAAACTCTTGTAATAAACAATCAGCATTTTTTAAAAACTAATGTAGCAAGCGTCACGCCATTACCACTGTCTGATCGGCACGCTTAAAAACGCCACTATTAACGCTCGCCCGGTATCTCAGGCGTGCATTCCAAACGAGGAAAGCCTCGTCAAATGACGCTTCACGTGTCGGCGCGCCGCACATCTGGCCGACACATGCGGCGCTCGCCGCCCTCCACTGGGTAAAAATAGTAAAAGAGTGCCTCCAAAAAAATGTAACAAAATGCTCCCGGGGCTTTCATTACGACAGCGGGGTGTCCTCATTACCCGACATTAATAAGTTATGGCCACCTCGCGCCTGCCGCCAGAGTAATTGCAAGATCCACCGTCTTGGCCGTTGACGAGCTAGATTTGCTCCCCAAAAAATCAACCGGTTTTGACCTGGTCGTGTTGACATCTGACCACTTGGCTCATAAGCCAAAGCTTCATTTTGTTTTGTTTTCGAGTGCGCCGTCATTATTGGCGAGGATATTAATGCTGAGTTGTTGCGCGAAAGCCGCTGACTCGACGCCAGCGCATTCTTTCCACAGATGTTCTGGTTTTTACGGGCAGAAGGTCCCCCCGCCCGAAGAGGCGGGGGGTGAGGGGAAGAGCCCCGCCCACTTCCCCGGCATCTGCTTCACCTTGAAACGTTAAAGCCGTTCTCCACCCCAGCGACTGTTCGCTCGGCGGGGAGGCCGGCAAAAAACGCTTAAAACAGACGCTACCCAATGTCGAAAGGGGGAGTTTTTGACACGTCGGTTTGCGTTCACCGTGGCTCTTTGCCTCGTTTTACCTTTCTCCAATTCATCAATAATAAATGATATTTTGACTCGCAGTTTAAAATTTTGGCTCTTGTTGTTCACCATCTTCGAACAACGTGGTTGGAGGTTAAAGGTCATGTCTATTATGTTGCAGAGTACGCCGACGATAGCCTGAGCGCTTGGGTCAACAGGGAACGCTTCCAAAGTTACCTGCAGATCGACGGCTTCACGCTCTACGAACTCGGGGAAACAGGTACGGCGTGCAAATCTCCGCCTCCCATTTTTCCGGCTGGACGGAGGGCTCCGCTTTGCGCCCTCCCACTGGAAGGATGTCTGCTTTAAAGCGAGATGAGATGGCTTTTTAATGCACACCTTCTCTTAACGAGCGCTTTGATTTGGCCGCTCGCCCCGGTCCCCTCCCGTACCTAACGAGCTGTCCCGCCAGGCAAAAATGCTTTTTAATTAGAGCGTCGCAGATTAAAGATGGTGGCTCGGAAATAGGCGGATGAGTTTGTTTTTTCCCCCTGCAAATCTACTTATTAGTGTTCTACGGGTTTTTCCCACTGATTCCAATGCTGGACTGTTTGGGCTGAGCAAAAAATGAAATTGAGACTTTTTGTGAAAAAAAAATGAAATAGTTTTGTTTGGATAAGACTTTGTTTGACTCACTGACCACATTGTATTAATGTAATATAGTTTAACCCTCACTTGCCCCATTCGTGCATCACATTATTTGATTAATATATCATACAGGCCTATTCATAAAAAAAGCTTCCAACTCCCAAAAAAAGCAGTCAAACTGCATGTTTTTACCTATTGAGCTGAAATAATCCAAATTTTGGGATGCATGCATAGACGTCAACGGTAGTACTTGAGCAATGCATTTCTCTCACGGCGTGTCGACCAAACCCAGCACTTTTCCCCCCACTTTATTTCTCCCCAAAAGCCCACCGTTAATACCGCAAGTTTGTGTATTGGGCAGAAAAAAATAAATAAATTTACAGCTCAAAATGGCTCTCTCCCCACCACAAGTAGCAGCACTCCCGTTCACCATCGGGGGGCACTCCCGTCGTGGCCCGTTTTCTCCGGGATTTGTCCTGTTTTTGTCACCAAGCTATCCATTTCCAGCTAAATGCTAACTAGTAGGCTCGTTGAAGCGTCTTAACTGCGTCACCTTTCCTTTTGCCATCGCCTTTTGTCATCTGGCGGTCCAATCTTCCTTTGTCTGCCCCTCCCCCCCGTCAGGCAAACTGGTGGCCATCGCAATCATCGACGAGAAGGACCCCACAGAGAAGAGCGGCAGGTACGTGGCTGCCCGATGGAGATAAGACTGGCCGCTGCGCTTGTTTGCCACCAATTTCAGGGCCAGTTTGCTCACTATCTTTCCCCCCCGCCCTTTTTTTTGGGGTCCTCCAGATTAAAAGCGTTGATGCAGTTGGTTGCCAAGGAATACAGAGAGCACTTGAGCAGGTATGACATCCAATTTGTCGGTTTGTTCAGGGACAGCGTGCCCATTTTTCGTTGCGCTTGACTCGAGGAGGTAACGACGCAGTTGGGCAATTTTGCCGCTCTTTTACACGTCAATCACCATTCGTTGAGAAAGGAGACGTGTTAGGGATTCCCCCCGAGGCCATTCCATATGTCATGTCTTTTGTCCAAACAACCAAAAATGGTCGGATATATTCAACTTTGGCCCATCTGTCCATCAGAATCATCTGTATGTCAAAAACACACATGGAAGGGAAGACAAGTTAGTTTTTTTCAAAAATAATGAAAGTTTAGTTGTCGCTTTTCCCGAAAAAATCAATCGCCCTACTTATTCCATACATTTGGATTTTGGGGCACACAGCACAAGTAGGTGGACAGAAAATGATATTTAATTACTTGTTAAAAATTAATATCACTTGTCTCCTGAGCAAGTAGGAGAGAGAATTATTTAATTCATTCAATGGCAGCCACTGAAATATGACTTTCCGTGTCGTCTTGTCATTTTTCCAACACGTCCGATGATCCTAGTAATTGCGTTTTTGGACCAAAATCTGAACCCTTTACGACAGGGGTGTCGGACTCGGGTTGGTTCGTGGGCCGCGTTAACGTCAACTCCATTTCATGTGGGCCGGACCATTTTAGATATAATATTTAGATTTTTTTTTATAAATAAATTAAAAGAACTGGATTAAAAGCCCTGAATATTCCGTTTTTTATAGATCTAAAACAATGTTTATTTGAGCATTTTTAATATATGTTTAGATTTTACAAAATGCTTTTTGAACTAAAAACACAAAAAAATGATTAAAAAATGACAATGATTGATTTAAAAGGGAGAAAATCAGGAAATTAAATTTATATCTATACTCTTCATTTGAATTTGATCCTAAAACAGAAAGTCGGCACTCATGATTGACTTTCCCGGGCCACACAAAATGATGCGGCGGGCCAGATTTGGCCCCCGGGCCGCCACTTTGACACCTGTGCTTTACGAGTTGCGGGCTCCTACCTTTAAATAGCAGCGCCCCCATCGGCTCCCTAAGCGCGAATGTCCCGCGCCATAAACGAGATGCCATTTCCCGAGCCCATCTGATATTAAAAAATGCCTTGAAGGGAAACCCCGGTTCCTCGATTCATTTCCTCACGCGGGGAGAAGTTCCAAGCGCTCCCAATCCTTTAGCGTCTCCGAAAGGTCGGGTTCTGTTTGCTTGAACTCCAATCTTAAATAGAAAGAAGAAAGTCATTACTTTTATCTGCATACGTCCCCGACCGCCTTAATATCGTTCCGACGAAGACGTTGTTTTTATTAGTTCTGCTCCCGCGCCGCCTCGCACTTGTCAGCCAAATTATCAATAAGGCGAAATGATGTTTTCTACGTTGTCGTCCGCATTCATGACACGCTCGCGTATCCTCGTAATCTCGTCGTCGACGAGAGCGCCAGCGCCGCCGCCGCCGCCATTACGCGGCGCCCGGAGGCTCAAATGAAAAGCCGGCGCGCAGCTAATCAGTCATTCTTCCCGGATTCCCGCCGCTTCCGTACCTGGACTACTACCCACAATGCACTTTGCCGGCACAATGAGAGCCGAATTGAATTCCTCATCTCGCAGACGACTTAAAAAACAAAAAAGAAAAACAAACGGGCTTTTTCGTGGGCGGATCGCGCAGATGGAGAAGTTGCTTTGCATTCCGCCGAGACGGGAAGTTTACTTTTCAGTGTGTGTGTGTGTTTTTTTGTGTACGTAAGCTTAAGCCACACTTAATTAACGGGGCCTTGTGTCCACAGAGACTTCCAGTTTGGACACATGGACGGGAACGACTACATCAACAGCCTGATCATGGGGTGAGGGGCTAACGTCAACTCCCGCCGTCTCCCCCATTTCCCCCCCTCCCGCCACGTTTGCTCTGGTGGAGCAAAACGCAGCAGATCCGCTCGTGTGCGAAGACGATAGCATACCACGGCGGCATCGTTTGGGGGATTAGCGTCGTAGCCGCGTAGTGTAATAGCTTGTCAACGCTGCGTCACGTTAGCCAAAAGCTCATTTTCTCCCCATTTTAAGGCGCCGTCCGCCACATCAAATGTGTCTTAAAACACGACACCAGGGGTCGGGAACCTTTTTGACGAAGAGAGCCACAAACAATTCATATTTTCCAATGTTATTCCTTGTGAGCCATACTACAAATTTAAAAGTCAAAATACATACATGTAAACAAATACCTTTTCAAAAAAAATTGTAATTTCACCACTTTTAAAGTGGAAAAAATTAAGTTTTTTTTAAACGATTCTTATACTGTTGCTAATCAATGAGAGGATGCCTTCCAGAAGAGTCTACTGCAAAAAAAATGAAGATTAAAGCAAAAAAAATGAAGACTAAAGCAGTTCTAGATGTAATATCTCAGTTCTGTCACCAGCGATTTCCATATTTTAGCTCACAGGTTAGCAAAGAGCCAGATGCACCCATCAAAAGAGCCACATGTGGCTCCCGAGCCATAGGTTCCCTACCCCTGCACTACACGATTGTCAAACTCAAGATCCCGGGTCCAGATTTGGCCCCGCCTTTCATTTTGTGCAGCCTATTCACGTTTGTTAACATTTCTGTACTTCCTAAAGACCCAAAATGAGATGTCGATTCGTCCATGGTGGTATTTTTCCGATTATAAGTCGCACCAGCTAAAGAAAACACAATGACGAGGGAAAAAAATATATTTTTGACCGGGCAATTTTTAATATAATCAGATGTAACTGTCGTAAAATGGAAGCAAACAGGCTAAATTGGCATCTGCTAACATAACACGTTTTCAGTTAACTCTAGCCTAAGAAAAAACAAAAGATAACCCTCATTGTTGGCCTCTCCCCATGTAAACGGATTGGACGTCCTTCCCCGTCAATGGCGCCGACGCACGCTCATTCAACGCCAACCCTCGGTTTCAAATCACGTTCCTCCTATACTATAATCCAGAGTCATCCACGCGTACGTGGACTTCCTGGAAAACCTCCGATGGGCTTTATTAAACAGCCACGTCGGAAATCCGCCGGCGTTTGGCTGCGGGATGAAAGGCCCCGATTGGCTTTTCCCGCGCTGATTTTTCCGGGTGTTTGGACGCGGCGGCGGCGCTGGATTAATTGCCCTCCTTTGAGGGATGAAATCCTGGCCCCGTCAATGTCCACTAATCCTTCTCCCTCGGGAGGCCCGGCGAAATAAATCTGATGGCTTTTTATCCGTCATGGCGGCGATTACGGAGTCCTGGCAGCGGCTCGTCTGGCGTCGGGCAAACGCCGCGGGGCGAGAGCACCCGCATATAGATAGATATATATATGGAGGACATGACTTTGGCTTAGATTCTTTTCCGGTGCTAACCCCAAAGTAAACGGCTCCGCCTTTCTTTAGCCTTTTGCTTCTCATTCTTCAAGCATTTTATTTATCTTTTTGCCCCCCCGAATTCACATCCCGCGTATGAGAAAGCCGTATCCCGTGGCCGTAATGCGCCCCCGAACGACCGGCGGATTTTCAAGTGCAAAATAAGCATCGGCTGCGTTTTCAAACGATTCTCTGGCTTTTGCAGTCATTAAGATGACCGTCTCCCGTCGCCGCCACCGCCGCCGCCGCCATCATTAGCATTTATATGAGATTGGAATTGATCTTAACGCACAGAGCGGCTGGGCGAGCGCGACGTGCGTCGTCCCGAGAAAACCCGACTTTATGAAGATGATGCAGGAAGGATTTAGGATGGGGGACGTCCTAATTTGGGCTTTCCAACATGTAGGTCTTTATGCGCCACCTTGACGGATTTAGTCACGACGAATATCGCGTATTCACTCAACAAGCCAAAAAAATGTGTCTGGGCCTAAGCAGCCAAATTCAAAGCGTTGCCAGATTTGGCCCCCGGGCCTTGAGTTTGACACCTGTCCTTATTCCTTCTTGAGTAATTACAAAATGCTCTTTTTTGTCCTTATCCACTAAAATAGTAAACTGAAACCAACGTCAAATATTTATAATACAAAATATTTTATGATTAGAAATGCAAAAAAAATCTTGTACTCCTTTAAAACGGTTGATTTATTCTAATTAGCGCACAGATATGAGCAAAATTTTTTTCCAACATAAGCAGTTTACATCTACATTCACATTTTATGTTTATAAAATAAGTTATGACATCATTTAACTCCTTTTTAAAAATTTGAATAACCTCATTTATTTTGCCTTAATTCTCCACAATAGAAAAATCACCATAATACACTTAATTAATCTTCATTACACTGATTTATTATACGTAGGCCGTAAAATAGGAGGAACCATTTAATTACACAGTTCATAATTTCTAAAATAAACCCCTAATTAAAATTGCTTACTCCAAATCACTGTAGTTCATTTCATCATTTTTTTTATCACAAATTTCCTGCGTGTCGACCATTGTCCCAGAAACTCATCGATTGCCATCGACGCCAATTTGACCTGGGAGGGTCGGCAGCGACCGTTCCGTGAAATTAGCAATTTTTCCCCAACAATACGCCATTGGTGCAATTTTCCCCGCCCGCAATCCTCTTCTCTATTGTCCTCCCCCCAGAGCCAGGTGAAGAGGCTAATCCATATTTATTTGAAATGGCCGCCATCTGTCGGCGTCAGGTGGGCCGCCGCGTCCGTGTTTTTCTCGGCCAGCGCTAAAAATCTGGCTCGCCTGACCTGGTTATCTGCCGCCCTCGTGTAATTCCCCAAGCAGACGGCGCTTTCGGCGCAAAGCGGGTGCGCGTACACGTGCGCGCCCTATCGGAAAGCGCCGCTCCCTCCGAGCGGGACGGGTCGCCGCGGGTCGCCGCCGCCGCCATTGGAGAGCAAATCCCGACGCATGGCTGTATCGCCTACAAAAACAGTTATGCTTATGTCATAAGCCCCTTTTAGACATGCCGTGAACTCGGATTGCGGGATGCTGTTAAATAAAATGGCTTTAGGATTCATGCCATAAGTGTAACGTGAAGTACCGCCCACCTCAAATCATTTCCAAGTGTACGGCAGTCGTATAAAAGCGTGTTTTGGGTCTAAATTGACGCTTCTCTTGCTCTTTGACATGCTTGTAATACGTTTTTTTTTTCCTGGCTCGCGAAATTCATTAATTTCACTTCAGCGGTCTGCCGCTATTCTCAACCAATCAGAAGTCGGGACTCCTAGTAGAATAGGGTTCCATTTGAAGTATCCCTTTGTGTAAACTCGTGGTTTTTAAGGTGCGGAATTGGGGCAGCCATCTAACGCCATGTTTGAATATATGTCAATTAAAACACTAGGAACAGTATGACGTGATTCTCATCAAAATTGGAGTCAAATAAACACCAAAAAGTACATCCATTTAAATTTTTTTTAACAAAAATTGCCATCTGCGCTAAATGCTAATAGTACAATTCCAACAGCCTAATTAGCATTGTCTTTGCACTCTGTCTATTTTTATGACCGACGGATAAAATGGCATGTTTTTGACGTTTGAACGTGTACAAAAAGAGGATTCCCACTAACAGCCGCTCGCTCGCTCGTGTTTTGCACGCAAAGCGTTTGGCCGGAAACATTGCGGAGTTCCATCTGCTCTTTCCAAATCAGGAATTGTCTTTTTGAAGGCCTTCCCGCGGGAAAAGTACAAAGGCTTTATGTGGCTCACGCCATTGTGCTCTTCCGCGTGGCAATTTGTTACCACAATTTGTTCCCGCTTTGATGCCGGCGGTCGACGGCGACCTCGGGAGAATTAGAAAAGAACGCCACAGAGAGAGAGAGAAAAAACAAATCAAAAGCTTCCCTGTTTTGTTTTTGTTTACAGCGAGGTGGCGGTGCCCTCCGTCATCATCCTCAACACGGCCAACGAGCAGTACTTCCTTCCCAGTCAGCCGACCGAGACCGCCGAGCAGGTGGTCCAGTTCATCGCCGGCGTCCTCAACGGTTCCGTGCCGGTACGAAATGACCTTTTTGACCTTTTACGCCTCCTCTCAACCGCAATCACCACCGTAGATAAACAAAAATTCCTACACAAGGCCACGTATGGCTTTTTTTTGTTGGACTAGACCAGGGGTCGGGAACCTTTTTAAAAGAGAGAGCCATAAACAATTCCTATTTTCAAATATTATTCCTTGAGACCCATAATCACAATTTAAAAGTCAAAACACATGAAAATGCGATTTTTTTTTTTTTGTCATTGTACAACTTTTAAAGTACAAAAAGTCTGTTAATTATTTTGACAACATTGTTAAGCTGTTGCTAATCAATGAATATCAATGAGTTCAATGAGTATCAATGAGAGAATGAATGCAGAAGACTCAAATCAATGCCACAGTGCCGACGTGACGTTCGGGACTCTTTTCTCTCACCACCGGTTTCCATATTTTAGCTCAGAGCCATATGCACCCATCAAAAGAGCCACATGTGGCTCCCGAGCCATAGGTTCCCTACCCCTGGACTAGACGATGGATCAACCCATGAAAAAGAATATCTTGTAGCATTTTTGAGAGGACAATTCTTTAGGAACAAACATGACAATAGTAAAATGGCGAACAACAGGATGTTAACCGTTTTTCAGGCAATTAAATCCTAAAAAACACACAATGCACCGTTTTTTTTCTCGCATGGTGGTGAAAATTGGGAATCGGGGCGTCTCATACGAGGGAAAATTGTCAAATTCAACCATGTTAAGGCAATTTTAAGGCCGCGGCTTATACGAGGAGGCGACTTATATGCCCGAAAATACGGTAAATCCAGCTCAGAACATACAGTATTTCACCCATTAACATTTTTGGACGGCCGCCAGCGTCGGTAATAACGTTAGCATTTAAGGCCCGCCTCCTTCCCACGCAACGTGTTCCCTCCCCTTTGCGATAACGTTCTCCAGATGAGGTATTTGTTGCAATCTCCTTGTGCGTGTTTAGATTTCATGTCGCCATCCCTCTCCTGAATGGATTATCTCCCAATAATTCTTTCAGTCCAAGTCAAACAGCGAGATTAGTACACGATTCCACGCGGTAATCCGCACGCCCGCTCAGGAGAGTCCACCGTGAGCGTGTAGCGAACCCCCCCCCCGCAAAAGCTAAACAAGCGCCGAGAGGCTCCGTCCTGATTTTTTCCTTTTGTTTACACTTTCCTGGAAAGCTTCTCGCTATTTTTTGGACTCAGTTGTTCTGGCATAAACAATACGGCGTGAAGAATGTTGAGCTTTTCCCCCACAAAAAGCCGTTTAGCATTCGGTTAGCTCGTGTGAAATCGTCAGACGCTTTAACGAGGTGCACAAAATCTAAAACCTAAACACGGAGGTATCGATTTAACTTGTTTATGATCAGGTAGTGCTATTCCACAATTGGATTATTCCCCAAAAACAGGCCTATTAACTTTTTAAAAGCGCTTTTGGCTGCTTGATATTTTTGATTTTGTGTTGCGGGTATTTGTATTTGTGCTTTGGCTAATTTTTAGCTAATGTTAGCGATGGACTATTTGCATCTTTTTGGTATAGGCGACTAATATTTTTTTGGAATTGGCCTTGGCGTTGCCGATATTTGCATTTGCGTTGTGGCAATTGGTTGTTGGTGTTGTGGACACTTTTTTTTGTCTTTTTGCAAACAGATTGGACGTCTATCGCGGTACTAGGACGTTTGGTCGCCGGACGTTTGACAACATGACAGAGTTTACTGTTGAAACCAGCTCTCAAAATTATATTCACCCGGGCGACCAAACGTCCGGCGACCAAACGTCCGGCCGCGGTCTATCGCTATCGGTGACCCTTAAACATAAGCGGCCCCCCAAATCGCTCATCCGTGAGAAGTATGAAAGACCGGCGGCGCGGTTAGCCGCGTCCGAAGCGCCGGCGGCCGACAGACTGATTGACGGCAGCGCCTCATTTGCAGTTTTTTTAAAAATGACAGTTATCAAGGGGAATTTTTTGATCTGCCGGAGTCTCGCGCTGTCCAGGCTTTGACGGGCGCACCAACAAATCCCATTTCCTCGCTCCCCAAAGCCGTGTAATTGGCCCGTGGCGTCACGCCGGCCGTCGGTCTCCATAATGGAGCTCCGGTCCGGCGTCCTCGCGTTAATTGCGTTCTACGAGGAGCCCTTTACAAAGACGGCCGTAATTGAAAAGGTCGTCGTCGTCTTGGAGTAATTGCCAGCAATGCCCCACGGCCGACGGCGTCCGTGGGAAATTAGCATGAAAATGGTTTCTCCCGGCGCTGTGTGATAGGCCGCTCTTCTCTCGGCAGGCGCTCGGCGGTGACGGCTTCATCCAGAGGATCAAGCGGGTGGCGTTTGACGCCAGATCTACCATCATGGTAAGCTTTTTTTTGGCTTCCTGAAAGCAGAGTAACGGAAGGAGAAGTACACGTAGACGTCGTCACGGACTGCGACCGAGTCCACGCCGTCTCGAAAATATTCCGATCGAGGGAACGGCGAGACGATTTGACGTGGCGCCGAGGTAATTCTCCCCTTCCGTCTTTTCCTCCCCCCCTCATCAGTCGGTGTTTCGCATCTCGCCGCTGTTGGGCTGCTTCCTGTTCGGCCTGCCGCTGGGCGTCATCAGCCTCATGTGCTACGGCATCTGCACGGCCGAGACGGACGACGGCTCCGACGACGTCAGGCGGGAGGGCTTGACTGACGAGGAGGAGGAAGAGGAGGAGGAGGAAGAAGAGGAAGAGGAAGAGGAAGAGGGAGTAGAAGTGGAGGAGGAAGAAGTGGAGGAGGAGGAGGGGCAAGTGGAGGAGGAAGTAGAAGGCGACGAGGAAGAAGGAGGGGAGGAGCAGGAAGGAGAAGTTGAGGAGGACCAAGAGAAGGAAGAAGTGCAGGAGGAGGAGGAGGAGGAAGAAGAGGAGGAGGAAGGCCAAGAACCCAGAGGCCAGGTAGTTGCAGAGAAGGATCCGGAAGAGAAGAAAATGGATTAACGTAGGTAGGCCTCTCTCGCTTTTCCACGTGACGATACGTGTATATATATATATCTTTCCGCGGACTTGCATATCTCTTTGTGCCGCCATGTTTTTGGGTTTTTGTTTGTTTTTTTGCCCCCCTTTCCCCGCCTGCCATACAGTAGAACACAAACAGGGTAAACGTTGCCTTCAAACGTCCGCGGAGAAGCACCTGGCCCCGCCGCGCCCCGGACGGAAACGCTGCCATCACGTGCCCCCTTTTGCGCTTTGGCTCTTATTTTCGTCGTCACGGAACGGGGGGCCGCATTTGCACGGCCCGTTGCGTTTAAAAGCGGTCTGAGAGTCTAAAGTTTTGTGGGGAAGCCTTCAGGAATTGGATGTGGCCTGCACAATAAGCTTGAATTCAGCCTATCAAAAAATATTTGTAGTCCTTTTTTCGTCTATTTAACAAACAAAACTACAGGTTTCATCCATTTTTTTCTTTTTTCAAAGCGGGCCTCGGAGCAAAAAAAAAAGTTTGGACACCCCCGACGTAGCCTAGTCGTATCAAAAGTATTGGGTCATCCTGTTATTGACCCATACATTGCGCTAGTCCCAATATTTAAAGCGTGCATCTTCATGTTTTTTTTTTGTCTTTGTTTTTCATGCCAAACATGTTTTTCACTGGTTTTGTTTTTCTTACCGTATATTTAAAATAAATATTGGTGACATTTGGACATGCATGCTTTTATGGACCATTTGGAAGCCATTTTAGGAAGGAACATGTAGCTTTTAAAATAAAAAAGAAAACATATATTGCGGGGACGCTTTAATAACGGTCTTTGGCATTTCCTGGTTTTGTTTTTGTCTTGATGACCAAAGCACAAAGATCAGTCCCCAAAAAGTGTCTTTTCCCCTTGTAACTCTTCTCAAAGTGGGGCTATTTTCAATTATTTTGAATCTTTAACGACCTCGCTTTTGCCCTCTGGTCTTCGTAGTGCTCGGAAATAAAGAATTTCTCTTTTTCTTGTTTCTAGACGCCCGTTTATTCCCTATATTTTTCATTTCTCCCATCTTATTTTAATGTTACGGAGCCCTCGTGGTGCCAGGGGAGTGAAAAAAAAAATCATGTCATCTGTACCAAGAGTTAAATCATCTGTGGGCGCACTTTACTAATCCTTACCGACAGATTAGTAAATTTGGGGTACAGATACATTTTTTTTCAATCTTTTGCAGCAGGCGGGAAATGTACATTGTTATCGCTGTAATATTTTGTGCACATTGCAGCCGTTATTAAATGCTTCAGTCTTGTATTTCTTCATTTATTGAATTTGACCTTTTATGATGGGTAAGAAAACAAATTAAAAATGAAGTGTACGTTAAAAAGAAATGTTATTGGAAAAATAGATGTCATAATAAATGAATCTTTTTTTTCCCAGCCAGAATCCATTTAAATGCCTTAATTAGTTTGTTTTGCTGCCTTGCTACTTTGAATTATACATGTTCAAATATGGTTTTATATAAATGTACATTGATGCAGAATTAAAACAGTCCTTTTCCCATTTAATGTGATTGAAGTATTTTTTGTAGGTGTCACCGGCACAGATTCAATTTTATCGTAATGTCGTTTTTTTTTGTTATTGAGTGCGAAGGTCAATGGATGGCAGGCGACATTAATCAAATGATTTCTTTGTAGGCCTTTTCTGCCAATCTCTTCCAGGTCTTGGATTTTCATCTCATCCCCCCAAACTCAATTTTCAGTGCAATTGTGACGCTGGAGCTTTTCTGCCACCTTAAAAAAAAGAACTTCTAAAAAATACATGGTGTAACCTTTGAGCGTCATGTGAAACGACTGCTTTTAACCTCCCCTCACCATGGAAACAGACCCACGTTGTAATTGTACTTTTTCACGGCTGATTGAAGTCGACCCCGAGTTAGCCACAATGATGCTGAAAACTCTTCCAATTGCTTTTGTTTTGCATGGCAATATGTCCGCTAAATGTCGCTGAAACTGTTTGTTTCCTCCCAAAAGATTTGATTTCTTGCAGCTCAAAGAAATGACAGCATCTCAGCACCTCATTTTTATGCAGCGTGCGATTAATTGACTTATTGCACATGGCGACAGGCCTAATTGGGATCGCTTTTGTTTTGTCGGCGACGACGGCAGCTCCGGCACCCCCCACAGGCTTTCTGATAGCGTGAACCTTATCGCTGGTCACAAGCGCAAAGCTCTTTGTTTACCTTTTTGTTCCCAGCAGGCAACACGGGTGGCTTCTCCACTGCTTGTTATTTTAGTGCAGCCATGTAGGCTTTAATTCAGGAAAAATCAATCCTGGACTCGTTATTATTATCAGGGGAAAAAAAGGTTGAACTGTTTTTTTTTTGTTGGGGAAAATTGCTTTGCTCTAATGGAACCATGTTGAGGGAACATTTGCACATAAACAACAATGGAATTGCCATGAATTTTTAGTTTAGTGAGCTAAACCACTAAATGGAGACAGGGCTAAGCAGTCACAGTAAATGGGGTGCTTTGGCTATAAACTTTACAACAGAAAAAAGATGTAAAATGCGAGCCGACTGGTAGAAAAGAGGCCTAAGTTAACATTGACGGCAATGGACGTCCTGTTTCTTTGAAATGGGCGGGGCTGGGTGTGTGCTCTTTAAAATAAAAAAATAAATACACTTTAAAAATTTAATTTTCACGCGAACTTGAGATTTTAAGCAGTCATAACTTATTTTTATTCAGGTGGGGAGTTGTTTAAAAATCTTAATTCGATAAAACGAATTAGTAGTGAGCGAAGTGGTACCTAATTAGTGCAACAGGTGCGACAAACAAAACATCGGCTCAACCATAAGTGCGTCACGGCTCTCCTTCGCTCTCCTGCAAATAAACAAAAACAACAGACTTTAAGCATCTTTTTTTGGCGTTTCGCCACCAAAGAAGAAAGGTTTAAGAAAGACTTAACCCAGTTGGAACCCAAAAAAGTGAGTTTTCCCCCTGAAAAGTGTCCCCAAGACATAACTATAGCTCTAAGCTAACGACGAGCTCGAAGCTAACGACGAGCGCGAAGCTAACGACGAGTGCACTGAAATGCGCAAATAAGCCCGCTCACGTCCACAACCAACATGTGTTTTTATGAACGGTAACAGAATCTAAGCTCTTCTTCTTCCGAAACATATGAAAATAACAGTGCATGAGTATAGCGCAAGCTACCGCTAATAAACATGCTATCCGAGAAGAGTTAGCTAACCGACGTCCGGTTACCTGGAGGGACAAACTCAAGACTCAAGGACAAATAACGGCAAGCTTTGTGTATAAAGCTAAACGTGGACAGCCTATAGCATCTTATCATGATGATGCTAATTTACTAAAGCTGCTTGGAGTGGAGTTCATATCGATTAATTGGATCGGAGGACATCGCAAAAACCGAGGAGGACATTGACTGTTTACGTCCAGCGATGGAGAATTTCTGTCGGACGTCTTTGACGTCATTCAACTGGCAAAATATGGGATCACTGGTGAAACTGGGTGAGTTTCATTGTCTCAAATATTCTCCACGAATGCACGAAACAGTGATGAAAATATCAAGACTACAGCCTGCCTTTAAAATGCACGTGTCACGTGAAGGTTGCATTTGCCTTCACCTCCTAGCAAAGGTCAACACAGGACACGCACTGTTTCCCACGCTGATGCTGACAGAGACAAGTCAAACCTACTCAAGGGGACAATTGGAGAATTGTGAAATAAGAGATGACTCCCTCAACTCATGTGGACACTTGATTTTGGATCCCTCAGGACCTCCGAGATCTCCACCGTTTTGGCAACACAAATACAGCGTTGCTTAGAAACAGGAGATCATTTCAAACTGGACATTGACATTATTGTGAGACAATGAATGGACTTAAACCATGCAGGAACACGTTTGAGAGCCTCGTCCGTTTACAGCTCAAATGGACGTCACGAAAAACCAAAATGCCTGGACGCACAAAGAACGCCGATACGTTTGAGTCGATCCGGCTGTCGGCCAATCGATGGAGACTGCTAATCAAAGGCGAGATGCTTCGATAGCAACTTCATCAATTCAAATGCCACGAACTCAAGCAATTGACAGTGGCGGAGAAAAAAAAAAAAGGATATTGAACACGACTGCTTATTTGGAGCACTGGGTGAGTACCAAACACATTTTTCTGCTATATATTTGTCTTAATAATCCTTGAAAAAATGATGTTCAACCCTTCTTGCTATTGCAACAATATGAATTTCTTGAGTATGGGATGAAGAAAATGTAATGCAATTTAATCTAGTCATCTAAATGAGTTAGGAATAATATAAATATCAAGTCAGTGAAATGACAGTCCATTGAATCATCCGCCAGGTCCTCAGCTGCTGATCCCCGAGTTACATCATTATTTTTGGGGCGATATTTTCAGTCTTGATGGTTCATTTTTCAATACTTTTTGACAGGATTTTTATCTTTGAACGTGTGTAAAAATTGCTGATTTAAGGGGGAAAATACATGAAAATGTGTGCCTATTTTAGTCATTTGACCACTTTTAAAGTAGAAAAAAGTCTAAATTCTTTTGACAACATTGTGACACAGTTACTAATCAATGAGTATGCATCCAGAAAGGTTTAATTAAAAAATATATGATTTAAAAGGGACATCCCCCTCGCAGTTCTGGTGCCCAGTGTTCAAATCCAGATAAGTTATCACTGTGTGGAGTTTGCATGTTGTTCCCGGGCTTGCGTGGGTTTTCTATGGGTACTCTGCTTTCCTCCCACGTTCCAAAAACAAGCTAGCCATGGCAAATTCTACGCTAAATCGTCTATGAGTCTCCTCGTGCCCAGCGATTGGCCGGCCACAAATTCAGGGTATCCCTCGCCTCGTGTCCAAAGTCAGCTGGGATAGGCTCCAGCACCCCCCCCCCCCCCCTGCGACCCTTGTGAGGCCTCACCGGAGAAAGCCGCCAATTTCAGGCCCTCCAAATGTCGTCGTCGTCAGCTTCCATCTCCCGTGGAAACGCGGCCAGGTTTTCCCCGCGTATTTGCTCGGCGGCACCAAAATCCCGGTGGCTTTCCGCCGCGTGACCGCAGTCATCTCCGTGACATTTTGCAGCAGTCTGCCGACTCCCTCGCCGCTCCTCCATAAAAAAATAAAAGAACGGGCGAGGGAGGATCCCCCGTGTTCAAACAGTCCGCCACCTCATTTGAGATTTTTTTTTTTGGCCGCATATAGAAAAAAAATGATACTAGAAAGACGAGATGTGAAGCCGTTCACCGGAGGGAACCCACGGGAGACCGGGCGTCGCCTCCGACCCCCGCTGCGATAGGCGGGTAATGTGGATTTGATCCAGACTGGATGGCAAAGTTAACAAGAATGGCTTGGACAGTAATCCCTCCAATATCGCGGTTAATGTAGACCAGACATGGTCTCGATAGTCGAAAAATAGCAAAGTAGTGTCACCCCTATTATAACTACTACCTTAGCATAAGTGGCTTCCGTTTACGAGTTTCAGCGTGTATTTTCACATTTTCTATGAACTTTAAAAAAAAATAAAAAACATTTTTTAAAATTTTCAATAGCAGAAAAAAAATCGCAAAGAAGTGAATTCACGTCAGTGAAGTCGCGATAATCAAGGGAAGATTTGACATGTCTTAAACATCTCTCATCTCATTGTTTCTGAACCGCTTTATCCTCATTAGGGTCGCGGGGGGTGCTGGAGCCAAGTGTAGCTTTCACAATCCCCGTTAAAAAAGTAGCGTCGTCTCATCCTCGGAGACGCGGCGTTTCTTCAGAAGTTGCGTGGATAATTCCACTCCGCTTTTTTTTTTCTCTGCTTGACAAACATCTGACATTTGCAGCATGGCGTTTCGCGTTGACGTCAAAGCGCTACCTGCGACTCTCGCCGACGCTAGCGCGCGAGGGCACCCGAGAGGGCCGACGACAGGAAGAAGGCTCTCGCCAAAAATAGCCCGCTTATTTTTGCACTCGGCTTACGTGGCTTGCGATACGGCTCGCCTTCATGTTTGCCTCCCCGGTTAGCTTGAAAGGCGGCGTCTCCGCCAGCCGGCAAGTCAATCCGACATATGTCGCGGCGTCTCGTCGGGACGGATGAGTCCGGCGCTCGGCGCTGTGGCGTCAGCTTCCCGTTTAAAGAGCTTTCAGAGATGAAAATGCCGCAATCAAACGCAGAATGACGCTTTGAATCCACGTGAAGCACCGGAGCAAAGTCTCACGGACTTGGATCCAACGTGTCCACCAATGAAATGCGCGGTGATGCGCCGTGGTCCACTTAGGTCAGGGGTCGGGAAACTTTTTGAAAGACATAGCCATGAACAAATATTATTCCTTGAGAGCTATACTCAGAATTTAAAAGTAAACATACATGAAAATGTGTGCATTTTTTTATGAATTTCACCACTTTTAAAGTAGGAAAAGTCTCCTATTGGTGCGTTTGGGAATCAACTCTCACTGATGGTTCCCATATTTTTAGCTCGCAGGTTAGCGGAGAGCCATATGCACCCATCAATTGAGCCACATATGGCTCCTGAGCCATAGGTTCCCTACCCTTGACTTAGGAGTTATGGACCGCAGTTTGAGAACCATGGCCTTAAGATGTTCAGGATCTTGCGCTAACGCTAACTGGCCGCTTTCCACCTTTCTCTCTGAAATCAGCGCTTTCGTGTCAGGCCAACGTTAGGTCCGAGTCGTGGTGAAGCTTCAAGAAAATTCCAGTCTCCTCACTCCACCTTTTAGCACCAGGGAAATTCACCCCCTCCCACTTTTGGGCCCGCCAAGACCATCCAATCGGATCCGTCCGCAAAACATCGCAACTTGGAACTGCGCTCATGTTCGGGGATTTTTAATGAGGCGAGGAGGCGGAGAATGTGGCGTTCTTGGGATTCCCGGGTCGTCGCTCATTTTTCTTTCCCGCGTTAGACGCGCACGGTAGACGTTGACGCCGAGCGCGCGTGGGAGGGCGACCTTAAGGTTAGCCGGCCCCAGTCACGGTTACGGTAATAAGCACGTTGTTAAGGCCAGATGCGGTTCACCGGTAAATAAAACGGGGCCGCTCTAGAGGAAAGAGAAGGAAATTACGGGGAGACCACGGTGTTTACTTGGACCCGTGCCTCTTTCTCACCAGCCATCATCTGATTTCCTCCTTATTACTGCAGCAGCCAGAGGGCATCTTCAACCTAAGCGTGCTTTATTTTCCTCCGCTTGCTTGCGTCTCCCTTCATCCGGGTTTTCTTTCCGGCGGTTTCGAGGTTGGCGCGGTCTCCCAGCTCGACCTCACGCCCACCCGCCATTTCTCGGCGAATCTCGGGTAGAAAAAAACAAAACAAACTCTGTGGATGCTTTTTTCTAGCAAGATTTGTACACACTACTCACGCTAATTAAAAGATAAACTTGTTCATTCATTATCTGTACCGCTCAGCATGGTTGCGGGGGTGCTGGAGCCTATCCTAGTCAACTACAGGCATCCGTAATGGGTGGCCACCCAATCGAAAAGACAAAACAATCGCACTCAAACCTAAGGACAATTTAGCGTACAATTAGCTCAGCGGCGAGAACATGCAAACTCCAGACCGGTATAACGCTCAAATCATCGTTTTGCTCATATCGTACTAGCGGGAATCGCGACGGAGTCAAGCGGATCCGCCGCTAAGGATTTAACAAGTAGCGTTAATATAAAAGGATTGCAAAACTACCGGGAATTCTCCTTAGCGCTCGTGAAACGTGCATTTTTAAAATCCCAAATCCCAGAAGTTGTTTTTTTTATCCGCTCGGACGAGTCCGCGAGCTATTTCCGTCTCCGTAGAAGCTAGCGAGCGAACGCTAATGACGACGTTCAATCTCCGGAGACTCTTTTCTCGTCTTTTTGAGCCATTATTTCTTTATCATGGCGACAAGCTCCCATTCTCCGCTTTATGGAACGCCCGGCCAAAACGTCCAAGGTCAGGACATTAAATTCCTCCGCCGTTGGCTTTATCGGCTTCCAAATGCCAAGAAAGGCGCTACTTCGCCGCTAATGTCGGACTGTAATAGTAGCAGTCGCTCTCTATTAAAGTCAGCCGGGCAATTTTGAGAGACGAAGCGTGATTAATGGGCCTCGTGATTGGCCGGAGACGCTTGTCGCTTTTGGAAAAAGACGTTTATGCCCGTTCGGTTCGCGTGTTCCTCGCTTTTGGGCAGGAAATGTATCAAGTTAATCGTTTATGTTAGCGCACATGTGTCAGAGTGGCGGGGAGGGCGGGGCCAAAGTAAATCAGGTTTTCGCCTTTGAAAATATGCATTTTAATCTTAACCCTTTCGGGAAAACATTTGTATCTGAGAAGGAAGGAACATTTATTGCATGGTTGATGACTGAAAAAATGATATGACATGAAAATATTATTCATTTATATCAAAATATGGTGTCCAGTTGGGCTTATGGATCATCAAAAAGCGAATAATGCTGTCGTTAAAGGGTTAAGGGTAAAAAAAAAAAAATAGATTTTAGCATTGTTAATAATTTCCATTTTTTTGTTGTTGTTCGCACTGTTTAAAAACAACCTAATGCTATTATTTGCCTATTATTCACCAATTGGCCAATTAAAATCAGCAAAAATAAGCACCAATGGGTTGGATAAATGTCAAATGTTTTCTCTTTTTTTTACAGCATGCGCCATTTTAAAGTAAAGTTCAACTAGAAGTGATGCCCAACTTAAGGTAAGCACATCTTTTTTATTGGCCGATATTTCAGCAGTCACACATGCAGCAGCAGCTATCACTCGGGTTTCTGTTTTTTTAATACTTGCAAAGCCATCCTGTCCATATTATCACATCAATCACATCTTGCGCACGATGAAATATTTCAGCTACGATCGGCCAGCGCGGCGTAACTCTTTCGCTTGACAATTTTTCGCCCCGATGCCGAAATAAATTCGTTATTTAAAGGCTCGACGAAGAAAATGAGGGGACGACGGGTTCTCCCTTTATCGCCATGGCAACGCCGGCTCGTTTACGATGACGTGGGAGGGAAAATGGGGAGAAAAGCGGGTAAAGCCAATGGGGGATATTGAGACGAGACCGGGCTCTCCGAGTAAACTCGTTCCCGCGCCGAGGCCAGGGGAGGGGCTTAGGGTCGTTTTCAAAGCGGGGCGACTTTCCGCCCGC
Source organism: Stigmatopora argus (assembly GCF_051989625.1). Taxonomy (NCBI): domain Eukaryota; kingdom Metazoa; phylum Chordata; class Actinopteri; order Syngnathiformes; family Syngnathidae; genus Stigmatopora; species Stigmatopora argus. Next base: position 14,501,468 of record NC_135403.1, read on the forward strand.
CGTCCAATTGTACTCCCGCCGCGTTCGGGGCTTTGAAGAGATTCAGTCGGCCCACGTTTGTTTTTCCAAGTACCCGAGGAAAGAAGCCGTCGCCGTGAGCGCCGGGTGCCCAGAAAGTGGGATTCGCAAAGGTTTTACCAGTAGAGCGGGGGGCTTATCCTTTTGGGGGAATGCGGATTCAAGGGGTGGGGAGGCTGTCAATAGTCTGCTTTAGGTTTGTAATCCGGATCGGTCTTTGGTCAAGGCTCATTTTGAAGGGGGTCTTGGTCTAGACGTCATTTCGGTGCTTTCTGATTTTGGACCAGTCTTGATGATGTCAGGGGTCAAAGTCCCGGAGGCTGGATTCGGCTTGTGAGGCTCGCCAAAATAAAACATGTTGATAATATTTTTAGATGTCTCAAAAACAGGAATATTCATTTAAATATTCTCTGCAGATTTATAATTTTCATTAGAATTTCCGCATGAAACCATAAATGCAATCATCTTTTGCAGACCGCATAGAGGCTGTGGCAGGCCGGATCTGGCCCCCGCTCCGCCGCTTTGACAGCAGTGATATAGCGCCGTAAAAGTAAAATAGTAGCTTTCATCAGCGAGCGAGCGGGCGGGCGAACGTGGAGATTGATTTCTCGTCCGACGCCGGGGGGACCGGGCCCGATCCCTCCGGTCGTAAATTCCAATCCAATTACGCCATAACCAAACAGCGCATTAACATGAAATTTGGACGCCGCTATTGCATTACTCGGCGTGATGAACGACGCCCACGTTCGGGGCTCATTTGTCGCCGGCGAGAGCGTTGAAACCGCCCAGTGTGCCAAATGCGAACGTCATTAAAGATGTTTTCGACTGAAAAAATGAATTTTGACCATATCAAATGACTACCACCGTAGGAAGCCGTTTTTACTTTTTTTTTTTTTTGTCATTTCGTGTCAAAAAGCGCTCGGCAGGCAAACGTCGAGGTCCATTTAACAGCAGGTCGTGACAGCCCGTTTGCCCCGATAGCCATCCGGAACAACTTTATTGTCAAATATGAGTTACGTTTTTGCAAGCCGTATTTTTGCCGGCATCGTTTGAGAATTGACAATCGCGGAAAGATGACGAGGTGCGTGTGTGCGTGCGTGTGAATATCTGTCCTGAATTTTGCTTCTCCGGTGCTATTGTGCTGCTCGCCACCGCCCACGTATCAATCCATATTCATGAAGTCCTCTTGTTTTATGGCCTTTAGCTATTCCTGACGCACACTTTTGCATCTCACAACGTATGCACGAAATAACAGTTGGGGTGGGTCCGGTGTTTACGTCTCAACAAATTGGTTAGCGTCGTTGGGATATGTCTAGATCCATTGCCGCTTACTGGTATTCTTTTTGGGGCTTGGTTAAAAAGTTTGGAAACATTATATCTTGTTGTTGTAAAGTCGTACTGTGAACTCAGGGGGCATACAAAGGTGATTTGGATTGATTGGAGTGGGCTGAGTCACAAACTGTAGTCCTTTTTGGAGTATAAGAAACCAAAAGAGCCCACAAAACTATAGTGTCATTCTGGACTTTTGAAGTCTTGCTCTTGTCGTAGTCATTATGCTTTCTAGTCTTGCTAGTCTATGGACTTTTCTCAGTCTTTTGACTCCCAACAGTCATGGTCATGTCTTGGTTTTGGCGCGGGTCTTGGTCTTGGCTTCTCTCAGTTTTGATCGTGACTCCCATAAGCGTTGGTGTATCCTCCAGTTCGGGTCAAGAACGCAACTAGCGCAACCTTGCTAACCAAACAAGCGGTTAACACTGTTTTTTAAAGCTTCTGCGTGTAGGCATTCATTCATCTTTCTCCAAATGGGCAATACGAGCCACAATTAGAATACTTATCGGTCAACGTGGGCCAAGTATTTACGTATTATGCATTTAACCTTGCTCCTATTTCCATTAAGCGCACGTGGGGATGATACTTTAGTCATTAGAAGGTTCCCAAAGGGAAACAACGTCAGGACCGATCACGCTGTCCGTAACCGTGGTAGTGGTCGCCATACCCTTGGTGGCGCGAGAGCTGCAGGCCAACACCATTAAGAGCTTTGTCGGAACACTAAATTAGCCTGGTGATAAATGGCCACACGCATCATGCTGTAACATTTTGCTGCGCTCTTTTTTTAACTGTACACAATAAGGTCTCCCAAGGGTAGGACGTATTTTTTATTTTTTTTATCCTTTTCCCCTTCCCATTTCTAAAACGGCTAACACGTTCCCAGATATGCCCGGGGAAGGTTTGGACCCCCACCGGAGCATTTACGGGAAATTGATCTGGGCCAAAATAGTGCCACCGGCCATTGGCTTGAAAATGGAATTTCCCAGAGTGCTCCAGGTGAAGCTTCTATTAAAGCTGCCTGAGCCTGCTTCACGCCGTGCCCTACAAGCCATAGAAACACGGGCAACGAGGGGGCCATTTCTCTCCGTGGGCGGTGAAATAACACGAAAGCGACAGCCGGGCTTTAGAAAAGCCAAACGGCCATACTGTCACGCTCTGAATCGCTCGCACGCGGCGTCCGGATCAAAAAGCGCTCAATGAGCGGCGCGCTCATCAAAACCGCAAACAACAAGATTTTTCATTTGGCATCATTTTTCAAGTCTTCGTGCACAAACTACGTGGCGAATGCTAGCGCCGCCGTGTTGTGGTTTAGTCCAAGCGGGAAAAAAAATCCTCTCAAATCAAATTTGGCAGCCAATTTGTTCAAAACAAACCACCCGAAACTCAGAGCTAGCTCGTCTCCTCGCGTCTTTTTAGACGGCAAAAAGACACGTTTGTCGTTCCGAGCGACGCGTCGTCGAAAACGCGGCCGTCTCGCCGGTCGCGTCAACCCTAAACGACGACGACCCTCGTGGCGCGTCTGTCGGCGGCGATCGATAGCGGGGCTCCGGCTCATCTCGGACCTCGGAGCGTTTTATCCCGCCCGAGTCGCGGCTCCTGAAGCGCCGTCAATCCCTTGAAATTGTTTTTCCTCTGCGCCAGCAGAGGAAAATCGAGAAGAGCGGGCGAGTCACGTTTTAATAAGACGAATGAGATGGAGGGAGATGCGCGGGGGTGGCGTTTCAGGACAAATAATCGGAGTGCAGCCTTAGCGGCTCCCGGGCCGCATCGCCCATGAATCAATTGAGCATTAGCGTCCGGAGACAGGAATGACGTAGCGGAGGGCAGTCGGCCCGAGATGCCGCCCTGTCCTTTCTCCCCGGCCGGCGCGAGCTTTTTTTTTTATTCTTAATAGCGCAATACGTCAACGGCGGACGTTAAGTGTCGGCCGCCCGCCCCGTTTCTGGCGGTTCCGCCGAGGGAAAATACAATCACGGGCGATCGGTTTGCGTGGCAGGATGCTACGCTAAATCAAATGACTCGGCGCTACGGCAGATTTAGAAGGGTCTCGCCGTCCATCTATCCAAGCTATTTTTTCTTTCTCTTTGTCTGGGTAGAAATCTAAGGCCTGGGTTGACACCGGGAAAGTCTTGGGTTGGCTTCCTTTTGGTGCATTTGCTTCCTTTCCACTCTGCAGTTTTTCTTGACGACTTGTCGACAAACATCGTTCGATCATTGGCGAGAAGACGGTCCGTCTACTCGTCGCTCCTTGTCGAACCCACCCATAAAACGACTTCCATCTTTGTCCTGGCGTCTATCCTTTACCTGCCATTCTGTCTTACGTTTTTACATTATTTATTTGGATTCTGGAGAATAAACTTCCCAGGTTCTCCTATTTCCGCTTATAAAAAAAGCCCAAAGCATTGGCTGATCGGACTTTGCGTCAAATCGTTAAACCGACGGACTCGACCGGCCGCCCGTTTCGGGCCGAGCCGGCTCCGTTTATCGTAAGCATTTGTCAACGGGTGCAGACCGCCGTCCCGGCCGGCCGGGTAAGATAACGCGTTGGGCTCGGCGTTTGTTCAGCCCGCTCTTGCATACCGACCGAGCGAGCGCGATAAGAGAAATGGTGTTTGCGTAGATTGGCAATTTCCAAGTTGGGCTTGCAAAAATTTCCGCCTGTCCGACCGAAAGTCCCTTCAGACAACAGGAAACAATCCTATTTATTCCTCTGCCGTGCCTCTGCGACCATTCCCAAACACACTTCAACTAAAATACGCCTTCTTTGCCTTACCTTACCCTATTTACTCGCATATAAGCCGCATTTTCAGACTAAAAAAAAGATGACTGAATTGAGGGTATGGCTTAATATGCACATAAAAAATAAGTTAGTCCCTTTTTGAAAGGAAATGATTGTGTGATTAGGAAATAGAATATAATACGGCTTTGATTTTTCTTTTCTTTTTCTTACTTGTTGAAAAGTGACTATTGCAATAATATGAACCATCAAAAAAAAATTCTCATTAATGGCTGCCAGATCGTGGCAGTCTCAAAAAGAAATTGGACGTGGCTGAATGAATTAATTTTACAGGAAAGTGTCCTTGAAATTTTAACTCGGGCAGCAACGCCAATAAACAACTTCCTCGTTTGACGGAAGGAGCCGCGTCGAGAAGCCGACACGTTTTTTTTTCTCTCTTCTTTATTACTGCGACGGCGGCGGCGGCGACGGCGACTCATTTTCAGGGCGCCGCGCGTCAACAAAACACTTGACACGTAAACGAGCTTCTCATTAGGAGGCTTTTAACTAAAAAGCCCTCCAAAAGTGGACTGTTGTTTGTCACCCACATTCTTTTAATACAAGCTGATGCTTTCAAACAAAACAAATGCCTTTCTCTCTTTTTTTTATAGAGCAAGTTTGATGTTTTCTCACCGAAAGCGTGTCGAGTCCCATTTAGAAAGCGTGTCTTTCAAGTCGACGTTTTAAAAAAAAGGTAGTAAATACATTTCTGGAAATATGCCGTTTTAGTTCCGTTCGAAAACAAGGAATTGTTTGAATTCTCCTCGTTTTTCCTTTTCAGAAAAATCCTCATAGTCGACCCAAATGACCAGATGTTTTCTTTTTGTCAAGTTATGGGCGGTGACCGGCGACATGGCGTTTTCTCATTTTGGCCAAACGCGTCGACCGCGCGCCTTCATTTGTCACGGCGGCTAGAAAGAGAGCCAGTTTGATGGAGTGGCCCGGGCGAGCCAGTGGCGGCATTACGGCGGATGAAATAGCGCGGACAAAGCTAGGGTAGAATTAGAAGGCCGTCTTATTTTCTAATGCAGGTGCTATCGGGTTAGCCTTTGTCCGGAGGACACGTGTTGGGATTAGGTGCATTATTAGGGTTCTGCTGGGTCTTTAAAGACAGACAATTAAATTCCATGTCCCAAATTGACCGTGCACAACATTTAATGCTGATGGGCCAACAAATTCATCTTGTCGTGGCGATTTGAAACTAAATGGAGATGTAACAGTTGGAGCCGCCTGAATTTCATCAAGAACCGTGCGTCGTTTATGGTAAAATGGCGTTTCTCCACTTCCTAGTTGAAGGTTGAACCAAGTATTGGCGACATATTGGTTGAAATTGGGTCCATTGTCAATGGAAATTTCTCCTGTAAACTGCCTCTAATTTACCCAAAGGAAAACAAAGTATAGAAAAGTCAAGTTAAAAGAGCCCAAAATGTTCCAATCATCTCGGTTTGCGCTTTGTAAATGACCCTCGCCTTCGGGATCTCAAGATGAAATGCGGTTGTTTTGAAGGCGTCCCACATTGAAAGTGGGTTATCCCGAGATTATTTCAGTCCCTCTCAGGCAACGCGCTAGCTAGCAGGTGCGCTGAGAAAACCAGCAGCCGCAATCAATCCCGCCGGTCCTCTTGGGCGCCGGCGCCCTCCGTCATCCGACTCCTTCGGCCCCCGAAATAGCGTCGGCGCGTTAATATTTCACCGGGCTCTCGTATTTTAGCGTCCATGCCGCATTTACATCTGCCGTGGGAGATTTGCGGGAGATGTTTCAATTAGTAACTCCTTAAACAATCGGCGCAGCTATTAAACATCCGCTTACGGCTGGAAATTCAAGTTTACGAGCGCCGCCGCACGCTATTACAAAGCCAGCTTTTATTTGAAACGGATTTTCCGCCAGGCGCTTTATGGCCCGCCGGCTTGGTTTCCTCGCAGGCGAATATTCACAAAGAGATAACGCCGCGACAAAGGAGATACTATTTGCGCCGTCTTCGTTGCGGGAATAAAAGTGTGGCTCCATCTGATCCATTGCGCGACGGCGGAAGAGCGAATTCCGTTTTTGGACAAGTCTCGTTATCGTCTCGGTCTAAACGCTAAAAGTCTTTTGCCCCGTCTCGGTCTCTTCTGATCTTGGCCAGGTGTTGATTTTGTCTGACTCCCGATCTCGGGGAGTCCGGCTCCTTTGCAAGTCTCCGTGTAATGTTGGTCTCGGTCAATTCTGGTCCCGGACAAGTCTCGGTATTTCCTTGGTCTCCAATCCCAAAAGTCTTTTGTCCGGTCTCGGTTGGTTCTGATCATGGGCAAGTCTTGATTTTGTCTCGGGCTCGGTAAGTCCGGGTCCTGTGCGAGTGTCAGTCTTGTCTCAGTCTTGTCTCGGTCTCGCCTCTGTCTGTCTCAGTCAATTCTGGTCTCGGGCCCATTTTGGGATATCTACTTGTTCTCCAATCCCAGACGTCTTTTGTCTACTCTGGGCGAGTTATGGCCTTCAGACAAATCCCGACCGAGTCTTCTTGGAACCTCCTCCTCCCTCCCAATGCCACTTTTGTTCTTCCTCACCGCCGTCCAACAGACCATCTTGATTAAAAAGCGCCTAACATGATTGGTCTCCTAGTGACAAGCCTTTGATTCATCTCAGGCACTCGAGCGACGCAAAGTAAATACTTTTAATAATTGAAAACGCTGGCGGAACACGGGAGACGCCACAGAGGCGTTTCAAGAATGACAAACTCCCCGGACTCTGAATGAAAACGCGCGGCGTTCTCCCCGACGTCGTGAAAAATGCACGCTCTCCTTATTACCCGGCGCTACGCCGCTCACATCAGAGGAGCAATATTTCACCATTAAGTCGTGTAATGGCCGTCTTTAAGGAGCGACGCCGTCATTCTTTATACGCTCTCCTCTTAGCGAAGCACTCGGGCGGGCGCCCACCGCGCTCGCTTCATTTGGCCGCCGGCTGGGCCAATCGGATTCCAAGAGGCAGCCGGTCGGCATCCCGGCGTCACGCTTTCGCCGAACGTAGACGAGGCGGCCGACGGCTCTGATTGCGCCGTCGTGCTGCGTTTCTACGGAAACGACCGCGTGCTCGCCGCGGGTCATGATGGGTAAAATGCGTTTTTTTTTTTACCGCGAGGGGCGAACGATCGTTGTCTCTCGAGTGACGATTTTAGGTCGCCACGTGAAACGGCCTTGAAATATTGGGAGCTAATGTCGTTAGCGCTTTACGACGGCATTTCTAAAATATCCTTTTAATTGTTTCCTTCTGATTGGACCTCCATTAGAATGTGGGTGTCAAAGGGGGCGGTCCCTCGGCCAGTAAATCACGTGTCCACTTTGTGTTTTATGATAAATGAACGTGTAGATAATTTTTTTTCCCCTTTTAATGCCCAAAATGAAATATTGAGTCTCTTCAGTTTGTTTTTAGTCCCAAAAAAGCATTTCGACAAATCTAAAAATAAATAAATAAATCACAATATTCCCTGTTTTCTGTGAATTTTAATGGAACGATGAAATATATTCACTGTCTTTCCTTGAATGGAAAAGAAACGTGACTAAAAGGAAATATTTCATATTTTCCTTCTCTGAAAAAACAAATCACCTTGGAAAAGGAGGCAATCTTCCTCTTTCCTCCAACTTATCGCTGCGCATTATTATTCTTCTTCTTCTTCTTCGCCGAGCGGCCTCTCATTATGAGGCTGGCAGGCCAAGATTGGGACTGGCAAAAAGAAGGCTGTCACCCCGCTGGTGCCCCCCCCCCCGCCAGAAAAATGAGCTGGGAAAATGAAAAGAGGAAGTTTGGATGAGCGCAATGAATCCAGATGATTTATTATTAGGTTTTGCCCTCTTCATTGTGCGCCACCTTTTATGAAAGGCCACGGGAGTCTGTCACCATCGCTTCCGCTTTCATTTGGCGCCGCTCGCCTATCTGATTATCTACGGAAATACGAGTGGCCGCCACCGCCGCTGTAGATTTTGACATCAGTTCAGCCCAGAAACGTTTTTTTTTTTTTCAGGCATAGTTCAATTTCTCTGAGCAAATGACCCCGCGGCGTCTTTAAAAGAAAACAAAAAGCAAAACTAGCGTAAACCGTTTTCCATATTTCATGGCCGGAACGAGTCTGGCCGAATACGCCTTTTTCCAGAATGGATTCTTATTGAACTGCTCTGCTCTCCGCTTGGCACCAAAGTCACGTCTTCTGTCAAAACGCGCCCGTCGGAATCCGGCAAACAAAAGCACCGCCGCGGCGCCAGACGTCCGCTCGCCAACGTGTCGCCGGCGAATGTCATTTTGCGCCACGTGGGCGTCCTTATTAATATGGAACGCGCAGCGGCGACTTGTCAGGGAAAAAAAAGAAACACGGAAGGGGATATTTGCCGCAGACGATTTGACTCGGAGCCGCTTGCAAAGTCACGACCGCGACGGCCTTATCCCCCGATTGAAATTTCTTCCCCGTGTTCTAGCGCGCCTCCGTCCTTCAAACACATCCGGTCAGAGCGGCGTCATCGCACCGTGACGGGACTGCTTCCGAGTGGCCATCAATCACCCCCGCGGAGATAGCCACTAATAAGGCAGCCACCAATCCAATGTAATCTAGGTTGACGTACGCTAAGCAGTTCAATGTAATGAGATTTTTTTTGTGTGTGTGAAGCTTTGTCAATGCTCACAAGGCCTTCCTTCTTTCAAGTCAACCTTACCCGTAAAATGCTTTATTAAGATTAACAATATGTATTCTTTCTTCAGAATCAAAATGCTAAACCCAGGATCGAGGCCACGTTATCTGCGCTAACGGTTAGCATAACAATGGCCCTATTTTCTCGTATATACGTCCTATTTGTCGCCCAAAAAAGGGGGGGGTATGGCTTATATGCGCATAAACGCCATAACGCAAGACAATGCGGACGATACGTTCATTTATTTCAAAATAGAGAAAATATAACCAGATAAAACGCTGAACAAAATTTATTCTGACGTCTATGAATGAAATTCAAGATAAGAAATAAAACTCACTCATTGCCTGCCATCTTACCTAGCGATGACAAACTAGACCGCTACGGACACACTTCCTGGTCGTACTGGTCACGTGACATCCTTTTTGAATTTGTCTACGTGCAGGCAACACCCTTTAGAAATGTCGAATTATAAATCCATTTATACAGTACCTCAGAAATAGCACATGCGATGATTTTTCTTAAGATTTTCCCTTCAAAGTAACACGTTTTCCTATTAAAGCCATATGGAGGTGAACATTTTCACTCAGTGGCCGTCATATACCAGAGAAATTGTAACATTCCACCATGTTTCGACCTTGGTGATTTTTTTTCTCCTTCTTTAGATGAATTCAAAATGCGAGCGCCATTCAAGTTTTGCATACTTTTCCATTCACCCGCTCGGAAAGTCCGAACAATTGCTCGCCATGCGTTAACGGAATATCAAACGCGGTCCAAGGACTTGACACGTCAGGCCAATTTGGAACATTTGAATGGGAAAAAGAGAGTTAGCTGCCGATCTTTTTTCTATCGATTTCCAAGGATTCGCTTTTAATCCGCGCCAAAGAAACGGTCGGATCGTTGAAAACAATTGGAACAAAAGGGCGATCTGCCTTTTCCGCTCTTTTGGTGTCGGACGTCCTTTGCCTTGACCTTCACTACGCCTTCAATCTGTTTTGTATAAATAAACAAAAAACAAAAAACATCACAGCAGAGGTGAAAAGAAATCAATATTTTCATAGGGGAAGTCATTAGGATGCGCGTTGGCTGGATGCCCCGGGGCCGTAACCGACAGGAAACCGCCTCGGACGCTAATCTTGCGCTTTGTTATTGTTCAAATGAAAAAAAAAAACAAAAAACTAAACAAAACAAAATAGAATCGCAGCCTATTTTAGCTCGCTGTTCGTGTCTCGCAATCCCTTCGCGCAGGTGCGTGCTTCTTATTCCGGTGTTTTGTTTTTGGAGCGGTGAGCATGTCCGCCTCGCAATTCTGGGGTCGAGGGTTCAATGCCCGGTGGGTTTCTCTGCGTGGATTTGGACGGAATGCTTACAGGGTTTTTTTTATCCTAAAAATGTCATCGGTCAATAGAATGGAAGACTCGCCGAGGCTTAAATTCACAATGCAAATCAGTTTTACTATTTAAATTTGGGAGGCCTGCATTATTCATGGTAAAAGTTATTAAAAAGATTTTTTTTTCAAAAGATGAATAGATGAGTGGATTTGCATTTTAATCCAGACGGACAAATAAGAAAAGCGAATAAATGCGTTAAAAGGATTTCATTTATTACAAACCATGCCGTTCAAATGTGAAAACTTGTGTAGCTTTTTTCTTCTTCGTCATAATTCATCCGACTTTTTCATGAAGCAGAAATTCAACGGCAACCAGTAAGAAAAAAAAAAGGTCAAAAGTGTTCCTTTGGTGCTTTTTCTTGGAAAAAGAAGCTGTGTTTTATTTGCAGGCCCGCGACCTTCGCTTACAAACCGGTTAAACGGGTCGCATCTTTTCACAAGTGGCTTTTCTGTCGGATGAATGCGGCGGTGGCGGCGGCGCAGGACGCCACATTTGACCCCCTTTGGAGTGGGAGGCTGAAAGTCAACACTCTTGAAGGGGGCGCTAATGGGCCCTCCCAAGCCGAGCGCCGAGAACAATTAGCGTGGCGCCCACTCCGCGCCGACTTGCTTTTCGTCTTGACGATTCTTTGAGAGGCGCCGCTTCAGAGGTCGTTTGCTCGACTCGTTGCTTCGTTTTTCCCGTGTCAAGTCCTGCTCAATTGAAAAACGAAAGGAAAAAATCCATATATATATATTAGACGTGTCCCTGAGACTGATGGAATAATCATTAATACCATTTAGTGATTATTAGTAATATTTAATTAAACAGGAAGACATCGTTGACATACACTGATTACAACTTGCAAGGAGAAATCACTCATAACGCGGCTTCGTTCAAAAGGATTCTGACGTGCGGCATACTCTTCTCTCTATTTAGTTGCGACATACTCAAAACATTTAATGTCATCTGATTCAAAACAATTGCATAAGCTAACCGAATAACACCCTTAAGGTCAAAAAACAACTGCCACAACAATCTCATATTAGATCGAAACCAAAACACCTGCGTAAGAATTTGCAGTATAAGTGTCCTCTTGTTTGGTCCAACATAAAGCATCAATTAATTTATAGCTTTATTACCTATTAAAAATGCTTACAAAACATATAGACACATCCCAGAATAAACCCAACAGAGACGATCATAAATAGTTCGGAATCGCTGAAAAAGACGGGTGTCGGAATCTTCCAAAAATCGTATAACGCCACAATTAAAGCCATCTTCGAATCGACAGATATAGTATTGTTGTCCAAACAAGGGATATTGTAATATCTTACTCTCCTATCAAAATGGAGGCTGAGGCCAATTAAGAAATGAGCCGTTCATTTGTTAGTCCATGAATGCAATGGGAATAAAGATTTTGCGTTTATTTCTCCGGCAGCCAACACACGACATCTCATTTATTATTTTTTTAATCTCAAGGCCCCGCCGAATTAAAACATGGACAGTTAAATGCGAGTGGAAAAAATAAGCTGGCAGCAAAGCGGAATTAATTCCACGGTCGAAACCGCCGTAGTGGCCTCGGCGGCGCTGCGAGTACTTTGGCTAACCTCAAATGGCCTTGGGCTGATTTATGATTATTAAGCGGCCATAAATCACCTCTCTCGCCGCCGCCACCGCGTGGAAAGCCATCCTTCTTAAGCGGGCAAGTCATTAAACTAGACCAAATGCGAACCATGTCAGCGCAATGGAAAAGTGTCAAAAGCGCGATGGACGACCCAACGAACGAACGAACGAACGAACGAACGAACGAACGAACGAACGAACGAACGAACCAACGACCACCCGTCTCGCTCAAACTTTTCAAAAAGAAACTTGTTCATTTATAACCGAAGTAGAATGACACGCTAGCGCCGTCGGATTTTAACGCGACATCCTTCGGCGAGGTCGTCGTACGCTAACGTCGATCGACGGAGAGTGCTAATTCGTGTACACGTATTTAGCCGTCGCTAGCGTCACCGTCGATTTGACCTTTGCGGGCCGGCTTTTCCATCTTCGCGTCGCTTCCGACTAAATTAGCCAGGCAAAAATAAATAAATAAAATAGAGAGCTGTCCCAAAGCGTCCCTCTGCGGTCATGAAAAATAAAAGAGCTACAACACCGCCACGCAGGGGAAGGCTTTCAAGCCCTCGCGCTGCCTGCCGCTTGAATATTTCATGGCCGCCTCGACTTATTTGAGTGGGAATAATTGATCTGGAAGGAGCGCCGCCGCCACGCACAAAAGCAACCAAAGACCCGGCGGGGGAGCAAACCGAGTCGTCCTTGTTTGCCGAGTGGGGAGATGACGACCAGATACCTGAATTCCCTTCTCGCGGGGGGTGACGTTGCTATATTTAGCTGTTTATTTATGGAGCGTCTTCTGCTTTTGAACGTCGCGCAAAGACGGATATTTGTGTGCTAATGTCGCCGGGCCGCTGGGAAAATTCAAGGAAAGCGTCTCCCGTCGAGTCCCGCCGGCGATTGACGATGGGCGGACCAATGAGAGCGTCGCTTAGGATTTCCAAAGAGCCAAGATGGCGGACGTCCAGTAGTAGATTCTTGTATTCTCATGTTAGATACAAATGACAGATTGCTCATTTAAAAATAATAATAATTCCATTCACCATTGTTTTTGTAAATGAGCAAATTGTCCAATCAACACAAAACATTTATGTTTTAGAGCTTAGATTCTTGACTTTTTTGTACGTTTTCTCATGGTGGAGACAGCTAGCAAATTCCATGTAAACATCTAAACTGTCCATTTTTTGTAATAACCTTTTACGGACCAAATTCCTTCCACAAATGCTAGTGCTAACCTCACCATTTTTTTTAATATGCCAGCAAAACTGGTGGAGCGTACGAGGATAAAAAAAAATGCTACAAAATGTCCATTTATTAGGTCTTGCGTGTCCTTTATAGCAGCTAGCACTTCTATCCAATTGCGGGTCAAGAGCCATAAAGTCCAAGGGCCAATTTTTTTTATATCCCCGCCGTGACATTTGAAGTCCCATCTGGACGCCTCCGCTCGGATCGGACCCATCGTTCCCGCGGCCGGATCGATGAACTCCATCGTCGGGGCGAGGGCGTTAAGCCCAAAACCAATTGTCGGACGCTACCACCAATCTGGGAGATATCGGAGACGTGGGACGGAATTGGAGAAGGCACTAGACGTGGATCGATAGCGCCGCCGCGTCGCTCAAATGAATAGTCGGACATGGCGGCGTGGCGCTGGAACTCAATCCCCGGCATTACGGCTGGATACTTTTACGCCTCCGCTTCCAGCCCGGCCGCCAACAAAGCGAGCGATTGTAACCCGATAAAGTCCACCGGCACCTCCACGGTTCTCGGCCTCGGATTTAAAAGCACTTAGCGCACTCTTGGACGGACATTAAGGCTCGTTAGCGATCCCGGGACGCGGCGAGATAGAAGGCCGAGTTTTTAACGAGCGTAAATGTCACGGCTCCGTCGTCTTCGGATTTGCAATTAAGCCGCGAAAGGCCGGCGCTCGCTTTTAGAAACTTTACCGCAAGTGAGTGTCAAGTAGTGTTGTTGTTGTTGGTTTTGGACAAGTTTTCGAAGGTCTCGGACTCAAAAACGGAACTCTTGATAAAGTCAGTGGTTCCCGATCTCGAGAAAACTTTGGAGTCCATTTCCTGAAGATGCAATCTTGGTCTCAGTTTTGGTTTTGGTCTTGGTCTTGGTCTTGGTCTTGATTTGATAAAGTCTTGGTCTTCGTTTTGATTGCCTAAAGTCTTTGCATTTGTTTTGATTCCATAAAGTCTCTGTCTTGGTTTTAATTCCATAAAGTCTTGGTCTTGCTTTGACTCCTGATTTCAGGCAAGTCTCCGCTTAGTCCCGGACTCCATTTCTTGAAGACTGAGTCGTGGTCTCAGCCCTGATCTGGATTGATTTTTATCTCAGAGATTCCTGATTTTGACCTGGTTCTAAGACGGTCTGGATTAATATTCCTGATTTTAGCCATATGACCTGGTTCTAAGACCTTTGTTCTGGTCTCCTTCTTGCCCTTTACCCAACGTCAGCCATTTCTAATTTCATTCAAGTCTTGGTGGCGTCTCACGTTTGCTTTCAACCGCCACTTTAGCACCAGACGCTCATCCACCGAAAACTTTGAGCGCTTTCACAAACCGGTTGCGGCGCTTCATCAAATACCGTCAACCACAATCGTCTCTCGGCGTACCGCGGCCCCCGACGGGTCCGACTCCAAACCTTCCGGCGGCGGAGCGATTGTGTTCTCTTGTCTAAACGGCGCATCCGCGTAAAGCAATAAAAATAGACGTCAAAGCTGTCGGCGACGCGTCACCTTACACCGTCCCGCGGCGAGTGTATCGAGTGGCCTCGGGCGTATTAGGAACTGCTGACGCGCCTTATTTTTTTTGCCCTAGCGTCTTGTCACGGTTCCGTCTCGTTCCGCTTGCCTTCTTCTCCGCCCGCGTCTTCTCGCAGCTCCTGTTTTTTCACCCAGCGGGAAAAATCCATACGCTCTGAAGGTCGCGGCGCCACGGCGACCGATCCGTGCACTTTTAAAAACGGCGTTTTCGGAGAAAACATCCACGGCAGATTGCGACTCGGCGCCGTATTTTGCGTTTTTCAGCCAAAGTTCCGGCCCGCCATTTTGTCGATCTCGTCGGCGGCCCTAAAAAGGCCAACAGATAAATCCATTTCACTTTTTTTTCCTTCCTCTCTGTTATTTCAGGCCGGCCAGCCGCTCGTGTGTTTTTTTGCGTGTGTGTGATGACTGTGCAATAACCAGACAAAGTGCTTTTGCTATATACGTTCATTCATCATTCATCATCCCTTGCGTGACCGTGTTGCGGTTAGCTTTATCGCTAAACATACCTCGCAGTGGCGTCCTTTGCCGGGAGCCATCTTGCCATCATTTGGCGACGCTAACTAGCGGCGCTTCTCAGGGCTTGATTACACGTGGGCACGGAAATATCAAAGCCCCCCCCGTGGGCGCTCGCCCGCGGAGCATTGCTGCTTTTTTTGCGATGTTTTAAAGACAATCGTGATTGATGGAGGACGGCGTCGGGGGAAAAAGCATAGTTTGCGCCGCATTGTGGAAGAACACTGATAGATTCATTATTAATAGAATTGAATTAACATGGAAGACATCTTCAAACATACACAGGTTACAACTTGCAAGGAGAATCACTCATAACTTGCCTTCGTTCAAAAGGATTCTGAAGAGCGGCATACTCTTCTCTCCATTTAGTCGCGATATACTCAAAACATTTAATGTCATCTGATTCCAAACAATTGCATAAGCTAACCCAATAACACCATTAAGGTCAAAAAACAACTGCTCATATTAGATCGGAACCAAAACACCTGCGTAAGAATTTGCAGTATAAGCATAATAATTTCTTTATAAGGTAATCTGCCGGCTTCCCAGTCAAAGCAATTTATGAGTCCCTTGTAGATCAGCATCCTTGGCCTGGAACAAGGTGTTTCTGTTGAGTCAATAGTCCTGAAAACAATTCACTGGCCTCGAAAGCAGCTGTGGGGGAAAGTGTCTTACTTGGTCCCAACATAAAGCACACATTAATTTATAGCATTAATACAATTAAAATGCCTAATGAACATAGAAAAACATCCCAGAATAAATCCAACAAACACCTACCATTTTTTTAATATATCGGAAATCGCAGGTGTTGTTATTTGCGCACTTCCCAATCATTTATGTTGTCGACTAGTCATTATGTTGACGAGTGGGAGCTAAGCGCTAATAACGGGCTAACCGGACCTCCTCCAAGGTAACGTCAGCCTTGATGAAGACAGATGCGCTTGCCTTTGATCAACGAGCGCATCCGTTCGTATCCCCCCACTCCTCCCCCGACCGCAATCTGGCTTCCGGCGCACCGCCCGGCCGGCATTCGATTCGTCGACGCGGTCGTTATATGGGAGCACGCCAAAGGGCGGCGGGCCGGCTGAAGCCGCCCCTAATTGACGTCCATTAATCAAATGGGCGGCGAAGGACGAGCTTATCAGTCCGGCGGCGTGGAGGTCGCGCCGCGTCGACGGACCGAATGCGAAAAAGGCCACCTCGCCGTGCTAAGTAAGCTAATGGGAAAAACACCAAAGGGGGCTAATGGCGTCTTTAACCCTTACGGGGAACTTGTTTTGCTCAGTGGCTGTCATGGAAACGGATTGGACGTCTGGCACTGTCGATGGCATTCGAACATGAGTATTGGAAAATTTTCCCGTGCTATACTTTGGGGGGGAGGGGTCTACTTTATAGTATATTTTTGGTCTGTTTGTTTTAATTGATTTTAGCAGTGGATTAGTTTTTGATCATTCTATAAAGAGCCATACAAATGAATGACAGTTCAGACGCTCCCCTACTTACGAACGAGTTAGGTTCCGAGCGATTGTTCATAAGTTGAATTTGTTTGTAAGTTTTGAAGCGCGTATTCCCACGGACGCTAACCCGAATGGCTACAAAACGTGGCGACCGAGCGTGAAAACGGGAAAAACGTTGGAAAGTGCAGAAGGAAGGCCCCGAAAAATTCCGTCTGGGCGACATACGTCTTGTCCTTAGCCCGATTAGACCAGCGCGTTTGAGCCGGCAGGTACGCTGGCCGCTACCGTCGCTCGACATTAGCCCGACGCGCAAAAAGAAAAAAAAAGGGAGTTTGTCAC
The DNA here is from genome assembly GCF_051989625.1 of Stigmatopora argus. Lineage (NCBI taxonomy): Eukaryota > Metazoa > Chordata > Actinopteri > Syngnathiformes > Syngnathidae > Stigmatopora > Stigmatopora argus. Next base: position 14,518,312 of record NC_135403.1, read on the forward strand.
GAAGGCCGTGCACACGCGCTGCCTTGCTCATTCATGCAAAAGAACAATAAGTCACGAGTGCAAAAGGGGAAGGAAATGTCCCAAATGGACGCCGCTTAGCTTTGTCCCACGCCATCTTATCCTCAACTCGTGGTTTTTTTCTTTCTTTCTCCCAAGGCTTCTTCTGATAAGAAAGAATCCGAAAACGGAAAGAAAAGTTCGGTTTTTTCTTCTTTTTTAAATCAATACCTTGTAGATAAAATGCCACAGAGCATTGGAGAAAACACTTTTTTTATATCTTCCGTACAAAAGCTGTTTTTCTCCCAATAAAAAAGGAAAAGAAAAAAATAGGGGTTTATTTGAAAGAGATTACGAGAATGTTCGGTGATAAAAATCAAACCAGTATGTGATATTATTCATATATATTTTTTTTGGTGAGGTGGGTAAAAACAGATTGTAGCTACAACTAGTTTATTTTTAATATGGGGAAAAAAAAGAATGTAAAGACAGAATAAAATAATACTATTTAAATATATTATATAAGGCCTTTTGGTGCCAGAAACATTTTTCACTCAAATTCCTTAAATTCAAAAACATTTCATGCATTTATTTTCCTTTTGTTTTTATGTATTTATTTATTTATTCTAGCGTAAATCGGGCCAGGCGCTATTTTTCTCGCGCTTGACGACAATTGAGGTGGCGGCGCTCCGCTAAGAACTTTTCCCGCGTGTGCAAAGTTTCTCGCCCAAACTTTGGAATGAATTAAAAATGTGGCGACGCGGGGGGGTGGGTGGAGTTGGCTGGAAGGCCGCCGCCGCGCGCCCGTAATTCCATTTTTCATCAAAGTGCGTTTTAATCTGCGAGCGGCGCTCTCATCTCCACCGGCTCGCTCGCTCGCTCGTCTTTTATCGTCTTTTTTTTATTCACCGCCGCTTAAAAACTTGAACGCCGAGCGATTCATAAAAAAAAAAGAAAAGAAAAGAAGAGTGCTGACTCTGCATAATTAGTTCCTAATATTGCTAATCTTATTACACGCCGGTTAAAACACTGCCGCAGAATTCGGATCGTAAAATTAAAATATGGAATCTTCTGCCTTTTGGCGGTTTGTTTTGGTTTTTTTTAAAATTGAAAAATACTTTAATGGTCGGGGGCTAAATATGTTTGCGTTGTATTTTTTTCTTATTTTATTTTTAGGGAAAAAAATCTTTAATCTTATGTATTCAAGAAAAAAAAATAAGAATGACTGTTTTGATGTGATGTTATACAAAGTCCAATTTTAAACTTACTGTACATTAAAATGAATAAATTTCATAAAAAAATAATTAAAACTTAGTGTGATGACAAAAGTCTCATTCACATGATTTAATTCCGATAAAATTCACGTCAATTTGGAATATAATTGCAGTCAAGCTATAAAAAAATAAACCTGGCCTTAGTATGCTCATTAACACCCCTACAGCTCTGGCGTGGAACTTTCCCCTTGCTTTCCATTTACTAGCTGACTTTTGGCAAGTTCTATTGATGGCATAATAACAGTTTTTACGTCTAACCTTGTTCCCGAAAAATCAAACATCCTAACGAGCGAATCGTCTTTTCCACAACAACATGGCCGACCCTTTTTTCATCGTCTGGCTTTGAACGACAGATGAACTCGCGGCGCTTTTAACGCAGCCCAAATAATCTCATGAATTTATGTAACGTGGCGTCGAGGGAATAAAACCCACTGATAAACGCCGTCTTTATTTATTCGCTCATTTTCCCGAGCGGCGCCAAAAAAAGCCTCTCCCCGCCTCCGTCGACGTCGACGGACGTCCGATCCGTTTGGACGGCGAGAGAGCCCCTCCCTCGGTCGCCCGCGCCGTCCAAATCGGCCGGGGAATTACGGCGTCTCGTTTCCGAATTCAAACGCTCCCGCGGGACGCCAAATTTAGCCGCCTGAAATATTCATGCGGCGTTCGGCGGCTCGTCGAGTTTACCGCCGAGAAAAGGTCGACGCGGGTATCGGGGGCCGCGGGCTGGTGGGCTCGTGTTTCCCAGCCCGAGCCACTCAATCCTCCCAGCGAGCGGAAACGTGTCAATTAACTCGCTTAGAGACGCTAAATATGGGACCGCCAGGGTTGATGGATTGATTGACGGGCGGGATCCGCCTCCTGCGTTTAGTACTCCTCCCTCGCTCCGCCATGGAAATTTACCACATCCAGCCTTTGCCGTCATCACAAAGAATAATGTTAGCTTTCTTTACGTAGCATCTTTGAAAAATTGGGGACATTTTGTGAGTCAATTCTTATCCATGAAAACAGTCATAGTAACCGGCTCTCGAAAACAGACCTATCAGAAGACAGCAGTGGCGGACAGTATCTCCAGAGTGTAGCGTTGGTTAGCTCATTTTAGCTCATCAAATGCATACCAAGTTAGCAATAATTGGTCTCGACTCAGTTTGGATATTTGCGAAAACAGTAAGAAAATGAGCATTGGGTTTTACGGTCTTTTTACGCGAACGCTTTGTTGTCGATCTTGGTTTCGAGATGACGTCAATTTGATTAGCGATAATTGGTTTTGATACAATTTTTAATGCAGGCTAGCCACGACAGCCTTTTATTTCAGAATCGGTTTCACGTTTAACCGTTGATCTCCTAAAACGTCATTGTTGTTGTTGTTGTTGCATTATTTTGCCCAATTCGGATGACCGACAGGCCGTTGGAGCTTTTCTCTGGTTTACCGCTATCGCTAGCCGTAGGGCGAGAATGTCGACTTGAAATTCTTCACCTTGGTCTTTTCAACAGCTCCTTTGGCAGCCCACCCTGCGCCCCGCGTGTCGTATTTTTTAATAAGCGTCGTCGGGGTGCTTTCCGAGGCAGGGGATTCCAACGGCGGCCGTCAATCTCGTCCCCCGGCGTCCGCCGCCTTCCCTACTCTCGTTAGCCCCGCCGGTCGCCAGGCAACCGTCGGGAGGCGCGAGCGCGCTAGCGGAGAGAGCGCGGCCGAGGCTAATTGGGACGCGGTGAATGAACTCTGGCTCAACTCCGGCGAGCCGAGACGAGATGGAGCTGGTGGGAGGGGGGTGGGACCGTTGGGTTTTTCCGGGATGGGCTTCAGCACCCCCGCTAGCTTTGTGAGGATACGGCTCGGAGAATTTGTCATTTTCAGTTGTGTCTACTTAACATATTCATAGATATCATGCTAACGGTGAATATTTCGATGTCCATGTTGTTGTTTTTGTTGACGATTTTGGGTTAGTATAGTATAAATACATTTTTAATATTTCTGAAAATAAGCCCGAATGCTAAAAAACCCTGAAAATCGTTCCATTTGAGGCGACACATTGCCAAGAAGATTTTTGCACATTAGTTTTCCTTTGTCAGGTTTTCCTCATTGAAAAGAATGAAAGTAGAATTAGCGCGCTACAAAAGACACCCCCAAAACGCGCTAGCATTCCCGCCCTCCTTCCGCAGTGTCTAATTTTAGCATCTCTCGGTAGCCGAGGAGAGATTTCTGTTTGCCCGCGATAAGCCGAGTGGGGCCCGAGTTCTATCGCGGCGGGGTTTTGGAGGGCGTCCCAGTGGGCGAGCTGGAGATGCCACGGACGCACGCGGCCGCCGTGTGATCACTCATTAAAGCGCCGGGCCATTGGGCGCGGCGGGAGCTAATCGATGAGTCAACGGGGCCGCGTGTCACTACACCCAAATGTCACCCCGTCAAAGAGAAGCCACTAATGGGGAGCGACCTTAATCGTAAACACCGTTTGTTTTGGCACTCCTTCAATACGGACTCGAGCAAAGTTTACGCTAGTTTGCCAGTGCAATTTGTCGCGTCACCACTTTGCTGAAGTATTACATCTATTTGTATATCTTTTTAAGTATTGGCTAAATTCCTACCTTTTCGTTAGCTCCGTAGAGGAACGTACATTAAGTGAGGACTAGCACTTGATTAGCATGAGCTTGCTAATAATGAATGAATGAATGCACAAATGTATTTCTACACCATGTTTGTTGATGGGGCTAGGCGGCCATTTTGGGGCAAATGAACCAATGTCCAATGACATGGATGAGTATTGGAAGCCAGTCCTCCCAGTTTGGGCGTCTATTGTTGTTCATGGCATTTGTTAGTATTGGGATACTATTTTTCTTTACAGCATTTTTTATCTGAAATTCAGATTTTTCCTAGGTTGTCCATAGCAAGGAATTGCTTGTTATTAGTTGTATCGTAGAATATTGTTGATGGATTTCCTGAGCCCCGTATCGCTAACGTTTCTACATCGCAAAATAATGATCGGACTTGCCTCACACGGAAAATCTTAGCCGAAAGTTGCCACCCAATGCGCTTTTTTGTGTCAGCGTTGCAGCGTAATTTCCTCGGAAACACAAAGCAAACAAATGAACTCATCAAGCATTCATTCCCAAACACAAAAGCGCTTCATTGTTCACCTGTCACATTACAGCTGATTCATAATCCTCCATATTTTTTCTTCCACAACCCCACAATGACTTGTATTGAACGCAATCCTTTTAATAGGGCCGCCTTTTTACACGGCAACATCAATCCGATGCTTTCTCTCGCTGTATTTTACCACCACTTGTTTGATTGCGCGTTGCGTTTATTACCTCCCGCGGGTGGGCGAGCGGGAAAGAGAGAGAGCGAGCCCGCGCTATCGGAGCCACATCGCCCCCTAGCGGCCACGTGGCCACCGTTTCCCCCTCGCTCACCCAGGGGGAAAAAAAATATCAATGTTAAACAGCGGCAAGACGACGACGACGACGCAGTCTGCGCGCATTCGTACGTGCGCGCGTTAAGACGGAACACGTCGACACGGCGCCCCCGCCGCATGCGTGGATCTTCTGGAATAGTCATCAGCCTCCTCCTCCTCCTCATCATCATCATCATCATCCTTGATTTCCTGCTCGCAACGTGGAAAAAAAAAGGGCATGCTTGAGGGGTGACGACAACTTTCCCCCCTTTTCCAACGGGAGAGGAGGAGTCGCAAAGACGGACGCTCGCGGGAGAGGGAGGAGGAGGGGGCTCTAGCGCCGTCTGGCCAGCACCCGGACTCGGAGCCGCTCGGTCGGCGGAAAGGCGAGCCATGTCGCCCGCGGAGGAGCGGCGTTCGCCGGATGCTCGCGCGGGCTCCTGGCGCCGCCTCGGCGGACGCCACGCCGACTGGGGCTAACGGAGGGGCGTCTTTTATTCAAAGCGCGCTGAAGTTTTCAAGACTTTTCAAGACTACCACTGCAAATTCCCGGATGGGACACGTGCTGTTTTTAATTAAGTGAACCCCGGACGGACGGACGGCCGGCATGGCGCCGCCGGAGTGGGCTTTTTTCCTCCTGCTCCCGCTCTGGGCGGCGGGAGCCGCCTTCTCCGGGGTCCCCAACGCCACGGACGGAGAGCTTTTGACGGAGCCGCCGGCGCCCCCCCACCCGGCTCTCTATTTCGGGCCGGGGGACGTGCAGCAGATGAGGCAGCGCTCTCAGGGCAGCCACGGCCACATCTTCAAAGTGGTGCGGGGCGCCGCGCTCACCATGCTGTCCAACGGCGCCGCGTACCTGCCGCCCGCCAAGCACGAGGAGTTCGCCAGCAAGTGGAACGAGATCTACGGCAACAACCTGCCGCCCCTGGCGCTCTACTGCCTGCTGTGCCCCGAGGACGCGGCCGCCCTGCGCTTCCTGCTCAAGTTCATGGACCGGATGGCCGACTACGCCGACTGGAAGGTGAGCGGCGCGCCCCACGACGAGGTGCCCATGGCGCACTCGCTGACCGGCTTCGCCACGGCCTACGACTTCGTCCACGGCTACCTGGACGTCGGCCGGCGGGAGGTCTACCTGGAGAAGATCCGCTCGCAGACGGCGCTGCTGTACTCCTTCTCCAAGTACCGGGGCTGGGGGCGGCAGTACCTCCACAACCACCAGAGCACCAACGTGCTGGCGCTGCTGATCGGGGCCATCGTGGCGGGCTCGCGCCACCGGCCCGAGGCGGCGCTGTGGAAGCGGGTGGCGGTGGACTACATGGAGAAGACCATGTTCCTGCTCAACCACGTGGTGGACGGCACGCTGGACGAGGGCGTGGCCTACGGCAGCTACACGGCCAAGTCCATCACGCAGTACGTGTTCCTGGCCAAGCGGCACTTTGGCGTGGACAACGCGCAGAACCACTGGCTGCGGGAGCACTTCTGGTTCTACTACGCCACCCTGCTGCCGGGCTTCCAGAGGTCGGTGGGCATCGCCGACTCCAACTACAACTGGTTCTACGGGCCGGAGAGCCAGCTGGCCTTCCTGGACGCCTTCGTGCTGAGGAACGGCACGGGCAACTGGCTGGCCCAGCAGATCCGCAAGCACCGGCCCAAGGACGGCCCCATGGGCCAGTCGTCGGCGCAGCGCTGGGCCACGCTGCACACCGAGTTCATCTGGTACGACGCCCGGCTGGCCCCGCGGCCCCCCCGCGGCTTCGGACGCCCCGAGCTGCACGTCTTCTCCGACTGGGGCGTGGTGACCTACGGCGCCGGGCTGCCCGCCGCCCCGGGCAACACCTTCGTCTCCTTCAAGTCGGGCAAGCTGGGCGGGCGGGCCGTCTACGACATGGTCCACCAGAAGCCCTACGCCTGGCTGCGGGGCTGGAACAGCTTCAACCCGGGCCACGAGCACCCGGACCAGAACTCCTTCACCTTCGCCCCCAACGGCCAGGTGTTCGTGGCGGAGGCGCTCTACGGGCCCAAGCTGGGCTACCTCAACAACGTGCTGGTCTTCGGACCCTCGCCCACCAGCCGCTGCAACGGCCCGTGGGAGGGCCAGCTGGGCGAGTGCGGCAAGTGGCTGCGCTGGAACGACGAGGGCGTGGGCGACGCCCGCGGCGAGGTGGTGGTGGCCTCGGCCCACGGCGACGCCATGTTCGCCAGCGGCCAGGCCGCCGCCGCCTACTCCCCCGCCATGAAGCTGAAGAGCGTGTACCGGGCGCTGGTGCTGCTCAACTCGCAGACGCTGCTGGTGGTGGACCACGTGGAGAAGGCGGCCGACTCGCCCGTGCGCTGGCTCAGCGCCTTCTTCCACAACCTGGACATCGACTTCAAGTACGTGCCCTTCCGCTTCATGGACCGCTACAACGGCGCCATGATGGACGTGTGGGACGCGCACTACAAGATGTTCTGGCTGCAGAGCGGCGGCCACAGCCCGGAGACCCGCATCCAGGAGGCCGAGCAGGCGGCCGAGTTCAAGAAGAGGTGGACGCAGTACGTCAACGTCACCTTCCCCGTGGACGGCGCCGTCAGCCGCACCGCCTACGTCTTCCACGGGCCCCACGTCAAGTTGTCGGGCTGCAGGTTCCTGGACCACGGCCGGAACGGCGTCCGCCTGGCCCTGACCATCAACGACACGGAGACGGCCGTGTCCATCGCCACCAATTACCGGGACATCGGGGCCAGGTGGGCCTACCTGGGCTTCGGGGGCCACTGCAAGGTGGAGGACCGCCACCGGGTCACCCGCTTCGGCCTGGGCACGCAGGAGCTGGCCGGGGACGGAGACGAGCCGCCGTCCGACTCGGCCTCGGCGCCCAAGGCGGCGGTGGCGGCCCTCCTGCTCCTCTGCGGGATGGTGGCCTTCCTGGCCACGCGGAGGAAGTTCCACGACGCCTGCTTCAGGCTCCGCGGGCTCATGCGCTACGCCCTGCCGACCGTGCTCTTCCTGTGGATCGCCGGGCTGCTCTTGGTGTCCAACAGCTGCGACCGGCTGCTCTGCGGCGTCAAGTGGAAGAGCGGGGGCCCGGCCGAGGTCCGGGCGCCGCCGTCGCCGCCGCGGGAGAGCCGCCAACTGCCCCTCCCCACCGTCCTCATCGCGTCCCTGCCCGGCTCCGGGGCCGAGATCCTCAAGCATCTCTTTTACAACAACTCGGACTTCGTCTACATCCGGGTGCCCACCCAGCACCTGGATGTGCCGGAGACAGAGTTCCAGTTCGATTCCCTGGTGGACGCCTGCGAGTGGTCCCGATCCGAGGCCCGGCGGGGACGCTTCAAGGTGATCCAGGGCTGGCTCCACTCGCTGGTCCACAACACCAAGCTGCACCTGCAGAACGTCCAGCTGGCCGACGGCGGGAGCCGGCGCGGCGGCGCCGACAAGAGGAAGTCCGGGGCCGGGCCGCCGGACGCCGAGTACGTCCTGGAGCTGAGACGCCACCTGGCCCGCTTCCCCAACGCCCGCGTGGTCCTGAACATGCGCAGCGGGAGCTGGACGCTGAAGCTCCCCTTTGTGCGGGAGGCGGTCGGGCCCTCCCTGAAGACCCTCCACGTGGTGAGGGACCCCCGCGCGTGGATTTATCTGATGCTGTACAACAGCCAGCCCAGCTTGTACTACCTGAAGAACGTCCCTCAGCACCTGTCCTTGATATTCAAGGAGGCCTCGCCGGCCTGCCCCAGCCAAGCGCCGGAATTCCAGGCGCTGCGGCGGCTGCTGGCCGGCGGCGAGAGCCGCCCGGCGCTGATCCTGGCCCACCTGTGGCTGGCCCACACGGCCGCCGCCCTGCGGGTCAGCCAGAGCCTCCCCGAGGACTCGTACCTGCGGCTGCGCTTCGAGGACGTGGTCAACTCGCCGCTGAGCACGGCCCAGCGCATCCACGCCTTCCTGGGGGTGCCGGCGTCGCCCGCCGCGCTCAACCAACTGGCCTTCACCACCTCCACCAACTTGTACAGCCTACAGTACGAGGGGGATATCTCGCCGGCCAGCATCGCCGCCTGGCGGCAGAAAATGCCGCCGCGCGACGTGAGGCTCGTCGAGGACGTCTGCGGGGGCGTCATGAAGCGGCTGGGTTTCCTTCGCTGGCCCGGTTAAGCGTCGCCGTCCGCCTTTGCGCCCATTTCAATCCGAGCCGTTTTATACGTACGATGGAGGTATTTATTGAGCCTTTACGGTTCGGGGGATGCCTTTTCTTGGACGTCCTCAGTTGTCAGACAGGAAAATTGTGAGGGTTCAAAATTAAGGGAGAATTAACATCGATGTCATTGAGTGTAAGTAGTACAATTTGATAAGGGAAATCATCTGTTAAATGGAAGAAATAAAAAAACTCCACTTAACAATTTGGATTGTCCATTAACTCGCCAAATAAAGGGCCCAAGCTGACATTTACCGCCAATTAATATTTCCTTTGTGGCACAGTCTTAGCCTGGCAGCCCGCCGGGTTGATAAAGCTCAAGGGGAAACCCTGTAAAATCATCGGTTAATGGACTTGGTTTGTTTGCCTCATCCGACAGCTGAGGACGTCTCATTTTGAACAAGTGCTACTTCCCTTTAAAAAGCGGCCCGACGGCGCCACGGTTTGTCATTTTGGTGGCTTTTTTGGGGGTACGCGGTCGCGACTGTTTGCACACTTTTGACTATTCATGTACACACTCCTCTCCTCCTATCGTGGCTTTCAAGATACGATTAGTATTCCAACTCCCCCTGGTGTTTATTGAATTAGATCAGAGGGAAGTGTTTAATGGGGAGAAAAAATAAATAAATATATATATATATATAAAAATAGCTGTCAGCCGTGACACATTTCCAGTCAAAGTAATTTTCCAGCGCCCCCCGCAAACTCCGCCCCGCCTCCGTTCAAGGCTCTTATTAATCTGCAAAATGTCACAAATGAGGCGACGCAGAGGCAAACGCTTCCATTTTTTTTTTAAATTGATGTTTCGCCGCGTTCAATCAGACATCTCACGACGTGCCCAGTAGACGGGGGAGGGTGCCGTTGCCACGCCGTGGGGGGCGTGGCCTTTGTTTGCAGCGGTTGTATTTTCAAAGGTGACGTTATGGAAAATAAAAGTTCCAAACTAAATCGAGTTTAGAATGTTTGGTTTCTTGTCATACTGCTCTCTTTTGTAGGACGCTCTTTTAACTGGTTGGCTGCCATGGACGCTGATAGACGTCCAATTCATTTGGACTGGGACAAGTGTTGATTAATAGTAAATATATCCCCCTTTCGATCGCTATTTTTCTAACGAAAAAATGTCCATTTGTTGTTGTTAGTGCAATCTGGATATTATCAAACAGGAAAATTAAAAAAGCATATCTACTCATGTTCTTGTCTTTCCATGAAAAAGAATAATAGTGATCCTAGCCAACCTGTTAAAAGAATGAAAAAAGTTGTTTCTATTGTTGCTTCTGTCATAATCTTGCAAGTGAATGTTAACGGCAACGTAATAGTAATCCCGTTGAATTGCCGAATGACCAATCAGATGCGTTGGTTTGTTCTCTTTATAAAAGTCGCAAAAATGTAGTCATCAAGTGGCTGCAGCTCGCCAGCGCCTCGGGCAAATAGTTCCGCTGAAAATGCCTCGACTTGTTTTTCTTCTTTTTTTCAATGTCTTGCAGATGCGCCCTTTCATATCTGAAGCATTTTTTTTCACATCTTAAGCAAGCGCCAGGTGTCCCAATCATTTTTGTCAACGTTACCGTCCTATTTATGAATTGACAGCTTCTCCATAGATCCTTTCTAGACCACATTTTGTCCAAATATTCTCGTCATTTTAATGAAGTCATTCATTTCATGATTTTTTTTTCCATATCAAACATGAGGTCAGTCATCAAATAGATATTTATTGGCATCACGATATGTTATTTTTGATCAAGGATCAACGAAAAAAAAAAGTACATTTTCCCCTTTCATTTATTTGCCAGTCATTTTAAGAGCCGGCAAAAATCTTGGCTGCGTCTTTGTTTATTGGCTCCCCTCCCCCACGCTAACAATTAGCCCGCCGCCGTCGCCAATAACGCCGACGAACGTCGACGCCAAATTGGCGGGGCCGCCCGCCACCCCGCAAAAAAGCGCAGCTCGCCGCTATCGACGTTTTGTCGTGTGCCAAGCGCTCGGGCTGCAAAAAAATTTATCAAAGACGACATCAAATGGAGAAATGTAATTATCAGACCGCCGAACAGATTCCAACGACGACGGCCGGAAAAAGAAAACAAAACAAAACTGAGGAGAATAAAGCATCTTTGCTTTAAATTATTCTCATTCATTTCAGCCTTATTGGAAGAGATTTTCATCAGCCCGGCTGGGAATGTTTTTTTTTTCCGTTGTTGTCGTCGTCGTTGTTATTTCTGCGTGTCTTTATCGGGCCAGTTCGCCCTTGAGAAGGAAATCTACAAAATGTCAAGAAAAGCGGCCGTCCTTTATCCAGCTAGCTCAAAGGTTTGCTAAATGAAATTGTGCAAAGTCTCCATTTGAAGGGCAAACAAGGCGTTGCAAACTTTCAAAAATGTGCTCAGGACAAAAGACTTGCTTGTTTTTTATTTAAGATTTCACATGAATATAACGTAACATCGTAAATTGGGAATGCTAGCACTTCTTTACCCAATGCTAACCAACCTTGCAAACCACCAAATGAAATCAAATGAGATTTCTTTTTTTATACGTTCGTCCAGGCGGCCACAATTCATTCGCAAATAGTAGCTAGCTAGTAGCTAGCGGAACTAGCCCGGCGCTGCCTGCCACTGTTCGTAAACCTCTATTGATGTTGATGTATACAGGCCACAATCCATTTGCAAATAGTAGCTAGCTGGTAGCTAGCGTAACTTTTCCAACGGTGCTTTCCATGCTTCGTCAAGCTGTGTTGATGTCGATGAATACAGGCCACAATCCATTGGGTGTATTGACAAAAGAACTACTACATATCCCAGCAGTCACTGCGCAGTACTTTGTCTACGGGAAAATAGTAGAGTCGATGTACCCTATCAACTGATTCATTTTATTTTATGGTGATAACAATTTTAGTATTGGTCCATATATAAAGCGCACTGGATTATTAGGCGCCCTTTCTATTTCGGAGAAAATTTTAGACTTATGTGCGCCTTATAGTCGTGAAAATACGGTAATATTTTATTCACTTAAATTTTCAATCAGGAAAATGTAGTATTTTTTTCCACTACATTTTTCAAAATGGAATATTTCTGTTTCCATTTTTTATTTATACATGAAATCGATTCCATCATTTTCCCTACTGCTTATCCTCACTAGGCTCGCGGGGTGCTGAAGCTCAAACCCTAAATTGGTAGCCAGACAATTGCAGGGCACAAAGACAAACAACCAATCACGCTAGGGAATAGTTAGCTCAAAATTAGCCTAGCATGAACTCGCCGGGGATCGAACCCACCATCTTAGAACTGTGAGGCAGACGTGCTAACCGCTCGTAAATACCGTGCCGCTAAAATATATGGCTTAAAAGAAGAGATGAACTGTCTTTCAATGAGCCATTTTTTTTCTTCTCAAGTGCCGCAATTCTTTTTTTCCGTTTTTATCAACGGAGCTATGTCGGAGAGCCGCACGCAGCTCTTGAGCCGCGTTCTTACAAAAAGCCCATAGAGTGCTTTTAAGATGAATCGCATTTTGAAAGGAACGACAAGTCTTCGACATAAAAAGCGCCGCGGCGGAACGTAGCGGGAGAAAAAAAAGGCAAAAGGTGGCGTTAATGAAATGCGTTACAAAGCGACGAACGACTCCACAACAGGTTCTTTTGAACCAGAATACCAATAATTAGAGAAGGTTTTCGTCAAGCGGAAATAAAGAAATAAAGAAATAAATAAAAGCACTTTGTGTACCCGCCGGTGACGTGTTTACGTGTCGCGTCTCGGGAGAGAGCGCTAACGAGAGCGTAAATAGAGGCGGGCCAACTCCGGGGACTCGTTACGCCGTGACTCGCCGTGACTCGCGGGAGCCTTCGCGCTTTCAACCGTCCTGACATTTTCTTCTTGTTCTTTTGGCAGCCGCACGCTAAGTTCATGCACCCCCTCGTATGCCAAGTCACGGCGTCGTGCCCAAAAAAAAACAGCCCACCTTCCATCCGCTCGGTTCCCGTTGATCCATCTCGTTATCCGTCAGTAGCATTTTTGTTGCTAACATTTTGTGGGGGCTTATGAGAGTATTGATGTCAATTTTGTCAAAGAAAAAACATCTTTTCACCCGAAAATAAGTGGTTTTCTAAAAGAGGATTTTGGGCGCAAACAAGCTTCAAAATGAAACGGTAGTTCAGAGGATGTTTTTCTTTCTTCTTTCTCTCTAACCCACTTTATTTTTTTTTACAAAACCATACCAAAACAATGTCACGTGAATATTTTTCTTATTCTTGTTTGGCCATTGAATATTTTTTCCTGTTTAAAGGAAGAGCGTCTAATAGTCTGAAAGGCAAAGTTCCAAACTCCGCCCATTTTGTGGCCTTATAAGGTGGCTTTTTTTTCCGCCCGCGGTCAATCGTGCGCCGAATAACGATGAAGAAAAACCATCAAGTCGTTCCCGGCCAACGGCGAGCCACTTAAAAGCCCCTCCCACCTAACCCCCCCCCCCCCCCCCCCCCCCCCCTGCCCCCCACCACTTCTGCGGAGGAGGATATTTTCAATTAATCAAGCCGTCTCATCAATAATGCATCGCTCTCCCGCGGCCATTTAACGAGGCGGTTCAACGTGGCGCTTGGCAAAGATGGCGCCGTGGCTGCGGACAACAAAATCATCTTAATGATATAAAAATAGCGCAAGTTAAGTTAAATCGACTGCAAAATGTCAAGAAAATCACAAGCAATTTATCACATTGATTCACTTAAAAAAATAAGAAAATGTATTGATGTCAAACAAAATAAAACACTATTTCTTACATTGGCATGACGCACTGTTTAAGCGACTCGCTCCATCTACTGTCAAAGCTGAGAAATACAAGCGAACGTAGGCCTACTCAAGCTTCTTGTGCGTCAATGATCATTTTCTGAGGGCCAGAAAAACAGTTCAAAACTACTCGAGTACAAGTAGGCAGATAGAATTGAGTCTTTGTTGTCATGGTAACATGTACATGTCATACAGGTAAACTTGTAAATAGATTGCTGCTAAATATTAACATATTTTTGCTATGTTCATCCCATTTTTTTCCTTCAATGGAGCAAAAGTGTAGGAAATGTTAGCGCCAAGTTGCTAATGTCAGCTAATGTGAAAACTTATTGTACAAATGAGCATCCTCCAAAATGATGTTGTCATCTTTTCCCCAAATTGCCATCGAGAAATCGCATTTTTGGGGGGGATCTTTTCCCTTCCATGGCACAGCGTGGCAATTTTTCACCACGAAAAACATGTTTATCCTTCCGTTTTTATGATTCATTTCAGCGCACGCTCTCGCCGGTCGGGGCCACGCTCGGGGAAAATAGAAAATAAAAATCACGTCGGCCGGCTAATAACTCCGGCGGCTGCGAGCACTCCGCAAAAACGGCACGCTTACTTCAAAGATAACAAAATGCGGCTTACGGCGTTTACGCGGCTCGCTATTAAGTGGGAAAAAAACGGCGGCACTCAATACTATAAAGCCCTTCTTCGCATTTTATATCAGCAAAAAAGAAGCTTGAGAACTTTGCGTTGATGTGAAGAGCAAAATAAAAACGTCATGGCTAGCATAAACACTTCTTTCTTGTTTACACGTCCTAAAAATGATCCTACTAATGCTATAGATTGAAGCTAACGGCTAAATTGTTCTCCCTCGCTAATTCAGCCGTCAATGTCAATCAAACGTCCCGGCGGATTGGCTCAAACCGGTCGTTAGAAGACCCCGCCCAGGTGCCATCATCGTGGCGCCCTTCACTTTTTAATTTTTTTTTCTTTTTTAATCAGGCTGTGATATTTATTGAACTGCTTGAGTTGTAATTAAAAAATGGCTCAGGAATTAAGCTGCGCTCGCTCGCGCCTGGATTGGCACCTTCCTCATTAAAAATCAAATTGGATTTTTCCCCACCACAACGCCACCGGAATCTCAACCCGATGAATAAAACACGATCACGATTGCCATCGCGAGTGGCGAGAAATTCATTTTCCCGTCGAAATCGTCAATCGATGTATTTTTCGTCGTCGCCGCCGCCGGCGGAAATGCTCGGCATGAATCTCGGCGGTGGCGTGCGGCGACGTCAATTCTCTTTACACTGGCTTGGGAAAGCTTTAAAGCGCATTGACTTAAATATGAAATGTTTTGAAGTCAAACGCCTTTGTAGGAACAAACAAACAAAAAGAACAAAAAAAAAATCCGGGGCCGGGTTGACGTCTCCATCAATAATGCAGCCATCTTCGGGAAGAGAGACTAATAAATAAGTTGCAAAGAGCAAAATGCCTTAGCGGTTTATTTGTGGAGCGTTTGGCCGTCTTAGCCGAGCGCTAACAGACCTTGAGAGCTTCTTTTGCGCCGGATTGGATGAATGGCATTGGTGAAAAAGCTTCTCCCTTTTCCACGTCCTTGAAAACTCATTTCAGGCCGGCTAAAAAGAGCTTGGTAGCTGGCGCTAGCTAGCTCGCTCGCTCGGCCGTTCATTTCTCGTGTTTGTGTGTGTGTGTGTCCGCTTTCTATGCAGGCCGCCGCCTTCAAGTTTTGATGAATGAGTAGCCAGTATGGAAGGCCTGAATAACCTTTGGCCATCATGGCGATGCTCCATTGGATTGCAAACGAGCCTCGGCGCTTCTACTTAATGGCGCTATTGATTATCTACTTAACGGGAGCAAAAGGGAGCTTTAGATTAGCGCCCCCGAGCCGCTAGCACGTAAACAGTGAACACACAAAGAAGGTTGAAAGCGTAGCCGACGTCTGCCCAAATGTTTTTGAGCGATTCGAGCTCCCCCGTAAATGAGGCCGATTCCCAGACGCACGGGAAGTGAGTCAATCTCGCTATTTTTTTCATCAAATCCAGCAGACTCTGATGCCGCAGTCGCGTTGGCCGATCCCCAAGACCGCTCGGAATTTTCCTCTTTGACGTCATCACCGTTCGTGCCAACGCGAAAAAAAATGCCAATTGTTGATTCGGGGAATGAAAGACAAACGACTGGAAATCCCGTGACCGCTAGCCGGGGGATTTTCCAAGTCCTCCTCTCGGGGGACGGCTGACGACGTCGGTCCGCCGTCCCATTTGCCAAAGCGCTTGTTTGAGATCGTTCGCTTGCTTGTTTTGACTCCGCGCTAGCTAGCGAGCAACAGACGACTGTTTGTTGGCCCGCCCGCAACTTGAAATGTGTCAATACTGCATTGGCACTCTAGCAATCTCCCTCGGGGTGCTTTATTTATCTCCTTTACTGCTATTAACAACATCAATCAATTTGGAGGCGGAGTGACTTTCGGCCGCTAATCGACAGGTTTGACATTTCACGACAAATACGTTGCGTTTCCCCCGACTCTCTGTCCCCTTTGGGGCACTTCTGATAGCGACCCGTGAACTCTGCCTAGCAACAAGTGACGAGGCGAACTGAAGCGCCTAGCTACCTATCTCTTACCACAAACAATCCAATCAATAGCTTTACTAGAACTTAAATCAGCGAGCGTTTGTGTGTCCGAGCGATCGAGGGCGACGGCCGGCCAATCTATTTTGAGTGGGAGTGGCTCGCCGTGAACGCTCGACGCATTTGTCGTCAAAACAGAGATTTTCTACCGTGAAACGAATGAAATCACTTGAAATAAAGTACACGTGGGGTAGTTTCAACGTGGTCTAGCGAAATTTCCCTTACTTTTGCCCAAGAACTCGAATTTTGCGTTTTCACTTTTCAAGCGTTTCATCTTCCAATTTTGAATCGAGCCTTGTGCATATTTGTCCTTGGCGTCGCTAGCGTGCCTCATTTCCACCGCCTTTGAGGAATTTAATCCAGGAAACGACAAGATGATCTTTTCACTGAAAATGATTCAGCCTTATTTTGTACCGGGGAGAAAAAAAAACGGCTTAAACCCGAGCGTCTAATCTGGAGAGACGTCGGCTTTGCGAGCGTCGTCCTCTCCCGAACGCGGAGCTCGACGCCGGCGCCCCCGTGACAGACTGGGTTAAATATTCCGCCGCGCTTTCCCCTGGCGAGGATCCGTCATCCCCTAGTTTTGTTTCGGGTTCGCTCATTTGAGCGCGTCGCGCGAGACGGAGAGTTAGCGTTAATGTCGGCCAGATGGCGGCCCGTCATCTGTCTGCGTCGTCGCTCAACAAACATGTCCGCCTCGCCTCCGGTTGTCCCAATTAAGCAGAAAGCAGGCTCTCGCCGACAGATTTGACAGCAGAACCAGTCCTTTTTGTGTAATGTTTTTCTTTTTAAATGACACGCGTCTGTCAGTTTGGGAAAAAAATGCTTTGGCGTTTTGAAATACACCATCAGAGAAAAGACAACGCCGCTTTGACTGCCATTTTGTGTCCCGTACTTGAGGGGAAAAAAAGACTGATGTTTCCGTACAGCTCTTTAGTAAAAACGCCTTGCAAAGTCGCTCCTAATTGTGTATGAACTCAACTTTTGTTTGGAAAACTCCCTTTACATTTTTGTATATTCACGCAACCCTTTATCTTCACCAGGGTCATCGTCCAATCGCCCAGACGGATTTCTCGGGCGGAAATCCACGTCAAATCCCGGATTCCTTCTCGCCAACGAGCCGGGTGAGTGGAAATGCTTCCCGTTTTCGTTCTTCGTCCGTCGTCAAAAGAGCAGATTGCCTTCAAAATGGAACTGAAGCGCGCTCGTTAAAGTCTGCTCGGCACGTGCGGCGCGGCGCGGCGCTCGTCGGTATCAAACCGGCCGCCTCGGCAAAAGCAACCTTTGATCTGGCAGCCGGTGAGGAAAAAAAAAGTCTTTTATTCCGAGCGCTCTCGCTCCACTGCGTCTTATTCGATTAAAATGCGCCCGGCATTGATGTGACACAAAGGTGTGCGGGAGGGAAGCCAAGACGGGAGATGTCGGGCGCCATTGACGTGGATGCAGGTCCGAAAATAGACTTTTTGTTTGTTCGTTGCTCGTCTAAGGAAAAAAAAAATCATCTTACTGCCTGAGTGAATAAGTCACTGCTCATTCTGTATTACAATGAAAATCCATATTTATTCAACAGAATGATTCACGAACGGAATAGAAAGAACTGGGTTGATAAAAGCTACGTTTCGTGAGAAAAAATGCCTTGCATAACTGCCCAGAATCTGTTTTTTTTTTTTTTAACGCTTCAATGGAAGCTGACTGCAAATATGCAATCAAATGAGTTATGTTTTCAGGCATAGCTGAAAAGTTTGGACCTGTCCAGCCTCGTCTTTGCGTCGACGCCAAACCGTTTGGGGATTTTTGCGGAAGGCGTGGGCGGTCTTTAAATATATTTATTTTAAGTGAGGCTACAATATAACCTGTCGGAAGATTAAAAGCACAAGAACATACATAAAATAGTCTTTTATAACAGATCCATAAGTCTGAGCTACGTGGAGGAAAAGTTAAATTGAATAATAGATTGTCAAATAATGTTTTTCATGCACACGAGTAGCATCGCAGATCAAAAGAAGAGAAACAGCGACATCTGGGGGACAAAAATCGGTTTCTATAGATTTGGACTGTTTTTTGTTGACCACATTTTAATATATGATGATTCATTAAAAAAATAAAATGGTCAAACGTTAAAATTTGTTATTATCGGCCAAACATGCAAAAAAATAGCATATTTTGAAAATGATTGTTTTTGTAACACCACTAAAATGCCAATAGATGGCGCTGCTCTCCCACAAATTCAAATGTCAACGCCATGACCAAAAATAACAGCCTAAATTAATCAAAACAATTAAGACCGTTATAAGTACTTTCAGGAAAATATATACTGGATCTATATTATCGCAATATCTTATAGTACAATAAATAAATTATAAAAGAGCGCAAAATTTTAGTTTACAGGATCACTGTCAATTACAAAATACTTCTAAGAGTTGAATAACATTAAAAAATATCAAAGAACAAGTAGTAATATCTAAAAACTGCGCAAAGAAATTTCACAAAAGTAAGGAATACTTGTGTGTGTTTGTGTGTGATTGTGTGTGTGATAGAGAATAAAGTAGGCAAGAAAAATGTCTGTTGTCAAGCACATAAAGTCTTGCGGCAGAAGGCGAGAGCATCCATCTTGGTGAAAGGTCAATCTGCTATAAAAAGCCCCATAACAATATGGCGTGCGTGCCAGCGACTTTATCAACATCACTCAACTATCCCAACAAGACTCGGACTAAGCGTTATTTGCCACGCGACAACTTCCCGCCGACGGATTTGCATTTTTCAACGGTGCGCGTGATCGATCGCCCGCTCGCCGACGACGTTCCCATTTTTTTCTTCGTCTTTTTTGCCCGCCGTTGACATTTGAGGAAAGCGCGGCTCCATCCGGAAGCTGCCGGTGAATGATTACGTTCGGCCGCCGTCGACCGTGATGGATGACCAATCCGTCCCAAGTGGGAGGGTCGGCACCCGACCCGTTCATTCATCTCCCTCTTCGAATGGATTGGACGTCGGCTAGAGCGAAAGCCGTGGAAATTCACGGCAGAATACCGAAAAGAGACGGAAAATTAGACGTCATCAGAATTGACAATAAGTTCCCACTTTAACCAAATAGCAAAAAGTTATCCATATACGCCCATTTACTAACGCACATATTCCATAAAAGTGACCTCAACACACTGAAATCTCCCCAAAATCTGTCTCAATACTCCTGGAAGTACTCAAATACTCTAAAATCTACTGATATACTCTGTAAAAGTAGTTTAAATGTCCCTAATAGTGATTCAAATATCCTTAGATGTACTCAAATAGCCCCAAAAGTAACCTAAACACACTGAAATCTCACCAAAATCTGTCTCAATACTCCTGGGAGTACTCAAATACTCTAAAATCTACTGATATACTCCGTAAAAGTAGTTTAAATGTCCCTCATAGTAATTCAAATATCCTTAGATGTACTCAAATAGCCCTAAAAGTCACCTAAACACTTCAATCTCCCCAAAATCTGTCTCAATACTCCTAGGAGTACTCAAATACTCTAAAATCTACTGAAATACTCTGTAAAAGTAGTTTAAATGTCCCTCAAAGTAATTCAAATATCCTTAGATGTACTCAAATAGCCCTAAAAGTGACCTCAACACACTTCAATCTCCCCAAAATCTGTCTCAATACTCCTGGAAGTACTCAAATACTCTAAAATCTACTGATATACACCGTAAAAGTAGTTTAAATGTCCCTTATAGTATTTCAAATACCCTTAGATGTACTCAAATAGCCCTTAAAGTCACCTAAACACACTTAAATCTCCCTAAAATCCACCTTAATACTCCTGGGTGTACTCAACTACTCTGAAATCTACGGAAATACTCCCTAAAAGTAATTCAAATATCCTCAAATAGCCCTAAAAGTGACTCAAACAATCTTAAATTCCCCAAATGAATTCCTAAAAGTCATCAGAATGACTTGTGAATGAAACTCTCAATCGACTAACATACTAAAAGTGTTCTAGATATTCTCAATGTACACGTAGACTCCCTATAAATAGCAGTAAATACTAAATAGTTTACTAAAAAGTATTCAAACTACGGAAATGTTCCTGTCAAGTCAGTGACTAAACTTGAAAATCTTGAAACAAGTCCTTGAAGAAATGTAAATACTCCTAAATTGACTCCTAAATAGTAACCTTAATACACATAATAATTTTTTTTTCTTAGTGTACACTTGGAAAATAACAACAACCATAAACGCACCCGAGTAAGTGCAACCATGTTCATTTGGTAGTGGTCATATGACATTACCCTTCAAAATAAGGGGCTGGGGGGAAATGCTCGTAAAATGTAGCGTGCTAATGCCTCAATCCATCTTTCTTAACCTCCCAAAGAAAGATCCTTACAAAGCATTTATTTGACGCTCTTGCTGAAGGTCAAGCCTGACAATGAAGCATCTTTTTATTCCCCCCCCCCCTCAAGGACGCACGCCGACCTGCCACGTATTTTCCCCGCTTTTAAACAGGCGGCTGGAATTAAGGCGTGTAGGCGGGTGGGCGGCGTGCTCCAAAAAGGTCAAAGCCCAATGAAAAGCTGCCATGTATAGATTCAAAATATAGATATATATATATTTTTTTGAGCAACAAAATGTTAGGAAAAGCATGAAAATAATCACAAAACGTTATTTTCCGATATTTACAAGTTTGGATACAGCAGCGAGCGAGCCGACGACGCATTTTCAACTTTTGAAGTGAAAACGCCTCTTTGCTGGTGGCCTTGAAAGGCGTGGGCGGGGCCACGGCGTAGCCACGGACGGCGTAGCCACGGACGGCGTAGCCATCCCAATCATACATAATGCATGTGCGCACGCGTTCCGCCAAGTGCACGTCCCACTTCATTAATTCATCCATAATGAGTTTTGCAGTGGGTGAGAGACGCTCGCAGGCTGACTGGCTGCTGCTGCTGTTGGCCTCCGAGTCGCGGCTAATTAAATCACAATCTTAAGTCCCCGTCGACTACCTTTTGTTTGCAAAATGTGTGTGCGTGTGTCTGTCTATGTGTGTGTTTGTGTCTGTCTGTGTGTGTGTGTGTGTGTGAGACGGTGGCGTGCAACCACAACAACATCCGCAAACAAAACAAAACAAAGTAATCCAAATGACAAATCACACAACACAAACTCAATGTCATGGGAGCAATGTCCACTAGGGGGCTCTGTTATACTAGATCATTTGTCCATTGTTGTGTGGAGGGAGGAGAGGCCAACATTTCTTAAATAATAATAATAATAATAATACATTAATGGTTATGCTAGACGTGTATCCCATAATTAGTCAAGCACTGCTAGTAAAAATCTTGTCATACTGCATTTGTTTTTATGACTATTACTCATATTATCAACAACTACAATGGTACTGAATTGAATGTTTTTATGGTCATTATACAAGTTAAATATATTAAATATATTCTATATATTATTTTATATATAAATATATAATAATATATCAATATATTAAATAAAAAATAAAATAAGTATCATTAAAAAAATTGTAAATAATATTCACCAGCAAGAATAATTAGAAAATGTTTGATGACTTGCTTTATTGATTTATTTGAATCAATATCATCATTTTCTTTATTACAGTACTCAACAACAACAAGGAGAAGCATTTTTCTCCACCCTTCCACAAATATTCCTCTTCCCCAAACTTTTGTAATATTAATGAAGTCATTTGTCGTATTAATAAAACATGGATAGTATGAATACAAAGTGACATTTAGCCGCCTTGAAAATCTCCTTGGGATTTCTTGCCTTTAACCCATTCGCTGCCTGCAACCTTTTTTAATAACACTCAAAAACCGGAGCCAATTAAAATGTAGCTAAAATACACATTATTTCTCTAAACTCTGCCTAGCAACAAACGCCCCCCAGGCAACAACATAGCACATTTTCATTTCGGACCACCCATTTCTTATCTCCTCATGTTATTTAATAGATTTGAAAGCTTTACACTAAGACCCGCGTTGACCTTGCGTCAATTCCCGCCGGAAGTTATCGCGCCGTCTGGTCCGGCGACGGCCCAAAAAAATAATTTCAAAAATCCGATTCGGAGACAAACGCAAAGGGCGCCCGGAGGATTAAGTCCATCTTACGGCAGAGACAATGTAGCAAAAGTCATTGGTGACCTTCTGCGGCTTTGGCTAACGTGTCCGCCAGCGCTAAATCCACCTGTTGGCGGCGTTTTTATTTTTTATTTTTTTTAAATCTCATTCCGTGCGGCCGGCGAGGAGGTAAGCAAGGGGATTTGACCCGCCCGGAGGTCCAATTTCAGCAGCCTTCTTGTTATTTTGATTCCTTTTTTTTATTTATTATTTTTTTTTTTATTACATATACGTACTGTATAGTAGCGTATGTGCCGTGTGCTATAGTGTACATCAGTGTTCTTGTTTAAGTTTGACCTCCCTTGTCCACTAAATCCACAGAGCTGACACCTTTATAGAAATAATTCATAACTCACAGTTTTTTTTTTTTACTAGAAACTCACCCAAACGCTTTTTAAAATTGAAGTGCAAAGCAATTGTCGTTTTTTTTTTTTTATCCTCCCTTTTGCAATACGCTGATAAGACCTGTACGTGATAAAATCACGTGTCGCGGTCAGACGTTTTTAAAGCATTACATTTGCTTTTTGTCAAGGCAAGTGATGGCTTTTGAAGATGTTGTGTTCAATACGAGACGGCAATCAACTTTGATGAAGTCATTAAATTGTGTTATCTTTGTAGTGTTGTTACCTTAACAACATGATTGACTTGCTTTTCTTCATATTTTCTTTTCCGGCTACTCTGCCTAGCAACAAGTGACGTCCAAAACTTCATTAACGTCATTTCAATGGTCTTATCTTTACAGTTTTGACGACTTTTGACCCTTTGGTGACCTTTCTGATGGGGCCCATTGAAGTCTGCCTAGCAACAAGTATAATTCTGGTACGTTTTCTAAATTTGAGCATTTCTACATGTTTTTATTGTTTATACGCTTAGTAAACTTGGTTAAATCTACATTTCTGAACCTACCTACAAAACTTCATTAATAATAGACCTAATGTATTCTTTACCACATTCCACGTCTAATAAAAACGGAAAAATGAACATCTTACGCTGTTCATGCCACTAAAATATGAGCGAGGCGTACCGACCGGTTGAAATGAATTGACTTCTGCATTCCAATTTACAAGAGCGGATTTTATATTTAATACAGACTAGTGATCTTCTGTCATGACCTAACGGCGTATCTTTACAAATCGGCATTTCAGACACGATTGAGCGCCATTAGCCTTTCTCTTTTTCCCACGTCGGGGCAGTTCTGCTTTTGCCCCGTGAACTCTGCCTAGCAACAAGTGGAAAGCTTTCAAAAATGTGCTTTTTTTAAAAAAACAGTGCCAATCTTGCTTTGTACGATCATTTAAGCAACAATGTTTCTCTTACGCTTTGCAATCCTTCGTCTTAAAGCCATTTCTAATCACAGATGGCCCCGACCGTGCGTGTCAGCGTGGCCGCCGCGGGGTATCCGGCCGGCCGAGCTTGTTTCCAATCCCGCCCCCCTTTTTCTTTTACGGGAACAGCAAAGCGTCGCCCCGGCAGATAAACCGCCAGCTCCGTCCGTCACGCCGACCCGCACCGAGTTCCCGGCGGCGGCGGCGGCGCCCTAATGACGGCGATAAAAAACAAATGCAAATGATCACCTCGGGGTCGCCTCTCGTCGCGACGGATTGCCGGCGTCGGAAAATAAACAACGAGCGGCGGCGTGACGATAATATTATCCGCGGCGGCGCGGCAATCAAAGAGGGACGAAATGCTGATATTGTCTTTAATATTGCGGCAATGGGAAAAAAAGCAACAAAATCAATTTCTGCGATGTCAAATCGAGTTGGAGTTGTACTTTTTGGGTCGGAGTTGTGACAATATGGCGGCTACATTCCCAAAAGGCCACGTTTAAAACGTCAGCGTGAAAACAAACCAACGTTTTTCTCTAAGAAAGGCGCCCGCTAACTTATTGGCCGCCATCGTCGGCCTCCACGTCCAATCCAATCGCCCGTTGACGGCACTGGAACCGACGCCAGTGTTCCCGCTTCCAGGCTGTTCATTTGAGGGCAATGGCGCCATTTCCCGATAAAACGATGGAATTTCTCGGGGGGAAAACAACAACTAAATCCGCAAGAGTGATAAAACTAAACGGCCATGCGAGTCCGGCCAACAGCGAAATGGGACTAAAGCTGCCTTTTTGTTGCTTTATTTTCCAAAGCAAAAGACTATGTAAATCCAATCTGTCCGTCGGAATAAAGTAGCCCAACCCCCCCGCGGCGAGGGTCCGACTTGAAGAATGGAAGCGCTCTCCATCCAGCTCTGGCGGAGTCCGTCACGGCTAAAGAGGTGGCCCCCGAGGACCGCCGTACTTCCTTCCCCGTGCCACCACCCGTCGTTCCCCGGCGCCCTTGTGCTGAAAAGTGCCCCGAGATGGCAATTATGACTCCAAATTGAAAAAGGGATTGCCGTCTTCAACTCCCAATAATTATAACCGGCCTAAGGTGGGGGGGAGGGGTTGGAGGGTCCGACTCGGAGGAGGGGAGGGGAGTTCATTATTACGACTCGGCGCTGTGGCCTCGCCATCATTACGGCGAGGAGGGGGGGGGCTTAGTGACGGCCGCTCGCTGGACTCGTTAAAGGCTAAAGTTTGCGCTAGGTGGCCGGCTTACCTGGCAAAGTCTGGCCTCGCTCGCTTCTCCATCAGCGGGGGTGCCGACTCCCACTTTGAAGTCTGGTTCCGCCCCTCATTACGCCGTCGGGGTCACGGAATGTACCAGCGTGACCTTTTGCGCTACGACGAATGAGCAATGATGCGCGGATGGCCTAAAAAAAAGGGCCCACGCAATAATCTTTCTTTCAGCCTACTGCATTGCACTTCTCAGTTATAACACTAGATGGAGCTAGTCACTTAGACATAATAATAATAATAATAATAATAATAATAATAATCGGACATAGGCCCTGTCGTCATTATCAACAAAAAAAAGCCTACTTGTCATCACACCCAGAAACTGCGTATGACGAAATTGGTGGTGCTTCTCCATAAGCTACGTTTACTCGGCAAAAGACCGAAATAAGTGATAGTTACGGACTTGTAAATTAATCAATAATTACGGACATCGCCTCGACTTTAGCCGAGAGGTCGAAACCTGACGTCACGTTGAAACAAATTTTAGTCGGTGGCTCTTGTGAGGAGAAGCGGATTGGACATAGCATGAATAAATTGTCTTTATTCGGTAGTGGGAACCTAAGTACCGTATTTTTTTTAGCCCATAAGTCGCACTAGGTCTTCATGTAACATATTAAGAGTTTTTGGATAACTATAGCCAACAAAAAACACTTGTTGTGCAGCTTATAGTGCGGATAATGCGCTCTGTATATTTCAGAATAACCCTTTATTTAAAAATCCCTGGAGAAAGATTGTCACCGTTTGATCGCACCACCTTTTTTGGACGTATTTTTAATGACGCTGAAGCCGAAATCAACATGGTGGAGTAATAAGTCGTAATCATTCCCCGCAGTAATGGCGGAACAATAAGGAAGGAAGGAAGGGGGCATCCGCGGGGGGGGAGGATTTATTCAAGTCAAATCGGCTCATGGCAGCGGATTACCTTTGAGACACGGGCGGAGACCGTGGAATAGCGGCGAGGACAAGTCGTCCCGGACGCTAATGGGGGCCGATCTCCGGAGTGACGGCAAAATGATGGAAGACGTGACCGAGGCGCGGAAGTCGGCCATTTGCCGGCCGTCGCACCTCTTTCACTCGCGACTTGAATCTCTTTACTTAACCCCGTTTAAGGTTGTTTTGAATAGATTCAAAAAGATGAACCAATCCAATGTTCAATGTTTTAAAGGCTTTTTAATCAATCTTTTAAGCGGAACATTTATAATGGATGTCATATCCCGGAAATAGTTCATTTGAAATGAATTTCAAATGAATGTATATGTAAATTCGTCTTTTTAAAATGGTCAAAATGCATTGATCCACGTTGATTCGAGTTCAACTTTAGGGCAACTAAAAGCGCACTTCCGTTTTTGCACATATTGAAGGTGCTAGGACGCTATTTAACGCTAAATGGCAAACTGCTAAAAAGGGCTGTTAACATCAACAACATCTTGGTTTTCTTGTTATATTCGCACTAAGAACGGAAGAATCATTTCATATTGTTTTTACTTTCAGACGTGTTACGGAAGATAAAAAAAAAAACGACTCGCCATGTGGTTAATTTGACTTGCTGCAGTGCATGAATGCTAATCACTAGCGTAAAAGGCCAATTATGTCGTTCATCTTAAAGGGCAACTTCATCATAAAAAGCTGTCAAGAGGTCATTTATCCATTTATCGAACACAACGTTCGAACGGAGACGTGGGAAATAACAAGTCGTGGTACGACTCTCCGTTCCAGACCAACAGGTGGCGCTCTAACATTGGAATTCAGACTTTTAACGTTCCACTCACACTAACTAAATGAAAAAAAATTCAAAAATTAACTCATTTTGGTTCCCATGTTGTTGTGAACTATGGCAGCTAGCCCGCATGCTAACCGTTGAACAAAACCTGTCTCAAAATGGAGGCTTGCATCGACACCGATTCCTACATAAGACGTATTTTCCGATCCAATGATTGAATTTCTGGGGGGAAAAAACTAAAACGCATTAAAGACACTTGCTAGCTTACTGCAGTATTCTGGCTAACCGTGAAATCATTTATTTAACAAAACAACAGGAGCCTCCGCAAAGTCCAATTTGTCAACTTCAGTAAAGCCCCGCCCCCCCCAGGTGAAGGTACGACTTTAATCGAACGGGAAAAAAACGGAAGTTCCGACGGCGGCTTGTCGCAAAATAACTTTCCCTGCCGTGAAAACATAAATGTTACATAAGAGTTAATAGCGGCGGCGCGAGGGGCCCCGGCGGGCTGCGGCGTGATGCATCGGGAGACGCGTGACCCCCGGGGCCCTCCCGTGGCCCCCCCCGCCGCTTCCGTACGAGCCGTCCGCCATAAATAATGCAGCGCAGATACATCACGCCGATGCGTCGCCTTATCCGACATGTGTAGCTGTCAGCTTTGATAAATGGGAACACGGCAAAGATGGCGCCGTAGTCAAACACGCTTGTTTGGACACGCTGCGTTCGGCGCGTTCGGCGCGGTGGGCGCGGGGAAGCATGCGCCGAGTGCTAATTTGTGGTCACCCAGGAGATTCGCGCCTAATTCTTTCTAACGCTTTTGCTTGAGTGCGATCCGCACCTTTAATTTGGATTATTTACGGAAAATGTAGACTTTCTTGAGAGTGCAGATTTTGTTCTTCTTCATTTTAAAAGGTCAACACAATGCGAAAAATGACAGTAAAACAATATGGTATCCCCCGAACCCAAATTATTGAGAGAGCCTAGCTTTTGGAGTAAAACAGCTTTTAAACATTCAACTTTAAATCCTTATTTCATCATTTCCTTCATTCCCAGAAATGTCAATCATAAAAATTAACCCCCCCAAAAATTGGATTATTTTAGATTAAAAGCAGAATTAAACGATTGAAAATGCTACAAAAACTCGGTTGAGCTAAAATGCGAAACATTTTCCCTTCTCCCAAAATCCTGCCCCTGGTGGTTGGATGTGGAATTACACGTAACAACTGTATAAAAAAATAAAATAAAATAAAAAGCTCATGCTATAATATTATGGTATATATGTATGTGTATATATATATATATATATATGTATGTATGTATGTATGTATGTATGTATGTATATATATATATATATATATATATATATATATATATATATATATATATATATATATATATATATATATATATATATATATATATATATATATATATATATATATATACATACACGCATGTCACGAAAAGGCTTTTGATAGGACATTCCTGCGTCTTTGATCGTGATCCTCCTGGGGGCGTGGCCTAACAACGAGAGGGGCAACTCCGAAAAACAGGATCGCTACGACAAAGTATCCATTCGTGGCTCGATGAAGTAGCCAAACGGGTTCTGGGATGATTGGTGATCCATCAGTCATGTCTGAAACTTTCACCCTTAGATTTTCACCCTCGGATCCACCACTTACGTCTGGATCCCATTTGTCTTTAGCCGACCGTTTTTACCGGCAAATACCATCAAATAGACGTCGGCGAAGCCTCGCCTTCAAGGTGGCCTTATCCATTATTCCCTCAGACATTTTTCCAGCGGCATTGAGTGCACTCGCTCGCTCGCTCGGCACGCCGCGCGCGATTAGCATCTGCCCGGAGCAGAACGACCCCGGGCTATTTATTCTTCTCAGGTGTCTTTTTGATGCAAAAGTCCCGAAATGTTCCGGGCCGGGAAGCCGCGATCGCAAGGGCCTCGGGACTCGAATTGATCGCTAACTATTTGCGCTAGCTATTTTTGCACCGACATGGCGGCCCGGTTCGCATCCGCCGAGGTGTGGCGGCGCCGCGCCGCGGGTCGGACTTCCTCCGGAGGAACTTTCCCGCCGCCAGAACGCGTTAACTTCGGAATAAATTTAGCGCGCGGGTCGCTAACGCTTATTTATTTCTCCCGTGTTCTTTTCTCGCTTTCCCTCAAGGCGCGAAACGTCCTGGCCAATCAGACTCAATAGCGGCTCCCGAGGATTTGGCGAGTACGGAAGTATTGATACTAGAATATTGATGTCCTCGCTAAACCAGAAGTCCTTTTTTTTTACACAAATAAACAAGGAATGCCATTTGGCAATAACATATTGAATTTTGGCAATATATTTAGCTGTCTGACCTGACCCTTGACCCCTACAATGTCCATCTGTCCAGGGTTCGAGCACCCAAACGACCTCAAGTGGCTGCTTCCAACCAAAATGGGCATCTTCCCGTTCAATTTCATGGCCGACTTCCTGCTTCACGTGCACGCCTGCCAAACGTGGTGAGTTTCCGGGCATATTGCCACCTGAAAAACTTGATCAATTAAGAGCGAGACAACCCGCTTTGATGGAAACCTCGGGCACTTGAACAGAATCCGTCACTTTCGCCGACCCGCTTCGTATTCACAAGCCAAACGACCAGCCGCCGTCGCCCGAACATTAGCTTTAGCGCTTAGCACGGACCTCAGCTGCCGGCAGAACGTCTCCTAATTTAGCGCAATTTCGACTTTGAATTTTCCTTCATTTTATCCTCTGACAGCTGCACAGCGGCGGCCTAATATTCCCAAATAAAAACTTCCGCCTTCTCATCTGGCTTTTCCGCTCCGTCAATATTCCCTCGCAATTGTTAGCAGCTGGGCAACCCGCCGCAATAAAGGCGCACGGCGCAAAGTACTCGTTCCGTGTGGAAAGTCGAGTTATCGCCTATTTGGAGATAGATTTAAACCGATTTAAAGGCAGAAAGACGGTTGCATTCTCAGAGCAGGGACACTTTCTACTTTCCTAAAATGACTCGGGCTTTCTTCTACGCCCTGTCTATTTTGGAGAAAATGTAAGACTTTTATGTGCGCCTTATAGTCGTGAAAATACGGTATACAAAATAGTAACTCGCATCAAAACTCTGGTCAAATTAGCTAAAGATGTGCAAAAATATGTAACTCGTAATTGCCACGTCAATTGAAGCAAAATCGGAAACTTTTGAAACGTGATCAACATTAGACGGCAATAGCCGTCCAATCCATTGGTCGGTTCATTGGCCCCTCCCACTGGGACGCGTACACGTCCAAGCTATTAGCCGAGCCGCTAACGGCAACACTCCGGGCACGCACGCCACCAGTGCGGAATTAGCTCACGCAAAAGGTTAGCGATGAAAAGTGACGGCGGCCTAATTGAATGTCAAAACAAAGCGGAATCCACTCCGGACTCGTCGCAAAAGTCGCCGTTAAAGTCGAGGTGTCGCCTCCAATCCCGCTTAATTAATTTTGCTATCTGTTAATTGCACGGCGTGTCATTAGCGGCGCTCCGGGTGAGTAATGGCTTGTTCCCGCCGATGCCCGCCGCCGGCGTCTTACACTCTTTTACGTTTGATTATTTATTCTCCGAGTCCCATTAGCGCCGGCGACGCGCTGTCAAAATGCTTTATTTTATTTGTACCGTAGCCAAACGGACCAATGGAACTTTCCTCGGGGGAAATTTCAGGCATTTCTTACCACCAAAAATGCGTCATGTTACTATTTTGACATTCTTGTAATAAGTGGGGGAAATTTTGTAGGCAAATTGGCTTTATAGTCGGCGTTTGTCGTCGCGTCACGTCGAGCCGATCGATGGATTGAGAAGGCTTTTCGTTGGAATCGCCTCCGGTCTTACGGGGGCGACGGAGCCGACCTCAAGGTGATAACAGATGGATTCAACAGGGGGGAACAAAACACCCTTTAATCGATAATGAATGAGGCGGAGCTAATGCGGGAGGAGACGTCGTCACGGGTGCCGCCAGCTTATTTTACTGACAAGTTCATCTGAGCTTCGAACCGCCATCCAAAACCCGTCGACAAATACACCAAAATAAATCCTGTGTCGCTATTGGCCAAAAAAACGGAGTTGTGACATTTCAGCTTCTTCCCAAATTTCAGTAGAAAAAACAAGTCATTCAATTCATATGAAATCTTTTTGTGGCCCAGAATTAATCTTTGCTTTGAATCAATGAATGATGAGTCATTTCGGAAGGATATGATTAATAACATGCGATTCATCTTTACTATTTTTAATATTTACCATCCGTTTTTCGTAAAAAGCAGAAATTGTGCTAACTTTGGCGTCACTTTTCCAACGTCAACCTAACAATCTTTAAATTCCGACTTTCATTTTGTTCTTTTGTCTTCAATTTTTTTAAATTCCAGCACTTATTTTATAAAAAACGCAACTTGGTAATTCATCAGTTGACCCCAAAGTCGCACAAAATGGTATTAAAAGTTGAGGCTCTCTTCCAAAAATTCCAATCCATGATGCGAAATCGCCCTCCCAAAAAACACCCATTTTATTTCCCTAAAATAGCATGAAAGCGCTTGTTGATAATTGCCAACTCCTAATTTGCCCGTCAACATCAACAACAGCAAATATCACTGAATACTATCGACGCACTTTAGCAAGCGCCGAGCTCATTATATTTAACGTGTCCCTCTGTACGCCTTAAACATTTTCAGCCCTCTTCATTTGTCTTTTTTTAAATTTTTTTTAAAGCTTCATTTAACTGTCGTTTTCGAATTTCCCACCAAGCGGGGACACTGACCGATGGGGCCAATGACTTGCACTTTATTTGCATTTAGCTTAATTGTTTCTTTTTCTTTTTTTTTTGCTAGCCGTACTGATCATTTCTCCGAGGCACAAAGCCGAACGCGGGTAATCTTGTTAGCTGCGTAAAAGCAGGTGCAGATAAATGAAGAAAGTTTGTCCCTGGAGTGGAAAAAGCGCTCGTTAATTAACTACGCCTGTATATTTCACTTTTAACCCACGCTCCAGGAGTTAGCAAAATCGGGAAATTGATATTGTGAACACGTATTGACATTCCGAATGATCGCTTCCGGCCCCCCAGATTGGACGTCTATTGGTGTCAAATGTTAAGCTATTATGCAAAGTCACTACAAAACAAAGCAAGATTCACACAGGCCACTCTTTATTTCAATTTCTCTTCTTTTTTCCCTCAATTTAAAACAACTTTTTCGGTGTTCTTTTTTTAATTTCTTCTTTAAAGTCATCATTTAATATGATTTATATACTTGTATTCCTTTTTTAATTGCCCGTTGCTAAATATTATCCGGCGGACCGCGCGTTTGTACCCATCTCCTATATCACATGTGTCAAAGTGGCGGCCCGGGGGCCAAATCTGGCCCGCCGCATCATTTTGTGTGGCCCGGGAAAGTCAATGATGAGTGCCGACTTTCAGTTTTAGGATCAAATTCAAATGAAGAGTATAGATGTATATTACATTTCCCGATTTTCCCCCTTTTAAATCAATAATTGTCATTTTTTAATCTATTTTTCAGTGTTTTTAGTTCAAAAATCATTTTGGAAAATCTAAAAATATATTTAAAAAAAGCTAAAATAAACATTGTTTTAGATCTATAAAAAAACGGAATATTCAGGGCTTTTAATCCAGTTCTTTTAATCCATTTATTAAAAAATAATTCTAAATATTATATCTAAAATGGTCGGACCCACGTGAAATCAACTTGACGTTAAAGCGGCCCGCCAACCAAGGTCTGACACTCTTGTCCTATATGAATATATTTAAAAAAAATGTGCATGAAAAAGGTAGAAAATAACGATTATTGATGGTCCGACAGACAAACCCGAAACAATCTCCATTATTTTTGAGCAAATAATGAAGAGGAAGTGACCTGGAATTCCAGGCCAAGTGGACAGCGATTCAATGAGCTTTTCAAAAAGGTGCTTATTGATGCACGAAATGCTGCCCTCCCATTAGCATGGCAATTACGCTCAGCTGTTTGTTACAATAAAGAGCGCAATTACGCCACGACGCTATGATGAATGACATTATGCGGGACTTTGGCAGGTCCCCACCGCGCCCGCCGCATGCCAAGGCGCGCTAAAAATAGCGTCTTGCTACGTAACCGCGGCCATCGGCTCGTCGACAAACGGCGGCCGGAAGAATCGCTTTGTTAAATAAAGGATTGAGCCGTCAGCTGTCACGTTCTCAAAGCTAGCGCTACGTTGCTAAAGCTAGCGTACTGGCCAATCGCCGCCCACCGTGTAATACGACCCGCACAAGAAGCTTAAATTCAGTTGCATTTTTCCGTTTAAACACTAGATGGTGTCAAATTGTGAAAATGTGTATTTTTTCTTTGACATACATGAATTCACTTTCAGTTTAAAAAAGCGGACTAAATTTAGATTTTTTTTTTTTAACTTTTGGTCTAATCGACGACAGGATTGATGATACGGGGAGTAGGATCAATTGCAATTAGGAGCATGTAGCGCGGCGCCCCCGATGAGCGTCGCCGCCATCGATCAACACGCTCGCCGACGCCACGGCCAGCCGTTCTTCCTCAGGATTTTTCCAATGCGCCTCGATGAACTCTTTCGCCGCCGTCGACCGCCATAGACGTCTAATCCTCGATTTTTAAAACAAATAATAAATAAGATGAACAATGAATTGACACAAAAAGAACATTCAATCATTCATTTGTTGGACTAGAATATAATAATAATAATAATAATAATATGACTCAATGGAAAACGGTAGCCGAGACTCGTTGACTTTATCATGTGATGAGTCGAAATATGAAATTAAACAAAACCAATCTGTGTTAATGTAAAAATCATTGAAACTGATATATTTTTTACTGGTGCACTTTTAGCTATAGCCTTGTTGTACCGTTGCTAACCACTTTTATTGGCAACACGCCATTTGTTACGTGATCAAAGCACTCTCGAGTCCAATTTTAGGACAAAAACACATAAATACATATCTAGCTACTTTCCTTGCATTTGATCATTCCAAAGTCTGATTTCCTTTGACGTTTTTTTTAATAGCGTGTCGTCGAGTCCCGGCCGCGGCGGCGCCCTCCGGGTCAATTGCGCCAGCGCGGCGGCGGCGGCGGGCAAAATAATGATGTCCACTCCGACGATAGTCCTCCGCTGGTCGGCGGCCAATCACGCCCAAAGCGACAACTCCGACTCTCGCTACTTGACACGCGTGTAACGTTGTTGTCATGGTTACGCCCTCTCGGCAAAAAAGCTCAACACCTGTCGCTACTTTTGGCGTGTTTACCCACCGACTAATTGAAATAAAACACATCGAAATGACCTGACGTCTACAAATACATTTTTAGCGCGGGCGTTTGATTTCCGCGGCGGCGGTCGTCATGACGATCCGACGGCGACGTGACCAGACCGTAACGCGCCTCTTCGGTCCCTCCCTCGCTCGTACCGACGCCGGCCGGGCTCGTTAATTAATGTCTCGGAACCGCCGCGCCGACTCCAGACGTTGCGGACGCGCGCGACCTCGTTTGTCGTCTGGGATTGGCGCTCGCCGGCGGCTCGGCTCGGCTTGGACGGCGTCCCGGCGTGCGTCGGGCAAAAAGCTAAGTACGTGTCGGGCGGGCGGCCAGCCCAGCTTCTCATTTGTGAGCTATTGCATTCATTTCAAAAGCACTCTTCCCATTAGAGCGCTGCCTTGTAAAAATGAGAGAGTAAATGACCTTTGGCCATTTTTACTACAAATACTAGAGTTCTCAACTCTGCAGTTCGGATATTTCAAACTCTTTTAAGCCAATAACAGTCCATTATCGAATTGACAACTTTTCCGATAGGTCATTTATAGTCATCTTTTGGAATATCTTCATCGCAAATATCGGGCCTGAACGTCAGTTTCGGAGATTTTGAAATGGTTAAAAAAGATTTTGTCAGCTGCCGTTGACGGCGAAATAAGTCCATTGTTTACGTAACAATTTTTCACATAACTATAGCCTTAAAAAAATAACGTAGCAGGCTTTATTGGTCAGAGGAAAATGCAAGCATCCAAAAAAGTGTCACTTATAGTACAAAAAAATATATTTTTCTCACTAATAACTTTATTATGACGATACTGTTCAAACGGGTTTGTTCAAATTTTTAAAAATTCGTGTTTCCTCTTTAATACATTTCCAAAATCGGATCGCGAAAATAGGCGACGGTAACATCTCAAATTTTGACCTTAGCCAAAATACAATTTCATACTTTTTCACTTCATGTGGGGTAAAATACGATCAATTATAAGCGGCTCCCGATTTTAAAAGCTCTTTCCTGGCGCTCCATTTTTTAACGGCGGGGCGTCTTAGGGTCGCCGGCGAATCGGCGATCCATTGGCCGAGGTTGAGATGGCTTTTGTCTGCTTCCCCTTCACCGGGTTAAAAAGAAACACAAAGGTTCCCGTCGGCTCTTAATAGGAAAGTTGGAAGCCGGCGTGCTACTTATTCCGAGGTTTTGCGTTTGACCTCCAAAAGAGAGAAAGAAAAGAAGGAAAAAACACGACTTAAGAAAATAATAACGCCTTTCAAATTGCGCCCGGCCTCGGCGGAGTCGTTGCTAGGATTTTTTTCACGGCCCCTTCGCCCCGGAACGAAGCCGCCGCGGGCGGGGTTCTTTTGAAAGGATTTGGCCAAACGTTTCGCACAACGGCGGCGTAATTGCCACCTGAAGGAATAACATGTGGACTTGAGAGCGCCTTCACCTGGGCCAAATACGCAAAAAACGCAAAAACGCACAAATGCAGCTTTTTTTTAACAACAATTCCGAGCCCGCCGGCCGACAAGCGCCAAAACAGAACCCGGCGACGCAGTTGGCAGGCCAACAAAAGGCAAGCGCAAACGAGCCACGGGAGACGGAACCCGATCCGGGCGGAATTAACGGTCCGGGGGGGGCGGGGTTAGATAAGAGCCACACGGAGACCGCGGCGGCGCCGACGAAACGAGCCGCGTTGCGTCAACGCGCTGCTCTTTGAGGTGCTTTTTGTTTGTTTTCCAGCGCCAAATTCCCCGTCCATTGGCGTTCTGCGAATCCTCGCTAGCTCCAAAACGTAAAAGCCAGCGGGGGTGCCGCGCCGCTGATGGGAATTGATGACTTTTGTCCGATAATTGTCAAAAGTTTTTGTTGTCCGAAAACAGAAAATGTGGAGATTCGGGAGTAGGTTGACGGCTTTTAAAATGGCCGCTCGAAAAGAATTAAATTCAGACGGTAGAATGCCAATTTATGAAAATATGGCCCACGAGAGAATCTTAAATCCAGCCTACATTATGTTGCAATTTTCAGCTCAAACACTAGATGGGGCTAGTTCCCCGCCTCTCCATTATTTCCAGTCAATGTGCGAAACAGCTGAATTTTTGTATTCATTCATTCATTTTCCGTTCTTCTTATCCTCGCAGGGTTCACGGGGGTGCTGGAGACTATCCCTGACAACCGTGGAAAGTCAGTCGGGGACGCCCTGAACTCGTGGCAGCCAATCGCAGGGCCCGAGGAGACAACAGATCCACTCACAGGTAGGAACAGCTTAGCGTACAATTAGCCTAGCATGCATTGAAATGTTATTCTACCAAAAAAAAAAACAAGTCCACGCCTGTTTACGTTTGAGGGCCTCACAGACCAATTTAGCGGTCCAAATCTGGCCCCCCTTGACTCTGATTTTACGTTATTATTTGAATAATTGTTAATATGGGAACATTTTCCTCTTACTGCTATAAAGACGAATGTTTTTTTGTTGTTGGTCTGCCCTCACGGTAACGCGCTAGCTATTTTGCAATGAATCTTTTTCTGTCAAAGACGGTCCCGCTGGTGATATTCCACTCTTAGACTGACATTTAACTCGGCCTCGGGCTTTTTCGCTCGCGCCTTACAAACAACGTCAGAGGACGCCGTCGTTTGTTAACGGCAGCGTTATCGATCGGTCCGCGCCCGCCTTTATTTTTCACGTTGGGCCAGGCGACACCATCGGGAAGGGCCGAAGCTGCGTTTATTTTGAAGATCACGCCGCTTGTCCTTCTTCTTGCCCGATGTTACAAAAATGCCGAGTCGTAACCTACTCGGGAATATGGAAATTCCCCCAAAAGATGAATTGCCCTTCACTCAAATGCATTTGTATGGAATTTTAAACGTCAGTCATCCGCTCCCGCGTGAGAAGGCGACGTCCGTCTTCTTAGGTAACGCCTCTCGGCGCCTCGGCGTCCCACGGGTGAACCGTTTGGGTTTAGAGGACATCGTGGGCTAATTCACGTTAATGCCGCCTCCTTCCGATTGGGCGAGATGGATAGCTCCACGGCACTTTTCATTGATTTCCCCCCCTTACCCGAGTGCGCCATCCGTGTCTCCGGTGAGGGCGGGCCGGCGGGCGGGATTGTGCATTCTTCCGAGGTGGCCTCACCCCCGGGGGGTACGACGGTGGTGGCGGCGGGATCGATGGCGCTCAACTTATTGGTGGAAATACTTTGTAACCTTGCCTGTTTATCATGCGTGAGGAAAAGTGTAATGAAGGGGGGGGTGTTTGAATGAGTACAGGGACGGGTGGGGGGGGGGCTGAATAGGGGATGGGCTTGACCGGACGTTTCGTCGAAAGACGTTTGGTCGACCGGACGTTTGGTAGAACGGACGTTTGGTCGCCGGGTTCGCTCGCTGTCAAATTATGTGTGAAATAATCTTAAAAGTAATCAAAGAATGTTTGAATCTATGACATCACCTTCAATCCGTGTCATGGCCATTTCATAGAGACCTTCCATCCATATCACAACCATCGCTTGCAAAACCATGCATCTTTGTAATAAGGTATGTCCTTTGTTTATATGTAGCCTTTAACATTATCAGTGTCACCACCATCATTGGTGTCACTGTCCTGCTGCTGCATCTTTGTCATAGGGAATTTGTATGTCACGAAATCTTGCCCGAAGTAAAATAGTTGCTGTAGAAGTAGATTCATCGGACCCTAATCCTTCTGCAGAAGCTTCAAAATCTCACTCATCTGTCGTGGCGTGCTTAACTTGTGTTTGACCTTGTGAATGTTCATAGTGGATCGGACATTACGACAAACAGTTTACTGTTGATATTTTGATATTAGATACTTAGATATTAAACTCACTCTCTCTCTCATGATTATAATTTTGAGAGCTGGTTTCAACAGTAACAAACCGGTTCTACCAAACGTCCGGTCGACCAAACGTGAGGGGACCATTTGTAGGATGGTTTCAATGGTTTGTTGGTTAGTGAGCTAGCAGACTGACTTACTGGATGAATGGATAAGGATGGATAAGGATGGGGTCCAAAGAGGGAGGGGTGAGTTGGTGGGTTGGCAGGATGGCTGGCGAGCTGAGGGGGAGATCCTGAGGTGGTGAGGATGGATGGATGGATGGATGGATGGACAAAGGGGTCTTGCTGGAATGAATGGGTGAATGGGCTTGGCAGGTTGAGCAGATGGAATGTTGGAATAATGGGGACGTGATTCATGGGGGTCACGCACGATAGCCGTTACTGTCGGATGTCTTGTGGCGGTCTGCCGGCCGGCCGGGAATGGATGGATAGATACAAGAGAGGATGGATGCTTTGATGGGGAAGAAAGATGGAAGCAACGAACGGCTCGATAGCGTGTCATTTCCTCTGGCTTGGGTCTGGAGGGGGATCACAGGAATTCGGGGAGTTCATTATGCATTCATCATCAGCGTGATGGATACCTGGCGTTCAAACTGAATTTCCCCGAGAGGCGAGCGCCGAGAGATCTTTTTGCATCCTTTACAAGAAAAAAACACACTCTCAGAACAGAAAACTTTACTTTTTTAATTTTTATTATTTTCTTACTCTCTTGTCCACACGACGTCTCCATCTTTTCCGGGCGTACTCGACGAACGACGTCCTCATTTGTCTCGCCCGGCCGGCGTCCGCCGGTTTCCCACGGCCGGAGAGACAAAGGCCAGAGAACATACGCGGGGGGGCGCATGCATTTTTAATGCGCCACCCTCGTCAAATCCGCCGCGCCGAATGCCAATGGCGGTTTTATCCCGACACGCGCGCAGGGCACGTCTGAGCGCCGCCGCCATGGCTTCCTCCGCTGAACTTTGTCTCGGCGCTTAATGAGGAAATGAGCCGGGGGGGAGGCGGGGCCAATAATCACCTCCAAAAGTAATATCCCAGACGTAATACGGAGGCCACCTGCGACACCTTCTGCGATGGCGCCTTCTCCAAAATGAACTTGAAAATGAAAAACCGCGTGCCTTGAAGTAGTGATTGCGCATTTTTAATCGTGATTAATCGGGCCAGATTAACCGCAATGCATTCCTGGGCCATACGCGCAATCTGATCATCAATTCAAATGTGGTGTTTGTCCCGTTTTTATGATAAAAGCCAATCAGAAGGAGTTTGGAAACGCAATCGATTGCCTGAAATTACGCATTGTCATGCTAGCATGGTTCTAAAGTGTTGGAGTAGTAGCTATTGTTGTTTCTAGTATTTTGCACTTTAAAAATAGATAATAATAAAAGAATATTGAAAACTTTTATTTGAAGGAGGACGTCAGATTTTATTTTTCAATAGAGATCAATTGCAATTAATCTCATTCTCATAGGCGAACAAAAGTCGGATTTAGCCACTCAAATGTAGTATTTTGTATACTTTTGATTGTAAAAGCCAACTAAATATATTTTTTTGGGGTCAACGAGTGCAGATTTGAATGTCAATGAATTGGATTGGATTGGATAACTTTATTCATCCCATATTCGGGAAATTTCATTGTATATTTTTTATTGTTTATGTATTTATTATATTTATTCATTGAAATAATCATCTGAAATGAACAGAAAATCCGATAGACTTTAATTTTCAATCTACCGTCATATTTAAATATCTTATTTTATGAACTCATCTGGAATGGCTTAAAAAAGGCTGTTAGAATGATGAACTTTCTTAAATTTAAAAATCAAATTTTTTAAATCGCTCGCACTTATGGAATGACCAGAATGGCGTTCTCTGTTTATTTCCAACAGCCCCCCCGGACCCCCACTATCAGCAGCCCTAGCTGACAGTAGCGAAACGATCAACCGTTCAACACTTCAATAAAGCACCCGATTGTTGCAAAATAGCAATCCGTCGCCATGACGTCCGGGCGGGGGCGTTGGCGAGGAGGGGGGGTCTGTCCTTTGGGTCCTCGCCGTTTGCGCGAAGGCCCCTGCCGTCTCGCACAATAGCACCACTGTTTGTCCTCTGACACAAAAGCGGGGCGAGGACGGCTCGGCGCTTTTCCCGTCCGTCGCCATGACCGCCGTCGTCCGTCGTCGCGGCGACTCAATCACTTGAAGCGGTATCAAGCCCCCCGCCGGTGTTCCGCGGCGCGGCGGGAACGCAGGCACGCACGCCAACAAACAGGTGGGTGTGGCGCGCGGGTACCTCGCCGCGCTTTTGTCAGGAGATAATTAGGTAGCATTTCGCGGCGTGCGAAAAAATTGCGGCCCAGACGCCAAGTGGGGACGCGGTAATGGCGGAGAGCAATTGACAAGCTTTCAATCTTTTGTTTGCGGCTTCTTTAGTCTTTTCTATAGGTTCTCTAAGTGCTAGTTTTTGTTGTTTATGACCTTACGGTGTCATTGTTGTTGTTGTTGACATACTGCTTTCTAAAAAGGAAAAGCAAGAAAGAAGTAGCGTAGCATGCGCACTTTGTGTTTGGGTGACATAAGCCGGGTTTTAGACGTCGCCGCTTGTTTTTTACTTGGTGCCAAATCATCAAAGTAAGGCTCTTGTGTAGGGTGGACATCTAATTGGTGTTTTTAAAAAGATGAGAAAGTTTTAGTTGATGTTAAAAGGGAGGAACGACATTGTTAGATGTGCTACGTTAGCTCTTGGGCATAGCATTCAGCGATCAAAATTATTTAATTATTTAAGTTTGACATTTTGTGTAAGAAATACTCTAACATTTTTGGGTTTACCTAGCAACAAGTTACATTAGCATTGTCATCATTGTTTCCACCGTGCGGACGTATTTAACCAAACAGCAAAGCTGTTCTGTTTAGCTCGCGCTAAGCTAAATTAGCAACGCTGTTTCTAAAGGCTTTGAATGGAAGCAAAACAATCGGAAATCAAAATATCGAACTAATGTAAAAAAAAAAAAAGCAGGAAAGAGGTGTTCTGTTCCAAGTTGCTTTTTCAACAGGAAACTAAAATGTTAGCATACACGTCGTGAGTTACGCTAGCTAGCTTGTTTTCTTCCCAGGTGATGCCATGTTCACTCCATGTAAAGTTAACTCCATCTTTAGATTTATTTTAGTCCTCAAAAGGGGAAAAAAGTATCGCCGCCGACGTGGTTTGGCGGCGGCGGCTGATTAACGTCGGTGGGAATTCTCGCCACCGACTGTTTCCGCTCGGTGCGCGTGTAAATAAATAGCGGCAAATTGCTTACTAACAAGTACATGATGCTTTGACATTTCCCTGTTGTTTTTGCTCATTTGGTTCCCGCTCGTAAGACAACAAGCGGCGGCGTGGCGGCGTGGCGGCGCTGATTGTTTTTACAACGCTGGGCTCAAAACAAGGCGTCCCTTATGACCAATTAGGACATTCTGTCTTGGAAGGTTGATACAAAAAGAAATCGGGCTGAACGGATGAGCGTTGTTTTGGTTTTTTTGGCACATTTGATTAGGTAACTAAAAAAAAAATCTATCTATATATCATCAAAATAAATACAACGATTAGGCCTCGCCGTAGGTGGCCTGTATGTTGTTGTTTTGTTATTTGCCTTGTTTTATTTTAAACTTTTCTTCTAAATTCAAAGGAAAGCGGCTTAAAAGGCAACTTTATTTGTCCCGTTTTCAATTGAAATAAATTCAATCCGATTGAAGTTAATGAATGTTTGTTCATTCTCTGCCAACCCTCCCACGCCAAATGGACATATTACGTCTTTAAACAAACTTTTTCTTACCCTTAACTCCACCATCAAATGAATTTCCAACCATAACTAAAATAATTATAACTAAAATGGCCTTTCTTCATATTTTTCTCTTTTGCCACAAAAGTTTTAGGCTCCCACGACGCTAAATAACGTGATTTGCATTGCAAAATAAATCGTTGATTAATGTCATCGTTTCCCAACACGCAACTATTTATATTTTTTGCCCATATTTTCTCTCCTTAAACACGTTTCTTGTTTTGTAGACAGGAAGTACAGGTTGCAACAAAGTTATTAATCTGCTCATTCCGTTGGCGGGCAACGCGGTGTACGTATCAGATGACTTTGACGTTGTGCAAAGCACCCCCCGGGCCCCCCGGGCCCCCCTATTTTCCTCCCCAACAATGTCAGGGCTGCCGGTACCCGCGAATTGTCACTCAGGCGGCGCCTTTCCGCGGAACGCGGCGAGGCGGGAACCCAATGCGACGGTCTCGCTGCGTGCGGCGCTTAACATCGCGCGACCGTCGTCACGCTGTCACCGCGAACGCGGCGCGCCGCAAATAGCGACGGGGTGGCGGGGGCCTATTAGGCGTAATGGATGGCTGGCAGGAGCGGGGCGGGGCGCGCCGGATGCCCCTGTCGACGCCTCCTCTGACAGGAGAAAATGGACCGTCGGGCTCGACTTTACCTAGCGCTCGCTCGCTAATTGATGGGTGTAAAAGGAAATGTTGGGTAGCGAACGCGGGGGTGTGCAATTTGCCTTCCGGTTTCATGCGGAGCGCCAACCAGGCACTTTGTCGATTGACAGCGTTTCTGATAGATCATTTCAAGGCATGAAAATGATTCCAAATTTTCTTTTCTGACCTATTAAATCGCAGGTGTCAAAGTGGGGGTCCGGGGGCCCAATATGGCCTGGCGCATCACTCTGAGGCCCGAGAAAGTGAATCATGAGTGCCGACTGTCAGTTTTAGGATCAAATTCAAATGAAGATTAAAGATGTATATTATATGTCCTGATTTGCCCTTTTTAAATCAATAATTGCATTTTCTAAATTAAAATAAAATAAATAAATAATACATATAATGATATATAATTAATTAATTCAATAAATAAATACATTATAAATAACAAATAAATAATTAAATCAATAAATAAATGCATTATAAATAACAAATAAATAATTAAATCAATAAATAAATGCATTATAAATAACAAATAAATAATTAAATAAAAAAATACATTATAAATAACAAATAAATAATTTAATACATAAATGCATTATAAATAACAAATAAATAATTAAATAAATAAAGCACAAGCACCAAAAAACCTTTTTTGGGGGGTTTGTAAGGGGAATCATAATCATTTATGAGGGCAGTTATCGGCAGAGGTTGACAGGTATGTAACCCACATTTGTTCTTCTTCACTCGCCTATTGTTGTTTCCTTCAAGCGCCTCCTGGTTGGTTTCACTTGACTAAATTTGTTTTTATTTTCTTTCTTCAGGCACGTCTGCGAATTCACACAACGACAAGCAAGCTCTTCATTTGATCCGTGACGCGCCACGACAGGAAGTTGTTCCGAGCAAACATGCGAGCGGCGAAAGCCTCGGCGGCTTTGGCGGCGCTCCTGGCTCTTCTGACCCTCGGCGCCGGCGACCCGGAAGCCGGCCCTCTCCGTCGCCAGAAGAGAGGCTGGCTCTGGAAACAGCTCTTCGTCCCAGAGGAAGACCCCACGCCCCGCGTCATCGGCCAGGTACGAGTACGGTGTTTGTAAGGTTTTTTGGGGGGTTTGTAAGGGGAATCATAATAATTTATAAGGGCAGTTATCGGCAGAGGTTGACAGGTATGCCCCCCAACCACCCCCGCCACGTCCTCGTCCGGGTGGCCCGACCCGACTCACGCCAACTCTCTTCCCGCAGCTGAAATCCGACTCGGATCGCGGGGAGCTCGCCATCCTCTACGTCCTTTCTGGGGAAGGCGCCGGCGAGGCCTTTGAGATCGACGAGTACTCGGGCGAGATCCGGACTTTGAAGAAGCTGGACCGCGAGGAGAAGGCCTCCTACGTGCTGCGAGCGCAAGCCATCAACAGGCGCACCCGGGAACCCGAGGAACCCCAGTCGGAGTTCATCATC
Source organism: Stigmatopora argus (assembly GCF_051989625.1). Lineage (NCBI taxonomy): Eukaryota > Metazoa > Chordata > Actinopteri > Syngnathiformes > Syngnathidae > Stigmatopora > Stigmatopora argus. The sequence goes on from NC_135403.1 coordinate 14,562,018, forward strand.
AAGGTGCAGGACGTCAACGACAACGCGCCGCGATTCCAAAAGCAGCCGTACCTGGCCGGCGTCCCCGAGATGTCTCCGACCGGTGAGCTGCTCCGCCGCCGTGCTTTTCTTTAACTTTACCTTTCGCCTCGTCGCTTAGCGACGTCGACTCCACCCCGCCGCCATCCCGAATATCTTCCCTCTGACTTCCGCCGACGCGCTTTTCCAAGCTAACTTATATCCTGCCCGCAGATTAAAAGCAGAAGGTTATATGAGCATCTGTCACACGCGGGAAGTTAAATGTATTACTTTCTGTATCGCGGCCCGCATGCCTTTTTCTCCTTAAGTAATGTTATTATAGCCGCTGCCCTTTCACGGCGCCGACATTAGCATTTCAATTTATGTGTAATCTGCCTTTTGAGCTATAATATCTGCCTCCTCATAAATCAGAACGTATTCGCTCGGCTGGGAAGAAGGGAGCGGCGGGCCCGGGATCCCACTTTTGTTGACGAAAAAAGGCACAAAGGGGCCTCGGAGGTGGGATCAAAACACCCAGGTTGGCGGCAGAGGGCAAAGCTAACAACGTAAGCCCCCGCCGCCAACCTTTTGTCGAGGTCCGACCCCCCTCCGTGCCTGTTTCCTTTCGCAGACTAGCCCGGCGTGGCTGTGATATATTTTTTCAAAAGGAAGGAACAGTGTTTGTTTTTGGAGAGCCCTAATACTCGGCGGCCACCTAATGGAACAGATCTGAAAAGCCCCTCCAAAATCTTATTATGCAACGCCGGCTTGTGATGGAGAAGGTTTGCACGTTCCGTTTTGAAATCCACAAATAGGACTGAAATATAGAGAAGGGATACCAGCCTGAGTGCATCGCTCTTGAGATCAAAACAGTTTCGGCCACGCCAGAGCTTTCGGGTTCGGGACCCCAAAGTGGCCAATAATGAGGCGAAGACTGCCGCTTGCAATTTTTTTAGCCCACTTGATTTCCTCACGAGCCACGGCCATCTCGCCCCGCAGGTACCACCGTCCTCCAGGTGACGGCCACGGACGCCGACGATCCCGCGTTTGGCAACCACGCCAAGCTCATCTACTCCATCCTGCAGGGGGAGCCCTATTTCTCCGTGGAGCCCAAAACAGGTAGCTAGCCCGAAAGCCCAAACGTGTGTTGTTTTCCCAATCGCTTTCTAAACTTAGCTCTCATTTATTGACGTTACCTTGCTCGTTTTCCAAAATGGTCGCCCCCCCAACGTCTGACGGATTATTATTATGCCTGGCGGCTCTTCCCACGCACGGAGTTGACCTTTAATGAACGGCAAAGCGTTTAAATGCAAAGCGATGCGGGACGTGACTGAAGGAAGACTCGGCGCCGGTCGAACCCGGCCCGACTGTGTGCGTTTTGCCCACGGCCTCGTTCGACCCACGTGCATTTTTTCGATTGGCCATTGTTGGCTTTTATTGATGCGTACACCATGTTGTTTTACCTTGTTTTGTCGTCGGTCTTTTGGTCGTCGGTCTTTTGGTTGCCGGTCTTTTGATCGCCCGTTGTCGCGGTCGGGGCGACCAAAAGACCAGTGACCAATTGACAGCTTTTCTGATAGATCATTTCTAGGCATGAAAATGATTCCAAATTTTCTTTTCTGACCTATTAAATCGCAGGTCTCAAAGTGGGGGTCCGGGGGCCAAATCTGGCCCGCCGCATCATTCTGTGAGGCCCGAGAAAGTTAATCATGAGTGCCCACTCTCAGTTTTAGGCTCAAATTGAAATGAAGAGTATAGATGTATATTATATGTCGTGATTTCCCCTTTTTGAATCAATGATTGCATTTTTTTAAATTGAAATAAAATAAAATAATAATAACTATAATTGTATATAATTATTTAATTCAATAAATTAATTAATTACATATAATAAATAATAAAAAGAAAGATTAATAAAAATAAAATAACTAAAAGGAAGGAAGACTGACTCGGCGCCGGTCGAACCCGGCCCGACTGTGTGCGTTTTGCCCACGGCCTCGTTCGACCCGCGTGCATTTTTTCGATCGGCGCCTCTAATAGAGCGTCGACTCGTTCCCAGGGTTGTTCTGGTTGAGTTTTGCGGGCTGGTTCCTGACTTCTCCGCCGATCCGCAGGGATCGTGGTGACCTCCTGGCCCGACATGGACCGCGAGGCCAAGGAACAGTACCTGGTGGTGGTGCAGGTCAAGGACATGCTGGGCATGAGAGGCGGCTTCTCGGCGTCCGCCACCGTCACCGTCAACCTGATCGACATCAACGACAACGGGCCCATCTTCCAGCACCGTGAGTCGGAACGCCGTGGCGTCGAGGGTTTTTGCGTCTGTCCGACTGTCTCGGCATCGCTCAAAAGGTATGCCGGTCTTAATTCCACAATCTGGCAACGTTTCAATCTACGCGCCAGTCGGCCTGTCGACATATCGGTCAGTTGTCGACGTGTCGGTTGTACGGTACCCGGACATTTCGTCCCCGGACGCTTCGTCGAACGGACGCTTCGTCGCCGGACAGTTCGTCTGTTGTTAATCAGTGGGTACGACGGTCAGTCCGCTAGCTCTTCTTTCGGACAGTCTGTTACTCGGTCAGTCGTTGGGTCCGTCAATGCGTGGGTCGTCCTTTCCGTGTGCGGTCGATTGGTCGCCGGTCTTTTGGTCGCCGGTCTTTTGGTTGCCCGAACTGCGACAACGGGCGACCAAAAGACGGGCGACCAAAAGGTGGGCGACCAAAAGACGGGCGACCAAAAGACGGGCGACCAAAAGACGGGCGACCAAAAGACGGGCGACCAAAAGACCGACGACCAAAAGACCGTCGACAAAACGAGGTAAAACAACACGGTCTACGCATGAATAAAAGGCAACAATGGCCATGAGCAGTTTCACTGAGTGGACGTGTGAGTGTAGAAGAGTTTGTATGTACATGCGTTGTCCCTTTAAGAAGCGACGTCAGTCAGGGTCTTAACAAGTTCTCCAACAAAAAACTATCAAAGTATGGGAAATTTTGAGCTTTTCTTTAGCCTAATAATTAATAGGGCATTAAGTGTGACTAAATAATAATTCGCAGTTTGTATTTAGGGAATTTGAGCAACGATTTAAATGGTAATTATCCTTCCGGGCGACCAAAAGACCGCCGACCAATCGACCGTGTACCGTCCTTTCAGTCGGTCTTTTCAAACAATCTGTCAGGCGGTTGGTCGCCCCGTTGGTCATTCGCCGTGTCAGTCTTTCTTTCAGTCTGTCTCAGCCTGCCAATCTGACTATCCTTCTTCACGCCATCAGCCACATTGCTCTCAGAAGTTTGATGAATCTATCTGCCGTGTCCGTCAGTCTCGTTATATTCCACGTCGCTGTCAAAAACGACATCCCGCCATCGGTCGTTACTTCCGACTTTGGAAGGAAAAGCAATAAGCGGCGAGGGAAAGAGGTGGACGGCCTCGTCTGCCTCGTCTGCCTCGTCTGGCTCATCTGCATGTCGCCCCGCGGACGCCTCCAATCCTTCACACGGCGCACGGTGACCTTTGGAAACAAACCTTCCCGGTGATAAAGCCGGCGCAACGGATGCCGCGGGAGAGAAATCAATTCCGCGGGGAGCGCGACGGGCGCGATCCGTGGTGGCGGCCGCTTATGAATGTTGTATGGCCACGCTCGCGTCTGAACTGCGCCCTCTGTTTTGAGACGTCGTGGCAAATTGCAAACGGGAGTGACAACGCGCACGTAATCAATGACAATAATCCATACGGGAAAATTTGATCCTTTAAGAGGCCGGCCTTGACCTTTTGCCCTCGTCTCTCCCTGGTTTTTAGATTTGTACACCTTCGCCGTCCCCGAAGACGCGGCGGTCGGCACCACGCTGGGCAAGGTCAAGGCGGAGGACGCCGACGTGGGCGTCAATGCCAGGATGACGTACAGCCTGGAGGCGGAGCCGGACCACAACGCCACCTTCGCCATCCGGACCGACCCCTTGACCCAGGAGGGAGTCATCCTGTTGGCCAAGGTGAGTCGAGCTTGCGGGTCGCGATCTGGCCACGGGACTGACGTCGGACTCCGTCCGCGACTTTAGCCGTTGGACTACGAGACCAAGCGGCGCTACGTGGTGACGGTGGATGCCGCCAACGAGGAAGCGGACCCCCGCTTCCTGCCCGTGGACGACGCCTCGGACCGGACCACCGTAAAGATCGTGGTGGACGACGTGGACGAGCCGCCCGTCTTTCTTTCGCCGTTCTACGAATGGAAAGTGGCGGAGAACGCGGCGCCGGGAACCGTCGTCGGTACCGTCGGCGCCCGCGACGGCGACCAGGCCGACGAACCTGTCAGGTATTTTTCCCGAAGAATTTTCTCGTAGATTGGACTGCATTTTGGGTACCGTATTTTCACGACTATTCGGCGCATCGTATTTTACGGCACAGTGTCAATAACGAGTGCTATTTCTATATTTTACACACACAAACTACTTGCCGTAGTTGTCTTATCGACTGATTAATTTGATTTTATCGTGATAACAATTTTAGTATTGGTCCATATATAAAGCGCACTGGATTATAAGGCGCCCTGTCTATTTTGGAGAAAATTGAAGACTTTTATGTGCGCCTTATAGTCGTGAAAATACGGTACTTTGCTTTTTTTCCACGTGGCCATTTTTGCACGCCACCCAAGATTGGACAACAGACTCCCACGCAATGTAAACAATCACAGATCAAGTGCGACTTATAGTCTGAAAAACGTGGTTTATTTTGTGGTAGAAAAAAAACTATAATAATCACGTATTTGGGTTTTCAATATGAATTGAAACTGGAAGTGTAGATACCCAAATTTCCCCCGCGTAGTAAAAAAAAAAACCATTTAATTTCCAATGGCGCATCCTTTTTTTCCCCTCCTTGATCTTCGCATCCCGCCCGTACACGGTCATATTTATCTCATATTAGTTTGGTCGGGAACGAACCTCGCCGAATAAATCATCCCCCTCCTTTTTAATTTTTTTTCTTTCCTTCATACCTCACAGGCTTTCCGTATCTACGGCGGTATTATCACAAAAGCAACGTCGGCCCCGACGTGGGGATGTAATAAAGCGCCCTGCCAGGCGGCGCGGGCGCGGCGAATTGAGATTTGCCGCCATTTGCAAGTGAGGCACGTTTGGCGCCCGGAGTCGGTCGGTGGCGAGCTTGCCGCTCGGCGCTGGCTTGGCAGGTGCCGCACATCATCCGCCGTCGATTAGTGTCCCTTTGGTGATGCTGTCGTCTTGACGAATACGTCCGGGCTGACATTTTCGGGCTCTGCCAAAGTCGCACTAAAAATGATGGAGCCGCCTCTCCTTTTCCGCGTTGTTAGGGAGAAAATTGGCCGCAACCGCCGCCGCCACCGCCGCCGTATGATACATTATGTTAATTCCGCTCCCAAACGCCGGACGGATGATGATTGCGCCGCCACGTCGACTCGCTCGTTGGGCCTCCGTTGTCTTCCGCCGGGATGTTTTAAGGCTGGGATTTGTTACTCCGTGTTTCAGAGCGCCGTCAAAAACGGGGACGGACAAAAGTCAACCACGTATTTTTCGGACTATAAGTTGCACCGGACATAGAATACACCAAAAATACATACATACAAGGGCCATTTTTTTACTAGGAACCAAAAACAAACATCAAGTAACAATAGTAAAAAGTTAAAAAAAAATCATTCACATTTTAACGTCAAATCGTTTTGACCGGGAGAGCTGGCAGCAGCGAATGAGTGCGCTGACTTCGGACGTTAATGTTTTTTTTGGGGGGGGGGACTGCCCTCGGCGCTCAGTGTGTTGTGGCTAACTGCGACCTTTGAGAACAGCTCCAGAAACTTAATGCAGATCGTATACACTAAAACACAGGTGTCAAAGTGGTGATTTATATACTTGTATTCCTTTTTTAATTGCCCGTTGCTAAATATTATCCGGCGGACCGCGCGTTTGTACCCATCTCCTATATCACTTGTGTCAAAGTGGCGGCCCGGGGGCCAAATCTGGCCCGCCGCATCATTTGGTCTGGCCCGGGAAAGTCAATGATGAGTGGCGACTTTCTGTTTTAGGATCAAATTCAAATGAAGAGTATGGATGTATATTAAATGTCCTGATTTTCTCCCTTTTAAATCAATAATTGTCATTTTTTAATCCATTTTTCTGTGTTTTCAGTTCAAAAATCATTTTGTAAAATCTAAAAATATATTTAAAAAAAGCTAAAATAAACATTGTTTTAGATCTATAAAAAACAGAATATTTAGGGCTTTTAATCCAGTTCTTTTAATCCATTTATTTAAAAAAAAAATCTAAATATTATATCTAAAATGTTCCATCCGGCCCACGTGAAATCCAGTTGACTTTAACGCGGCCCGCCAACCAACCCGAGTCTGACACCCCTGCACTAAAAGTACGCTAATTGTAGTCATGGCCGTCTGACAGTTTTTAAGCCGCCTAATCTGGCTCTCGGGGACAGAAAAACCTTTTGCTAGGCTGTAATTTTGCAACGTTGCTCCAACGTCAATCGGGGACGGCAAGGAAACGCTTCCAAAAACCGCAAAGCCTAAGCCGTCAGACGCTCTTGTCCCTGTCCCAACCAATAATACTCGTTAAATGACTTCATTTCTAGATGGGACTTCCATCGCCAATTTTCAACTGTCTGAATTTCCCCAAGTTTTGAACCTTTGAAAAACCATGTGCCATCACTCCAACAGGTACTCCTTTGAAAAAGGGAGCGAGGCCGCAAGCGTTTTCCGAATCGACCCGAGCAACGGGACCGTGACCGTGGCCAGACCTCTAGACCGAGAAACCCGGGCCTGGCACAACGTGACCATCGTCGCCGCGGAAACCAGTAAGTCTCCGCTCCGGAGTGTCGCGCCGCGAAAGCCTTGGCGTACGCGATAACCTCTCGTGCGTCCTCCTCTCTCAGCGCAGAAGCGTTTATGGTCCTCCGTGGTGGCGTCCGTCAAGGTGCTGGACATAAACGACAACGCGCCGCAGCTGGCCGGAGGTCACCAGCCGTATATCTGCGAGGGAGCGCGGGCGGGGGAGGTACGTACGCTCGGGATTTATACGGACGGCCGTATTTCTTTACTCGGGTTTTTCGGGGAAACGCGAACAAACCAGGGCTTCCGATGATGACAAACGGTGATACATTTCCACGTTCTGGCCATTCGATTTGTATCGCGATTCGCAGGGAACCGTTTGATCCCCATGACGACGCTTTTAGATGCTTAGTACGGTTCTTGTATTCGCTTTGGAGGAAAAAACGGCCTTCAATATAACATTTTTTGTGTGCTATGCAGCCGTAGTCCAAAGTTATTTCCATCTCAAATGATACAATAAAAAACAGGCAGGTCAAAACATTAGCTTGAGTATAGCAAACACCACAAGGCCGAAAAACAAGAAAAATAACATTTTATTTGATTTTTAAATTTTTATTTGGGCATCACTGTCCACTCAAATAAATGTATTTTGTCAAATTCCATATGAGAAACAGCGCCATCGTCCGCCCCAACACAATTACTGCACATCAAGCCACAGAGGCTGACTTCTGCAAACTAGTGGACACAAGTGGAATTGCGGCCACCCATCGTTTATTTCCACCGTAAAGATCGATTCGGACGGATTTTGAATGGATACGAGAATCGTGCAATGTTAGATTGCGATGTATGAATTTTTTACAAACATCTTCAGTCAACGGCATGTTGTTAGACTCGCCCTGGGCAGCGGCCACCCGCACAATACCACCAGATCCATCAGATAGTTGTGATGCCATTTCTCGACTCTCTTAGCGCTTACATATGTCATTTGTGTGTGTGTGTGTGTGTGTGTGTGTGTGTCAGCTGATACAGCTTCTCAGCGCAACGGATCCGGACGAGCCTTCTGAGGGTCACCACTTCTATTTCTCCATGGTCCCCGACAACAACATCAATCCCAATTTCACCATTCGGGATAACCAAGGTACGACATTAAAAAAATATATGTATACCGTATTTTCACGACTATATGGCGCATCGTATTTTTAGCCGCGGTGTCAGTAACGAGTGCTATTTCTGTATTTTAAACACACAAAAGATGCACCGTTTTCTTAGACGCATATATATTATATATGAATATCTAACCGCAATAGCGCTGGCTACCGGAAGCAGCCCCAGACTCTTTTTCCGGTTTTCGGTGCGCAGTGACTGCTGGGATATATAGTTCTTGCACGCTACACCCACACGCTAAAAACACGTTTTTTAAAAGGCAACGGAAGCAAAACTGAGTTGGGTTGTACTCTATTTAGCCATTTTACAACTTACACACGTCATCATCACCCACAAATCCATCAAAGTCCTCATTTTCCGTGTCCGAATTGAACAATTGTCCAAATGAGTCATCGAAAACGCTGAGTTTTATACGTTCGTCCAGGCGGCCAAAATCCATTCGCAAATAATAGTTAGCTAGTAGCTAGCGTAACTATTCCAACGGTGCTTTCCATGCTTCGTCAAGCTGTGTTGATGTCGATGTATACAGGCCACAATCCATTGGGTGTATTGACAAAAGAACTTCTACATATCCCAGCAGTCACTGCGCAGTACTTTGTCTACGGGAAAATAGTAGTCGGTGTACCCTATCAACTGATTCATTTTACTTTATCATGATAACAATTTTAGTATTGGTCCATATATAAAGCGCACTGGATTATAAGGCGTCCTGTCTATTTTGGAGAAAATTGAAGACTTTTATGTGTGCCTTATAGTCGTGAAAATACGGTATATACTTTTTTTTTGGACGCATCTAGTGTCGGTAGGATTTCCAATATGGGTGTTTATTTATATATTTTTCAATACTTAGAAGTCGGATGATAAGAATTCAAAGTTTGCGTCACTTTTCTTGCATTCAAAAGTTTTATTTTCAATCCAATTTTTTTTGTATTAACTGCCATTGACCTTCACAGTCCAAATAATGTTGGATTGTGAAGTAAAATGTTATTTTCTAAAGAAGAATGGGTCATATGGAGCTTTTTTTTTAGTATACAACACAGGCTACTTGACTACAATTAGAAGTACAGACGGGGAGTAGGCTTTCTTACACAGAAAAAATAAACAAAAAGACATAAAAATCTGTCTTCGGGTGTCCTTTGAGATTGGACTTTTCTCGCCGTCAACGTTGACTGACAAAAACCATGCGGTTGTTTGCAAAAAAGGAAAAAAGCGGCAGCCGTGCTCAATCTTCGGCCCAGAAAGCGATATTCCAAATCTGCTTTCACACGCGCTGAATATTTCATTTTCACACTCGGCTTTGAAATGCGGCTTATTTTCCCCCACTAAAAATAACAGCGTTTTTTTTTGTTGTTGTCTTTTTTTTTCTCCCCCTCCAGACAACACGGCCGGCGTTTTGGCACGCAGGAGCACTTTTAGCCGCCGCGACCGGATACGCTACTTCCTCCCCGTGGTGGTGACGGACAGCGGCTCGCCGCCGTTGTCGGCCACCGCCACGCTCACCGTTAGCGTGTGCAGCTGCCAGCCCGCCGGGCGCTGTCCCTCGGGGGGGGCCGAGGCCCTGGCCCTGTCCATGGGGGTCAGCCTGCAGACCTTTGTGGCCCTTGTGGTCTGCCTGCTTCTGGCTACAGGTGAGCAAACGTCTCCGGTGGAAATTGTAAGAGCAAAAGTTAGGCAGAGATTTATTTTTTTACGAGGAAAAACGGCCAGTAAGAATCTCTAACAGGGTCGTGACCAATGAGCAGTCATCTTCACATACCCTTTAAAGCAGGGGTGTCAGACTGGGGTTGGTTGGCGGGCCGCTTTAACGTCGACTTGATTTCACGTGGGTCGGACCATTTTAGATATAATATTAAGATTTTTTTAAATAGACGGATTAAAAGCCCTGAATATTCAGTTTTGTATAGATCTAAAACAATATTTATTTTAGTTTTTTTATATGTTTTTAGATTTTACAAAATGATTTTTGAACTAAAAACACAGAAAAAATGGATGAAAAAATGACAATGATTGATTTAAAAGGGGGAAAATCAGGAAATGTAATCTACATCTATACTCTTCATTTGAATTTGATCCTAAAACAGAAAGTCGCCACTCATCATTGACTTTCCCGGGCCACACAAAATGATGCGGCGCTTTAAAAGTTTCATTTGATTGAGCCGCGGGTGGAAAAGCCAACATTTTTTTATTTTTTTATTTCAAACGTTGAATGGGGAAAGCATTTTTAAATATTTATTTTTTCATTTAAAAAAATATTTTTGGGGGAAATATATTTATATTTTACATTGACAGGGAATGATATTTCATTTATTATTATATTATATATGATATATATTATAGTACATTATTATCTTTCAATTTTTGAAATATTTTTTTAGGAAAAAACCCAAAATGCAATACCTTTTTTTTCTTCAATTAACAATTTTTTTTTTGCAAATAAACCGATGGACGTCCAAACCAAAAATGCCCCAAAAAAATCTTGTTAAGTTCAATTCCAACACACGTATTCCTGATATTCCATGAGTTTATTTTTAGTGAAAGCATTTTTGCATCTATCTCTTCCTAATGTCCATTAGCCCCGCCCATTCAAAATGGCCGCCCACAGGCATGACTAAGTTCCTAGAATTTTCTTTCCCCATCTGTATTTGTTGACGTCCTCCTCCTCCTCCTTCGGCAGATCCGGCGAACTCCAACCCCGCCGCATTCGGCGAGTAAGTACGCGAGCGAACACGTACCCCGACGACGGTGGGAAGTTCCCATTAACGGCCGCTCCGCTTTTGATTGCTAGTTACAAGCCCTCGGCGCCGCGTAGCTGGCGGCCAGCCGAGGGCCTCGGAAGCTGGGACGCCGACGTCTCCGGCATAGCGAAGAGCTTGATTATGACCTCTGCTGCTCGGCGTGGTCCCCCCGCGCCCACGCTATGAAAGATTAATGGCCGCCGCGCCCGCTATGCTAACACCCTTGACGGATGAGAAGCCGGTAAAGAAAAAAAAACAATCGTAACACGCCGTTTCCGAGAGGTTTTGAGACGCCAGGTTTTTCCTTTGCTTACCTTTTCCCGCATTCGTGTGCGGAGGAGAGGTCAAACGGTAGGAAGAGATCTTTTTTGTTTAATGAGATAGCACGCTACGTGTGGACAAGCTTTCCGGCTCAAATGTCATACGATAGTGACAAAAACAGGACTAATAAGAAAGACGTTGTTGTGCTATTTTTGCAGTGTGAAGAAACTTACAGCCCGGTTGTTTTCCCCCCCAGCTCTAATACGCTAACACGTGCTAATGTTCTAGAATGCGGGGGTGCCCGACTCCGGTCCCGGAGGGCCGCCGTCTGTGTCATCCGGTTTGTTTTCCACGTCCTTGCCACCTGAGTCAAATCATCAGGATCGATTTTAGGCTTCTGGACAGCTTGCTGATGAGTTGATGGTGTGATTCAGGTCTGGTAGAGGAGGGAAAATAGACCGGTTAGGACCGGAATTGGGCACCGCTCTCGTGATGTGAGCCATTCCACCCAGAATACACACTTAGGACTTGAGAATTTGGGTCATTTTTAAATGTACTTTTTTGACAATCTTTCCCAAAACGGAAAGCTATTGGAAATCCCAGCAAAATCGGCAAGCTAGCATGCTAGCCTACGTGCCAGGGGTGTCGAAGCGAGTCAGTTTCGGCCCTTTGAGGACCGCTTCGACACCCCTGCCTAAGCAGACTCTTGACAAATGATGGAAAATCATTCAAGGACCTGTAAAATGCTAATTCGGTGGCACGGCTCAGGTTTTATCGGGTCGCCGCGTCATGACGTCATGTTGTCTCCGTCCTGACGTCGTCATGTTGTCTCCGCAGTCTCGTCGGTCCTCGTCCTGCTCCTGTGGCGACGCGGCAGAAAGCGAAAGAAGGCCCGGCAGAAGGCCGCCCGGCTGGAGCTGCCCGACGCCCCGCTGCGCTACGCCGAGTCGGCTCGGGAACCGAACCGGACCCCCCCGGCCGCCGCGCCGGTCCCGCTTCGCCCGCGCCCCAAGAGGCGGGACAGGAAACCGGGGCGGGACCGAGTCCGGGCCAGCCTCCGCACGTCCCTACGACAATCCGGCCTGGTGGGCCCCGAGGACGACGTCTTCAGGCAGTTCATCCTGGACCGTCTGGAGGAGGCGGACGGCGACCCGCTGGCGCCGCCGTTCGAACGACCGGTCGCTTACGCTTACGAGGGCGACGGCTCCTCGGCCGGCTCGCTCAGCTCGCTGGAGTCGTGCGGGAGCGACCCGCCGGCGCCGCCGCCAGCGGCCAGATCTCCCCGGGTCAGGTTGTCCCCGTGGTACGCCGGAGCCACCGAGGACACCGTCTTTTGAACGCCGGGACACGAGGTGCGACTTTCAAGATGGCGCCGTAACTTCTGATTCTTTCTCTGATATTTGCTTTGTCCAGATTTGTTTTTTGGTTTTTTTCACTCTGGTATCATTTTAGTTTGTGCTTCTTTTTTTTTATTGTACTTTTCGGTTTTGGGTGATCTTATTTTGTGTGCTTGTTTTTCAAGATTTTGTGGTGACTTTACACCCGGTTGTGGTCGCTCTGGGTGTCATTTTCGGGCTTTCAGGTGTTACCTGCACAATTTCCGCTTTCTTTTTCTGATATTTGCTTTGTCCAGATTTTGTTTTTGTTTTTTTTCACTCTGGTGTCATTTTAGTTTGTGCTTCTTTTTTTTTATTGTACTTTTCGGTTTTTGGGTGATCTTATTTTGTGTGCTTGTTTTTCAAGATTTTGTGGTGACTTTACACCGGGTTGTGGTTCTGTGCTTCTTTTTTCTGACTTTTCTCAGGCTTTTCCCCCCACTCTCGGTTTTTCAAGCTTTGTTTTGACACTCCTTTATTGGGTGCTTCTTTTTCAGACTTTTGGGCATCACACTTGTTGACATCCGCCCATCTTTGTCACTGTTTTTTGTTGCATGCTTCTTTTTCAAGCTGCTTTTAACCCCCAAAATGTTGCAAACGCTCATCAGTCTCATTCTATTTGCAGCAATACACAAAAGCCTGGAAAGAAGCACGAGATGGGCCAACAACCTCTGCTACCAAGTAAATATTTTCTAACATTCCACTCTTTTTTAACACTTGAACCAAATCCTAAACTCTTCCAAAAATTCCTTTATGCAAAAGCGTAATCCAAAGAATCGTAACATATTACCGATTTTATGAAGTTGCATATATTTTTGCGCTACTGTATTATCCGTGTGCGGTCGATTGGTCGCCGGTCTTTTGGTCGCCGGTCTTTTGGTCGCCGGTCTTTTTGGTCGCGGTTTGGTCGCCCAAATGATCGGCTGCTGCCATCGACCAAAAGACCGGCGACCAATCGACCGTGTACCGTATTATCCTGTGTACAAACAAAGTATTCCATTTCATTAACGCAAAAAGCATAATCCAAAGAATTTTTTTATCCCGTATATACTTTTGTCTACTCGTAACGTGTCATTTTATGAAGTGTCATATATTTATTCGCTACTCTACTATTCTTTGTATCAACAAAGTATTCCAATTCATTCATACAAAGCATAATCCAAATGCTTTTTTCCCCGTAGTATACTTTTTTTTCCACTGGTAGCATACTATTTTATTAGGCGTCATATATTTTTTCTCTACTATATTATTCTCTGTACCTCAATTCATTTATGCAAAAGCATAATCCAAAGAATTTTATCCACTCATAACGTGCTAACTTTGCGCCGTGGGTGTACGCGTTTATATTTTTTGCCTACTATTTTATTCTTCTAGTGTAGTGGACCCTCGTATAGTATTACTGACCCATAAACGTTCATTCCGTGATGCTATTCATAATGGAATATTATATCCGGCAAGTGTGACGACTCCCTGTCAGTAAAATCGAATCGGACACGTGCTGCGGCGTGTTTTACAAAATAAATACAGTGGTACCTCGACATATGATCGTAATCCGTTCCGAGACTGAGATCGTATGACGAGCTTGTCGTAACTCAAGCGAACGTTTCCCATTGAAATGAACTAAAAACAAATTCATTCGTTCCAACTCTCTGAAAAAACACCAAAAACAGGATATTGGATTGGAAAAAATGTTTTATTTCTTCTAATTCGCCATCTATTAACAAAGTAACACATAACTAGTGGTTTAATAGTATATTAAAATATGGCGGATTTCGCGGAGGCTACAGAGAGGGACAGAAAGAGAGGGGAGGGGGGGGAATGGGGGCCTATTTCCATGACAACGCACTCGTAATGGAACAAACAAATTTAAATGAACTTGGATTAATATATACAGACACACTCAAACATACGTTTAATGTAACTTTACACAAAACTGAATTCTAATTTTGTTGTAATCTTTTGTTACCTCCGTTTTCCGGGTTGGCGACTTCATCGTACCCCGAGCATGTCGTAGGTAGAGCTGATCGTAGGTCGAGGTACCACTGTATCCATTTGTAGCGCGCCCGCGATGAACCGGCGTCATCGTGCAATTAAAGCCGCTAGCGAGTTAGCGTCGGGTCGAACGGCGACGGCTAATCAGCGCCGCGTTTTACAGGAGCCAAAGTTCCTCATTTGAAATGTACAAAGGCACACACGCCGGGAAACAAAGCGCGCATAATAAGCGTTGGCAGCGCGGGTGTCATCTCGCCGGGTAATGGCGGCCCCGCCCCCTCGGCGCCGCACCCTAATTGGGCTGAAGGTCAGGCGGCGTTCAAGTCAAGTGAGATGTCTGTCTTATTGTAAGTGCTGGAGTCGGTCGTTTTGCGGGGTTTTCGGATTTTTTGGGGGTGGTCTTTTCCGTCAAACGATTCCGTCAAACGTCCCCAGAAGACACCTGTGGGTTCACCTGAAAACGGGCCTTTCAAAGACGAGAACAAAGGCGAGCGACGGATGGCGGCGCCGTGTTAAAAAGTCAGCGACCCCCCCCGTTGTGGTCTTAAAAGGTTGTCGCCGCGGCTAATTTCCAGCACTGGAAGGCTCTTTTCTTTGGATGATTACATCCATTACGCCAGCCTTTTTCTCCACAAAATGACCCGAACAGATTCATTTGGAGAAAATTCCCCATTTTCGGCCCCGCCGCGGCTTACTCTTCGACCCGTTTTGACATTTGACAGCAATATAATGACTTTAAATGTCATTCTTCCCCTCTGAAATGTAATGACTTTTTCCACCCAGATCCAAAATACACAAAATAGGATTTGAAGGAAAAAAATGTCGCCTTTGTACCAGTGCAAACGGGCTTTTTTTTGTTAAGAAGTACAGGAGAAATTGTGTGGGAATGCTTTGTTGGCGCTCGCTAAATTCCCGCAGATTATCTGGCTCGCGTCCTAGTCACTTTGAGGCATTTTTTAGGTCACTTGTTGTCTTTATGGCCTTTGTGCTTCTTCTTTCTGTTGATTTCAGGCCATTTCCTGTTGATTTTAGGCCCATTGTGGATATCTCTTTGTTGATTTCATGTCACTTCTTATTTTTTAGGCCATTTGTGGATAACTTTCTGTTGATTTCAGGCCATATTCTGTTGATTTTAGGCCCATTGTGGATATCTCTTTGTTGATTTCATGTCACTTCTTATTTTTTTAGGCCATTTGTGGACAACTTTATGTTGATTTCAGGCCATTTTCTGTTGATTTTAGGCACCCTAAATTGGTGGACAGTCAATGGCAGGGCGGCGTTAATACTTCACAAAAAAACAGATCTTTCTTTTTACGCTATTTCAGGGTTAGGGTTCCATACCTAACAAAAAAAAAATTTGGGGACACCCCAAGGACTAGTACAAGTTCCTTTTTTTTCTTCCTCGGGCTCTCCATTTGACATCTTATTCATCTCTCCTTACTTTTTGCGCTATTCCAATTCCTCCGGGGCCCGCGTCAAAAGTGCCGTTGATAACGAGAACATTACCCACAATGCACGGCGGCCGTCAAGAAGGTCAACGCCGACCCTCCTAACGTATTTGTTTCCTTTCTTTCTCCTGGCGGACTTTGTCACTCACGCTTTGTTGTAGCGACCATCCTTCAAAAAAATTGACAACTTCCTCCCGCGACCGAAATGAGAAATGACTCGCAGACGGCGAAGCTTCTCTTCTTTTTTTTTCCTCACGACTTATTACTAGCGCGCGTACACACTCACGGATGATTAGTGAAGTCTCCGTACTGCAGAGTAGCAAAAAAAAGAAAAAGAAATAAAGTTTTTTTTGTCCACGCCGGGTGACACGGGCTTGATTTAGTCGACTTTGACACCGCGGAGAGCGATGGCCGCCGCGCGCCGCTAATTAGCTGTCATTCATAATTGATTCAAGTCCGAATGGAAGTAATAAATGGAAATTGAATTTTATTTGGGCGGAGGGGGCGGGCGGGGGTTTGCCGTCTTGTCAAATACATTTACGCAGCGCGGAGAGCCGGCGTAAACACGACGGCTAAACGCAAGATAACTTCGTTTAATCCAGTTGAGTTCATCAGGAAAAAGGCCTCGGAGAGATTGTGTGTGTGTTTGTGTGTTTGTGTGTTTTTTTTCCAGTGTAAGTACTTGGGAGCGTGACAAAAATGAGAAGTTTCAAGGCGCAGACCACCAAGAAAGATTGGAGTTTAGCGTTAGCTATGCTAGGACGGACACGCTCGTTAAGACGAGTTTGGCGTTCATTGGAGAAGCTATTGATTTTTAAATTTGTTATTTTGCGTGTTATGACGTCTGCTTCAAACCAAAATGGCCGACTTTTGTATTCCATTATGGACACAAGCGCTGTTAGACTTTTATTTTGTCCGTCCTGACGCGACAGACACGCCCAATTTTGTCTTGATCATTTAAACTATTTTTTTTTAAATTTTTTAATTATTGATTTATTTTTCAGGTAAGGACTTTAATTGGCATAGTATAGTAAGTAAACTTAAACTTAAAATTAAGCTTAAGCTTAAACTTAAGCTTAAACTTAGTATAGTATAGTAAGGCTTTTTCTTAAAAAACGACATAGTATAGTAAGGCTTTTTTCTTTTAAAAAAACGACATAGTATAGTAAGGCTTTTTTTGTTAAAAAACGACAGTATAGTAAGGCTTTTTTCTTTAAAAAAAACAACATAGGATAGTAAAGCTTTTTTTCTGAAAAAAAAAACGACATAGTATAGTTAGGCTTTTTTTCTTCCTCTTAAAAAACGACAGTATAATAAGGCTTTTTTTCTTAAAAAACGACATAGTATAGTAAGGCTTTTCTTCTTCAAAAAACGACATAGTATAGTAAGGCTTTTTTCTTTAAAAAAACAACAACATAGGATAGTAAAGCTTTTTTTCTGGAAAAAAAACGACATAGTATAGTTAGGCTTTTTTTTCTTAAAAAACGACATAGTATAGTAAGGCTTTTTTTCTTAAAAAACGACATAGTATAGTAAGGCTTTTTTTCTTAAAAACGACATAGTATAGTAAGGCTTTTTTTTCTTAAAAAACGACATAGTATAGTAAGGCTTTTTTTCTTAAAAAACAACATAGTATAGATTGACTTTGGCGGCCCGTCACTTGGACGCAGGCCACCCGGTCGTACGTTTTTTTGTTTTTTCCAAAAGCACCGACCGCCATTCCAGTCACGACGATGGCTCGCATTGTGCATGCGAGTATGGCGAGGGGTGTCGGAGTCATCCATGCAAGTACTCGCAAACTAGCACATCATTAATAACGGGGAGACCTTTGAAGATCCTGCATAAATGCCTAATTAGGTTTGGTAACCTTTAGGAAAGCGCCGTAGCGGAATGCTAAGCGGACACGCCGGTCGGGTCGCCGCCTTGGCCGCGTTTGGCGTGTTGGTCGCGACCTCCGCCTCCTCGCCGCCACGCCGCTCCTCCCTCGGGGAGAGCCTTTGTTTTGGGGGGGCTTAACGTGATCGGCCATGGAAATTTAGCAGATTAACGCGGTGGTCCAAAGTCGTCCTTGTACGTGTCCTTCCAAGGATTTCCTTGACGAACCATGAATATTCGCAACCAGCTTTCCTCGGAATATTTCACGTTAAATGACATTTTTTAGTGGTAGGCCGTGGAATTTATTGTTGGAAAAAAAATTCTATTTTTTTCTTGATACATTGTCTATATTAGTGATGTCAAATTTGCAATTTTTCCCCTAAATTTAGATTTCTCTTGAAAATTGGATAGTTTGGCCTGTAATGTAAAAGAGGATATTGTTGCCTTAAATTTTTTTCCCAAGTTATTTTAAGGTAATTGTACTTTTTGACCTTCAAAAAGTATCACGTATCTCTTAGAAATGGAATACTTTGTCATAATATTGTCTGTCAATTATAAAGCTGAGAAATGTTGGTTTAACTGACTCACTCGGTTTCATTTATGCAGAGGCAAACCATTACAAAGTTTTTTCAACGGTGATGTGATTTATTTTGTCCGTCAAAACTCGCAATCTGTCACTAAAAATTCATTTTTTTCCTCCCGATTGAAAGTAAAACCACGGCTCGCCAAAAAACAAAAAACAAATCTGTGCTTTACGTTTGTAGTCGTCTTGTAACGACGTGGCTTCGCCAAGGTGAATCTTTCCTTTTTCCGCCCAACGGTGGACAGGCGTTTGCGCCCACACATTTTTTTTTACCCCCGTTTTCGATCTTTTCCAGTCCCACCGAGATGTCAAAAAACAAGACGCGGCGGCTCGTTTCTACCCGGCGACGTGGTGAATCATTATCTGGGCGAAGCGGGAAATGTCCCGCTTGTCAGCATCCGCCGCGTTATTGCCGCGCTCGTTGTGAAAGATGGCGCAATTGATGCCATTTCCTTTTCACGCCCGCCACAATACTTTCTTCTTCATTGGAATAAAGCGATAAACAGACGCTAAATTGCTTGTCGTGTACGCCGCCAACTGGAGGTGTGCTCTTGAAAGAAATAAAAAATAAATAAGATTGGGATTCGGGCCACTCAAAATGAGAATAAAATCAGTTTTTTTTCATTATTTTGGATGAGAAAAATTTTCCTTATTTTTTTTAAAATATTAATATAAGAATTAAAAAAAAAATTGTACTCAAAGGGTTAATTCAATAGACAGCCGCAGATGTCCAATCCATTTCGAATGGGTTATGACGTCATTGAACTTTAATTGTACTTTTTAATTGTATCATTTCGTTCTCAATGTATTTTTTCTTCAATAAATTGGCAAAAATACTTTATTTATTGACTGCTTTTTTGAAAGGTTAATTTTCCCCCTTTCCAACTCGCAGGTCACAAATTTGGGATTTGCCGCCACGACGCCGTCCCTCCCCGTCCCGAGTACCTTTTGGCTCCAGCCAAAGACGCTCGTTAACGTGGTCGTCTCCTCTGAAGGTAAATTTGCCGTCACGCCGCGCCATTTAGTCGAGATGAATGCGCCCGCCGATTGCGCCATCTGCCAGATGTTGGCTCGTTAGCCGGCTCTCCGCCATTTGGACGACGACGACGCCGACCTTCAAAGCGGTTAATCGTAGCGCCCAATGCGGGGGGCGGAGTCGTACGGGAACGTTAAGTCTGGCGTGTCGTCGCCGCTAATAAGCGTAGGGAGAGAAAAAAATGGCCATCCTCTCTCTGAGTCTAAAAGTCATATTTAGCTTTTCCTTGGGTGATGTGGTGAAAGTTCGGTAAACGTTAGGATTCTGTCAGTGTGTTTTGATTCCGATATATACATTTAGCGAGTGGTTAGCGCGTCGGCCTCGCAGCTCTGGGGTCGTGGGTTCGATCCCGGGTGGGTCCTCACTGTGTGGAGTTTGCATGCACACCCTGGGCTCGCGTGGGTTTTCTCCAGAGTACTCCGGTTTCCTTCCATATCCCAAAAACATGCATGCTAGACTAATTGTACGCTAAATTGCCCTTATGTTGGTTGTTTGTCTCCTCGTGCCCTCCAATTGGCTGGCCACCGACTTGACCCGCGCACGAAGTCAGTTCCAGCACCCCCCGCGGCCCAGAAAATGAATGAATCAATATATTTTTCACATGTATTTAGTGAGGGTTTCAATTGTGTTAAGGTGCATGTCGACTATCGATCTTTAGACGTCAGCTGAATTTTTTCTTTTGTAAATTTTAACTTTATTGTCATTATAGATGGAACTACAATCAGATTTAAAGCTTTACCATTAAGGTCACACATGAATAAACTAGTCCTTACTAAGCCCGCTTTAAATATGTAGTCTGTCGGAAAGGACGCCATCTAGCGAATCCCGAAAAGAAGCCACGGAATCCGACGGGCGGTTTTCGATCGGTCGCCCATCAAATCCTTCCCGAGCGGACGCCGAGCGGCTGTTTTTGCAATCGGCGCTTCATCCATCTTTTGTCTTCCCTGTCAAAAGATGGGGGAAGTACAAGGAGGAGAGAGCAAATGATCATGCAGTTTGACCGCTCGCTCGCTTCCTTCCTCGCCGTCCCTAAGAGACCATCAACTTTGAAGGCGCCGCTCGCTGCATTATTCATGGCGCGCCATCTTCAAATGGCCTGTCCTTTCCTTTTACCTTCCGTCGCCACGGCCGTATGCCGCGCGAGTTGTTGGCGGCGGCGGCGGCGAGCGTCCCAAAGAGACGATCTGGAGACCGCTGTCAGGCGCTTAAACCAGGTTGAGGCGCCGAGTTCTCCAGGAAAGAGAAACCGTCAGTTTTGTCCACGCTTTGAACTCTCGATCGCAATTATTAACACCATTTTGTGGAGTCGCCATGTGGTTAAGATGGAATAAAAAACATGGTTAATATTAAAAATGTGTTTATTTGCAAACCTTCCGGAATATTTGCGCGTCGTCACAAAGTTTGTTTTGTAAGCGGAACGGCTTTGTTCTCAAAGGACGCCTTGTTTGCGGCGGCCGTGACGAGGCGGCGAAGATTCCCCCTCGGCGCCGGTGGATTCTCTCGCCTGGAAAATTGGGGGTCCCTCAAGACCCCCGCCATCGCTCGGGGAGGAGCGTCTTCTCAGGTGCGTGCGTACACAGGTGCAGATTTTGTATCAAAATGAAGCAGTTATTCTAAAAAAAAGACCATGTATAGTCAGGCTTTTATTATTAAAAAGAACCATATATAGTAACACAAAAAAAATGACCATGTATAGTGAGGCTTTTTTTTCTTAAAAAACGACAATGTATAGTGAGGCTTTTTTTCTTAAAAAACGACAATGTATAGTAAGGCTTTTTCCTTAAAAAACAACATAGTATAGTAAGGCTTTTTTTTCTTAAAAAACAACATAGTATAGTAAGGCTTTTTTTCTTAAAAACGACATAGTATAGTAAGGCTTTTTTTTCTTAGAAAACGACATAGTATAGTAAGGCTTTTTTTGTTAAAAAACGACATAGTATAGTAAGGCTTTTTTAGTCAAAAAACGACATAGTATAGTAAGGCTTTTTTTCTTAAAAAACGACATAGTATAGTAAGGCTTTTTTTTCTTAAAAAACGACATAGTATAGTAAGGCTTTTTTTTCTTAGAAAACGACATAGTATAGTAAGGCTTTTTTTGTTAAAAAACGACATAGTATAGTAAGGCTTTTTTAGTCAAAAAACAACATAGTATAGTAAGGCTTTTTTTGTTAAAAAACAACATAGTATAGTAAGGCTTTTTTTCTTAAAAAACGACAATGTATAGTAAGGCTTTTTCCTTAAAAAACAACATAGTATAGTAAGGCTTTTTTTTCTTAAAAAACAACATAGTATAGTAAGGCTTTTTTTCTTAAAAACGACATAGTATAGTAAGGCTTTTTTTTCTTAGAAAACGACATAGTATAGTAAGGCTTTTTTTGTTAAAAACGACATAGTATAGTAAGGCTTTTTTAGTCAAAAAACGACATAGTATAGTAAGGCTTTTTTTCTTAAAAAACGACATAGTATAGTAAGGCTTTTTTTTCTTAAAAAACGACATAGTATAGTAAGGCTTTTTTTTCTTAGAAAACGACATAGTATAGTAAGGCTTTTTTTGTTAAAAAACGACATAGTATAGTAAGGCTTTTTTAGTCAAAAAACAACATAGTATAGTAAGGCTTTTTTTGTTAAAAAACGACATAGTATAGTAAGGCTTTTTTTTCTTAAAAACGACATAGTATAGTAAGGCTTTTTTTCTTAAAAACGACATAGTATAGTAAGGCTTTTTTTTCTTTAAAAACGACATAGTATAGTAAGGCTTTTTTTTCTTAAAAAACGACATAGTATAGTAAGGCTTTTTTTCTTAAAAAACGACATAGTATAGTAAGGCTTTTTTTGTTAAAAAACGACATAGTATAGTAAGGCTTTTTTTGTTAAAAAACGACATAGTATAGTAAGGCTTTTTTCTTAAAAAAACGACATAGTATAGTAAGGCTTTTTTTGTTAAAAAACGACATAGTATAGTAAGGCTTTTTTCTTAAAAAAACGACATAGTATAGTAAGGCTTTTTTTCTTAAAAAACGACATAGTATAGTAAGGCTTTTTTTTCTTAAAAAACGACATAGTATAGTAAGGCTTTTTTTCTTAAAAAACGACATAGTATAGTAAGGCTTTTTTTCTTAAAAAACGACATAGTATAGTAAGGCTTTTTTTCCTAAAAAACGACATAGTATAGTAAGGCTTTTTTTTCTTAGAAAACAACAGTATAGTAAGGCTTTTTTTCTTAAAAAACGACATAGTATAGTAAGGCTTTTTTTCCTAAAAAACGACATAGTATAGTAAGGCTTTTTTTTCTTAGAAAACAACAGTATAGTAAGGCTTTTTTTCTTAAAAAACGACATAGTATAGTAAGGCTTTTTTTTCTTAGAAAACAACAGTATAGTAAGGCTTTTTTTCTTAAAAAACGACATAGTATAGTAAGGCTTTTTTTCTTAAAAAACGACATAGTATAGTAAGGCTTCTTTTGATAAAAAACGACATAGTATAGTAAGGCTTTTTCTTTAAAAAATGACCATGTATAGTAAGGCTTTTTTTTAAAAGACCATGTATAGTAAGCCTAATCTCATCTCATTTTCTGAACTGCTTTATCCTCATTAGGGTAGCGGGGGATGCTGGAGCCAATCCCAGCTGTCTCCAGGCCAGAGGCGGCGGACATCCTGAATCGGTGGCCAGACCATCTTAGGGTACAAGGAGATGGACAACCACGCACAATGTATAGTAAGTCTTTTTTCGTAAAAAACGACATAGAATAGTAAGGCTTTTTTTCCGTCAAAAAAGACATAGTATAGTAAGGCTTTTTTTTTTGTAAAAATACGTCATAGTATAGTATGGTTTTTTTCTTAAAAAACGACATAGTATAGTAAGTCTTTTTTCTTAAAAAACGACATAGTATAGTAAGGCTTTTTTCGTAAAAAAACGACATAGTATAGTAAGGCTTTTTTTTCTTAGAAAACAACATAGTATAGTAAGGCTTTTTTTGTTAAAAAACGACATAGTATAGTAAGGCTTTTTTTGTTAAAAAACGACATAATATAGTAAGGCTTTTTTTCTTAAAAAACGACATAGTATAGTAAGGCTTTTTTTTCTTAGAAAACAACATAGTATAGTAAGGCTTTTTTTGTTAAAAAACGACATAGTATAGTAAGGCTTTTTTCTTTAAAAAACGACATAGTATAGTAAGGCTTTTTTTCTTAAAAAACGACATAGTATAGTAAGGCTTTTTTTCTTAAAAAACGATAGTATAGTAAGGCTTTTTTTGTTAAAAAACGACATAGTATAGTAAGGCTTTTTTTCTTAAAAAACGACATAGTATAGTAAGGCTTTTTTTTCTTAGAAAACAACATAGTACAGTAAGGCTTTTTTTCTTTAAAAACGACATAGTATAGTAAGGCTTTTTTTGTTAAAAAACGACATAGTATAGTAAGGCTTTTTTTCTTAAAAAACGACATAGTATAGTAAGGCTTTTTTTCTCTCTCAAAAAAACGACATAGTATAATAAGGCGTTTTTTTCTTAAAAAACGACATAGTATAGTAAGGCTTTTTTTGTTAAAAAACGACATAGTATAGTAAGGCTTTTTTCTTAAAAAAACGACATAGTATAGTAAGGCTTTTTTTCTTAAAAAACTACATAGTATAGTAAGGCTTTTTTTGTTAAAAAACAACATAGTATAGTAAGGCTTTTTTTGTTAAAAAACGACATAGTATAGTAAGGCTTTTTTCTTAAAAAACGACATAGTATAGTAAGGCTTTTTTTCTTAAAAAACGACATAGCATAGTAAGGCTTTTTTCTTTAAAAAACGACATAGTATAGTAAGGCTTTTTTTCTTAAAAAACGACATAGTATAGTAAGGCTTTTTTTTCTTAGAAAACAACATAGTATAGTAAGGCTTTTTTTCCGTCAAAAAAGACATAGTATAGTAAGGCTTTTTTTCTTAAAAAACGACATAGTATAGTAAGGCTTTTTTTTCTTAGAAAATGACATAGTATAGTAAGGCTTTTTTCTTAAAAAAACGACATAGTATAGTAAGGCTTTTTTTCTTAAAAAACGACATAGTATAGTAAGGCTTTTTTTCTTAAAAAACAACATAGTATAGTAAGGCTTTTTTTTCTTAGAAAACAACATAGTATAGTAAGGCTTTTTTTCTTAAAAACGACATAGTATAGTAAGGCTTTTTTTCTTAAAAAACGACATAGTATAGTAAGGCTTTTTTTCTTAAAAAACGACATAGTATAGTAAGGCTTTTTTCTTAAAAAAACGACATAGTATAGCAAGGCTTTTTTTCTTAAAAAACGACATAGTATAGTAAGGCTTCTTTTGTTAAAAAACGACATAGTATAGTAAGGCTTTTTTTCTTAAAAAACGACATAGTATAGTAAGGCTTTTTTTTTCTTAAAAAAACGACATAGTATAGTAAGGCTTTTTTTCTTAAAAAACGACATAGTATAGTAAGGCTTTTTTTCCTTAAAAAACGACATAGTATAGTAAGGCTTCTTTTGTTAAAAAACAACATAGTATAGTAAGGCTTTTTTCTTAAAAAAACGACATAGTATAGTAAGGCTTTTTTTCTTAAAAAACGACATAGTATAGTAAGGCTTTTTTTCTTAAAAAACGACATAGTATAGTAAGGCTTCTTTTGTTAAAAAACGACAGTATAGTAAGGCTTTTTTTCTTAAAAAACGACATGGTATAGTAAGGCTTTTTTCTTAAAAAAACGACATAGTATAGTAAGGCTTTTTTTCTTAAAAAACGACATAGTATAGTAAGGCTTTTTTTCTTAAAAAACGACATAGTATAGTAAGGCTTTTTTTCCTTAAAAAACGACATAGTATAGTAAGGCTTTTTCTTTAAAAAATGACCATGTATAGTAAGGCTTTTTTTTTAAAAGACCATGTATAGTAAGCCTAATCTCATCTCATTTTCTGAACTGCTTTATCCTCATTAGGGTAGCGGGGGATGCTGGAGCCAATCCCAGCTGTCTCCAGGCCAGAGGCGGCGGACATCCTGAATCGGTGGCCAGACGATCTTAGGGTACAAGGAGACGGACAACCACGCACACTGTATAGTAAGTCTTTTTTTCCTTAAAAAACGACATAGTATAGTAAGGCTTTTTTCTTAAAAAAACGACATAGTATAGTAAGGCTTTTTTTGTTAAAAAACGACATAGTATAGTAAGGCTTTTTTTCTTAAAAAACGACATAGTATAGTAAGGCTTTTTTTGTTAAAAAACGACATAGTATAGTAAGGCTTTTTTTCTTAAAAAACGACATAGTATAGTAAGGCTTTTTTTCTTAAAAAACGACATAGTATAGTAAGGCTTTTTTTTCTTAGAAAACAACATAGTATAGTAAGGCTTTTTTTCTTAAAAAACGACATAGCATAGTAAGGCTTTTTTCTTTAAAAAACGACATAGTATAGTAAGGCTTTTTTTCTTAAAAAACGACATAGTATAGTAAGGCTTTTTTTTCTTAGAAAACAACATAGTATAGTAAGGCTTTTTTTCCGTCAAAAAAGACATAGTATAGTAAGGCTTTTTTTCTTAAAAAACGACATAGTATAGTAAGGCTTTTTTTTCTTAGAAAATGACATAGTATAGTAAGGCTTTTTTCTTAAAAAAACGACATAGTATAGTAAGGCTTTTTTTCTTAAAAAACGACATAGTATAGTAAGGCTTTTTTTCTTAAAAAACAACATAGTATAGTAAGGCTTTTTTTTCTTAGAAAACAACATAGTATAGTAAGGCTTTTTTTCTTAAAAACGACATAGTATAGTAAGGCTTTTTTTCTTAAAAAACGACATAGTATAGTAAGGCTTTTTTTCTTAAAAAACGACATAGTATAGTAAGGCTTTTTTCTTAAAAAAACGACATAGTATAGCAAGGCTTTTTTTCTTAAAAAACGACATAGTATAGTAAGGCTTCTTTTGTTAAAAAACGACATAGTATAGTAAGGCTTTTTTTCTTAAAAAACGACATAGTATAGTAAGGCTTTTTTTTTCTTAAAAAAACGACATAGTATAGTAAGGCTTTTTTTCTTAAAAAACGACATAGTATAGTAAGGCTTTTTTTCCTTAAAAAACGACATAGTATAGTAAGGCTTCTTTTGTTAAAAAACAACATAGTATAGTAAGGCTTTTTTCTTAAAAAAACGACATAGTATAGTAAGGCTTTTTTTCTTAAAAAATGACATAGTATAGTAAGGCTTTTTTTCTTAAAAAACGACATAGTATAGTAAGGCTTCTTTTGTTAAAAAACGACAGAGTATAGTAAGGCTTTTTTTCTTAAAAAACGACATGGTATAGTAAGGCTTTTTTCTTAAAAAAACGACATAGTATAGTAAGGCTTTTTTTCTTAAAAAACGACATAGTATAGTAAGGCTTTTTTTCCTTAAAAAACGACATAGTATAGTAAGGCTTTTTCTTTAAAAAATGACCATGTATAGTAAGGCTTTTTTTTTAAAAGACCATGTATAGTAAGCCTAATCTCATCTCATTTTCTGAACTGCTTTATCCTCATTAGGGTAGCGGGGGATGCTGGAGCCAATCCCAGCTGTCTCCAGGCCAGAGGCGGCGGACATCCTGAATCGGTGGCCAGACCATCTTAGGGTACAAGGAGATGGACAACCACGCACAATGTATAGTAAGTCTTTTTTCGTAAAAAACGACATAGAATAGTAAGGCTTTTTTTCCGTCAAAAAAGACATAGTATAGTAAGGCTTTTTTTTTTGTAAAAATACGTCATAGTATAGTATGGTTTTTTTCTTAAAAAACGACATAGTATAGTAAGTCTTTTTTCTTAAAAAACGACATAGTATAGTAAGGCTTTTTTCGTAAAAAAACGACATAGTATAGTAAGGCTTTTTTTTCTTAGAAAACAACATAGTATAGTAAGGCTTTTTTTGTTAAAAAACGACATAGTATAGTAAGGCTTTTTTTGTTAAAAAACGACATAATATAGTAAGGCTTTTTTTCTTAAAAAACGACATAGTATAGTAAGGCTTTTTTTTCTTAGAAAACAACATAGTATAGTAAGGCTTTTTTTGTTAAAAAACGACATAGTATAGTAAGGCTTTTTTCTTTAAAAAACGACATAGTATAGTAAGGCTTTTTTTCTTAAAAAACGACATAGTATAGTAAGGCTTTTTTTCTTAAAAAACGATAGTATAGTAAGGCTTTTTTTGTTAAAAAACGACATAGTATAGTAAGGCTTTTTTTCTTAAAAAACGACATAGTATAGTAAGGCTTTTTTTTCTTAGAAAACAACATAGTACAGTAAGGCTTTTTTTCTTTAAAAACGACATAGTATAGTAAGGCTTTTTTTGTTAAAAAACGACATAGTATAGTAAGGCTTTTTTTCTTAAAAAACGACATAGTATAGTAAGGCTTTTTTTCTCTCTCAAAAAAACGACATAGTATAATAAGGCGTTTTTTTCTTAAAAAACGACATAGTATAGTAAGGCTTTTTTTGTTAAAAAACGACATAGTATAGTAAGGCTTTTTTCTTAAAAAAACGACATAGTATAGTAAGGCTTTTTTTCTTAAAAAACTACATAGTATAGTAAGGCTTTTTTTGTTAAAAAACAACATAGTATAGTAAGGCTTTTTTTGTTAAAAAACGACATAGTATAGTAAGGCTTTTTTCTTAAAAAACGACATAGTATAGTAAGGCTTTTTTTCTTAAAAAACGACATAGCATAGTAAGGCTTTTTTCTTTAAAAAACGACATAGTATAGTAAGGCTTTTTTTCTTAAAAAACGACATAGTATAGTAAGGCTTTTTTTTCTTAGAAAACAACATAGTATAGTAAGGCTTTTTTTCCGTCAAAAAAGACATAGTATAGTAAGGCTTTTTTTCTTAAAAAACGACATAGTATAGTAAGGCTTTTTTTTCTTAGAAAATGACATAGTATAGTAAGGCTTTTTTCTTAAAAAAACGACATAGTATAGTAAGGCTTTTTTTCTTAAAAAACGACATAGTATAGTAAGGCTTTTTTTCTTAAAAAACAACATAGTATAGTAAGGCTTTTTTTTCTTAGAAAACAACATAGTATAGTAAGGCTTTTTTTCTTAAAAACGACATAGTATAGTAAGGCTTTTTTTCTTAAAAAACGACATAGTATAGTAAGGCTTTTTTTCTTAAAAAACGACATAGTATAGTAAGGCTTTTTTCTTAAAAAAACGACATAGTATAGCAAGGCTTTTTTTCTTAAAAAACGACATAGTATAGTAAGGCTTCTTTTGTTAAAAAACGACATAGTATAGTAAGGCTTTTTTTCTTAAAAAACGACATAGTATAGTAAGGCTTTTTTTTTCTTAAAAAAACGACATAGTATAGTAAGGCTTTTTTTCTTAAAAAACGACATAGTATAGTAAGGCTTTTTTTCCTTAAAAAACGACATAGTATAGTAAGGCTTCTTTTGTTAAAAAACAACATAGTATAGTAAGGCTTTTTTCTTAAAAAAACGACATAGTATAGTAAGGCTTTTTTTCTTAAAAAACGACATAGTATAGTAAGGCTTTTTTTCTTAAAAAACGACATAGTATAGTAAGGCTTCTTTTGTTAAAAAACGACATAGTATAGTAAGGCTTTTTTTCTTAAAAAACGACATGGTATAGTAAGGCTTTTTTCTTAAAAAAACGACATAGTATAGTAAGGCTTTTTTTCTTAAAAAACGACATAGTATAGTAAGGCTTTTTTTCTTAAAAAACGACATGGTATAGTAAGGCTTTTTTTCCTTAAAAAACGACATAGTATAGTAAGGCTTTTTCTTTAAAAAATGACCATGTATAGTAAGGCTTTTTTTTTAAAAGACCATGTATAGTAAGCCTAATCTCATCTCATTTTCTGAACTGCTTTATCCTCATTAGGGTAGCGGGGGATGCTGGAGCCAATCCCAGCTGTCTCCAGGCCAGAGGCGGCGGACATCCTGAATCGGTGGCCAGACGATCTTAGGGTACAAGGAGACGGACAACCACGCACACTGTATAGTAAGTCTTTTTTTCCTTAAAAAACGACATAGTATAGTAAGGCTTTTTTCTTAAAAAAACGACATAGTATAGTAAGGCTTTTTTTGTTAAAAAACGACATAGTATAGTAAGGCTTTTTTTCTTAAAAAACGACATAGTATAGTAAGGCTTTTTTTGTTAAAAAACGACATAGTATAGTAAGGCTTTTTTTCTTAAAAAACGACATAGTATAGTAAGGCTTTTTTTCTTAAAAAACGACATAGTATAGTAAGGCTTTTTTTTCTTAGAAAACAACATAGTATAGTAAGGCTTTTTTTCTTAAAAAACGACATAGCATAGTAAGGCTTTTTTCTTTAAAAAACGACATAGTATAGTAAGGCTTTTTTTCTTAAAAAACGACATAGTATAGTAAGGCTTTTTTTTCTTAGAAAACAACATAGTATAGTAAGGCTTTTTTTCTTAAAAAACGACATAGCATAGTAAGGCTTTTTTCTTTAAAAAACGACATAGTATAGTAAGGCTTTTTTTCTTAAAAAACGACATAGTATAGTAAGGCTTTTTTTTCTTAGAAAACAACATAGTATAGTAAGGCTTTTTTTCCGTCAAAAAAGACATAGTATAGTAAGGCTTTTTTTCTTAAAAAACGACATAGTATAGTAAGGCTTTTTTTTCTTAGAAAATGACATAGTATAGTAAGGCTTTTTTCTTAAAAAAACGACATAGTATAGTAAGGCTTTTTTTCTTAAAAAACGACATAGTATAGTAAGGCTTTTTTTCTTAAAAAACAACATAGTATAGTAAGGCTTTTTTTTCTTAGAAAACAACATAGTATAGTAAGGCTTTTTTTCTTAAAAACGACATAGTATAGTAAGGCTTTTTTTCTTAAAAAACGACATAGTATAGTAAGGCTTTTTTTCTTAAAAAACGACATAGTATAGTAAGGCTTTTTTCTTAAAAAAACGACATAGTATAGCAAGGCTTTTTTTCTTAAAAAACGACATAGTATAGTAAGGCTTCTTTTGTTAAAAAACGACATAGTATAGTAAGGCTTTTTTTCTTAAAAAACGACATAGTATAGTAAGGCTTTTTTTTTCTTAAAAAAACGACATAGTATAGTAAGGCTTTTTTTCTTAAAAAACGACATAGTATAGTAAGGCTTTTTTTCCTTAAAAAACGACATAGTATAGTAAGGCTTCTTTTGTTAAAAAACAACATAGTATAGTAAGGCTTTTTTCTTAAAAAAACGACATAGTATAGTAAGGCTTTTTTTCTTAAAAAATGACATAGTATAGTAAGGCTTTTTTTCTTAAAAAACGACATAGTATAGTAAGGCTTCTTTTGTTAAAAAACGACATAGTATAGTAAGGCTTTTTTTCTTAAAAAACGACATGGTATAGTAAGGCTTTTTTCTTAAAAAAACGACATAGTATAGTAAGGCTTTTTTTCTTAAAAAACGACATAGTATAGTAAGGCTTTTTTTCCTTAAAAAACGACATAGTATAGTAAGGCTTTTTCTTTAAAAAATGACCATGTATAGTAAGGCTTTTTTTTTAAAAGACCATGTATAGTAAGCCTAATCTCATCTCATTTTCTGAACTGCTTTATCCTCATTAGGGTAGCGGGGGATGCTGGAGCCAATCCCAGCTGTCTCCAGGCCAGAGGCGGCGGACATCCTGAATCGGTGGCCAGACCATCTTAGGGTACAAGGAGATGGACAACCACGCACAATGTATAGTAAGTCTTTTTTCGTAAAAAACGACATAGAATAGTAAGGCTTTTTTTCCGTCAAAAAAGACATAGTATAGTAAGGCTTTTTTTTTTGTAAAAATACGTCATAGTATAGTATGGTTTTTTTCTTAAAAAACGACATAGTATAGTAAGTCTTTTTTCTTAAAAAACGACATAGTATAGTAAGGCTTTTTTCGTAAAAAAACGACATAGTATAGTAAGGCTTTTTTTTCTTAGAAAACAACATAGTATAGTAAGGCTTTTTTTGTTAAAAAACGACATAGTATAGTAAGGCTTTTTTTGTTAAAAAACGACATAATATAGTAAGGCTTTTTTTCTTAAAAAACGACATAGTATAGTAAGGCTTTTTTTTCTTAGAAAACAACATAGTATAGTAAGGCTTTTTTTGTTAAAAAACGACATAGTATAGTAAGGCTTTTTTCTTTAAAAAACGACATAGTATAGTAAGGCTTTTTTTCTTAAAAAACGACATAGTATAGTAAGGCTTTTTTTCTTAAAAAACGATAGTATAGTAAGGCTTTTTTTGTTAAAAAACGACATAGTATAGTAAGGCTTTTTTTCTTAAAAAACGACATAGTATAGTAAGGCTTTTTTTTCTTAGAAAACAACATAGTACAGTAAGGCTTTTTTTCTTTAAAAACGACATAGTATAGTAAGGCTTTTTTTGTTAAAAAACGACATAGTATAGTAAGGCTTTTTTTCTTAAAAAACGACATAGTATAGTAAGGCTTTTTTTCTCTCTCAAAAAAACGACATAGTATAATAAGGCGTTTTTTTCTTAAAAAACGACATAGTATAGTAAGGCTTTTTTTGTTAAAAAACGACATAGTATAGTAAGGCTTTTTTCTTAAAAAAACGACATAGTATAGTAAGGCTTTTTTTCTTAAAAAACTACATAGTATAGTAAGGCTTTTTTTGTTAAAAAACAACATAGTATAGTAAGGCTTTTTTTGTTAAAAAACGACATAGTATAGTAAGGCTTTTTTCTTAAAAAACGACATAGTATAGTAAGGCTTTTTTTCTTAAAAAACGACATAGCATAGTAAGGCTTTTTTCTTTAAAAAACGACATAGTATAGTAAGGCTTTTTTTCTTAAAAAACGACATAGTATAGTAAGGCTTTTTTTTCTTAGAAAACAACATAGTATAGTAAGGCTTTTTTTCCGTCAAAAAAGACATAGTATAGTAAGGCTTTTTTTCTTAAAAAACGACATAGTATAGTAAGGCTTTTTTTTCTTAGAAAATGACATAGTATAGTAAGGCTTTTTTCTTAAAAAAACGACATAGTATAGTAAGGCTTTTTTTCTTAAAAAACGACATAGTATAGTAAGGCTTTTTTTCTTAAAAAACAACATAGTATAGTAAGGCTTTTTTTTCTTAGAAAACAACATAGTATAGTAAGGCTTTTTTTCTTAAAAACGACATAGTATAGTAAGGCTTTTTTTCTTAAAAAACGACATAGTATAGTAAGGCTTTTTTTCTTAAAAAACGACATAGTATAGTAAGGCTTTTTTCTTAAAAAAACGACATAGTATAGCAAGGCTTTTTTTCTTAAAAAACGACATAGTATAGTAAGGCTTCTTTTGTTAAAAAACGACATAGTATAGTAAGGCTTTTTTTCTTAAAAAACGACATAGTATAGTAAGGCTTTTTTTTTCTTAAAAAAACGACATAGTATAGTAAGGCTTTTTTTCTTAAAAAACGACATAGTATAGTAAGGCTTTTTTTCCTTAAAAAACGACATAGTATAGTAAGGCTTCTTTTGTTAAAAAACAACATAGTATAGTAAGGCTTTTTTCTTAAAAAAACGACATAGTATAGTAAGGCTTTTTTTCTTAAAAAACGACATAGTATAGTAAGGCTTTTTTTCTTAAAAAACGACATAGTATAGTAAGGCTTCTTTTGTTAAAAAACGACATAGTATAGTAAGGCTTTTTTTCTTAAAAAACGACATGGTATAGTAAGGCTTTTTTCTTAAAAAAACGACATAGTATAGTAAGGCTTTTTTTCTTAAAAAACGACATAGTATAGTAAGGCTTTTTTTCTTAAAAAACGACATAGTATAGTAAGGCTTTTTTTCCTTAAAAAACGACATAGTATAGTAAGGCTTTTTCTTTAAAAAATGACCATGTATAGTAAGGCTTTTTTTTTAAAAGACCATGTATAGTAAGCCTAATCTCATCTCATTTTCTGAACTGCTTTATCCTCATTAGGGTAGCGGGGGATGCTGGAGCCAATCCCAGCTGTCTCCAGGCCAGAGGCGGCGGACATCCTGAATCGGTGGCCAGACGATCTTAGGGTACAAGGAGACGGACAACCACGCACACTGTATAGTAAGTCTTTTTTTCCTTAAAAAACGACATAGTATAGTAAGGCTTTTTTCTTAAAAAAACGACATAGTATAGTAAGGCTTTTTTTGTTAAAAAACGACATAGTATAGTAAGGCTTTTTTTCTTAAAAAACGACATAGTATAGTAAGGCTTTTTTTGTTAAAAAACGACATAGTATAGTAAGGCTTTTTTTCTTAAAAAACGACATAGTATAGTAAGGCTTTTTTTCTTAAAAAACGACATAGTATAGTAAGGCTTTTTTTTCTTAGAAAACAACATAGTATAGTAAGGCTTTTT
Organism: Stigmatopora argus; assembly: GCF_051989625.1. Lineage (NCBI taxonomy): Eukaryota > Metazoa > Chordata > Actinopteri > Syngnathiformes > Syngnathidae > Stigmatopora > Stigmatopora argus. The sequence continues at coordinate 14,595,610 of NC_135403.1, forward strand.
TTCTTAAAAAACGACATAGCATAGTAAGGCTTTTTTCTTTAAAAAACGACATAGTATAGTAAGGCTTTTTTTCTTAAAAAACGACATAGTATAGTAAGGCTTTTTTTTCTTAGAAAACAACATAGTATAGTAAGGCTTTTTTTCCGTCAAAAAAGACATAGTATAGTAAGGCTTTTTTTCTTAAAAAACGACATAGTATAGTAAGGCTTTTTTTTCTTAGAAAATGACATAGTATAGTAAGGCTTTTTTCTTAAAAAAACGACATAGTATAGTAAGGCTTTTTTTCTTAAAAAACGACATAGTATAGTAAGGCTTTTTTTCTTAAAAAACAACATAGTATAGTAAGGCTTTTTTTTCTTAGAAAACAACATAGTATAGTAAGGCTTTTTTTCTTAAAAACGACATAGTATAGTAAGGCTTTTTTTCTTAAAAAACGACATAGTATAGTAAGGCTTTTTTTCTTAAAAAACGACATAGTATAGTAAGGCTTTTTTCTTAAAAAAACGACATAGTATAGCAAGGCTTTTTTTCTTAAAAAACGACATAGTATAGTAAGGCTTCTTTTGTTAAAAAACGACATAGTATAGTAAGGCTTTTTTTCTTAAAAAACGACATAGTATAGTAAGGCTTTTTTTTTCTTAAAAAAACGACATAGTATAGTAAGGCTTTTTTTCTTAAAAAACGACATAGTATAGTAAGGCTTTTTTTCCTTAAAAAACGACATAGTATAGTAAGGCTTCTTTTGTTAAAAAACAACATAGTATAGTAAGGCTTTTTTCTTAAAAAAACGACATAGTATAGTAAGGCTTTTTTTCTTAAAAAATGACATAGTATAGTAAGGCTTTTTTTCTTAAAAAACGACATAGTATAGTAAGGCTTCTTTTGTTAAAAAACGACATAGTATAGTAAGGCTTTTTTTCTTAAAAAACGACATGGTATAGTAAGGCTTTTTTCTTAAAAAAACGACATAGTATAGTAAGGCTTTTTTTCTTAAAAAATGACATAGTATAGTAAGGCTTTTTTTCCTTAAAAAACGACATAGTATAGTAAGGCTTTTTCTTTAAAAAATGACCATGTATAGTAAGGCTTTTTTTTTAAAAGACCATGTATAGTAAGCCTAATCTCATCTCATTTTCTGAACTGCTTTATCCTCATTAGGGTAGCGGGGGATGCTGGAGCCAATCCCAGCTGTCTCCAGGCCAGAGGCGGCGGACATCCTGAATCGGTGGCCAGACGATCTTAGGGTACAAGGAGACGGACAACCACGCACACTGTATAGTAAGTCTTTTTTTCCTTAAAAAACGACATAGTATAGTAAGGCTTTTTTCTTAAAAAAACGACATAGTATAGTAAGGCTTTTTTTGTTAAAAAACGACATAGTATAGTAAGGCTTTTTTTCTTAAAAAACGACATAGTATAGTAAGGCTTTTTTTGTTAAAAAACGACATAGTATAGTAAGGCTTTTTTTCTTAAAAAACGACATAGTATAGTAAGGCTTTTTTTCTTAAAAAACGACATAGTATAGTAAGGCTTTTTTTTCTTAGAAAACAACATAGTATAGTAAGGCTTTTTTTCTTAAAAAACGACATAGCATAGTAAGGCTTTTTTCTTTAAAAAACGACATAGTATAGTAAGGCTTTTTTTCTTAAAAAACGACATAGTATAGTAAGGCTTTTTTTTCTTAGAAAACAACATAGTATAGTAAGGCTTTTTTTCCGTCAAAAAAGACATAGTATAGTAAGGCTTTTTTTCTTAAAAAACGACATAGTATAGTAAGGCTTTTTTTTCTTAGAAAATGACATAGTATAGTAAGGCTTTTTTCTTAAAAAAACGACATAGTATAGTAAGGCTTTTTTTCTTAAAAAACGACATAGTATAGTAAGGCTTTTTTTCTTAAAAAACAACATAGTATAGTAAGGCTTTTTTTTCTTAGAAAACAACATAGTATAGTAAGGCTTTTTTTCTTAAAAACGACATAGTATAGTAAGGCTTTTTTTCTTAAAAAACGACATAGTATAGTAAGGCTTTTTTTCTTAAAAAACGACATAGTATAGTAAGGCTTTTTTCTTAAAAAAACGACATAGTATAGCAAGGCTTTTTTTCTTAAAAAACGACATAGTATAGTAAGGCTTCTTTTGTTAAAAAACGACATAGTATAGTAAGGCTTTTTTTCTTAAAAAACGACATAGTATAGTAAGGCTTTTTTTTTCTTAAAAAAACGACATAGTATAGTAAGGCTTTTTTTCTTAAAAAACGACATAGTATAGTAAGGCTTTTTTTCCTTAAAAAACGACATAGTATAGTAAGGCTTCTTTTGTTAAAAAACAACATAGTATAGTAAGGCTTTTTTCTTAAAAAAACGACATAGTATAGTAAGGCTTTTTTTCTTAAAAAATGACATAGTATAGTAAGGCTTTTTTTCTTAAAAAACGACATAGTATAGTAAGGCTTCTTTTGTTAAAAAACGACATAGTATAGTAAGGCTTTTTTTCTTAAAAAACGACATGGTATAGTAAGGCTTTTTTCTTAAAAAAACGACATAGTATAGTAAGGCTTTTTTTCTTAAAAAATGACATAGTATAGTAAGGCTTTTTTTCCTTAAAAAACGACATAGTATAGTAAGGCTTTTTCTTTAAAAAATGACCATGTATAGTAAGGCTTTTTTTTTAAAAGACCATGTATAGTAAGCCTAATCTCATCTCATTTTCTGAACTGCTTTATCCTCATTAGGGTAGCGGGGGATGCTGGAGCCAATCCCAGCTGTCTCCAGGCCAGAGGCGGCGGACATCCTGAATCGGTGGCCAGACGATCTTAGGGTACAAGGAGACGGACAACCACGCACACTGTATAGTAAGTCTTTTTTTCCTTAAAAAACGACATAGTATAGTAAGGCTTTTTTCTTAAAAAAACGACATAGTATAGTAAGGCTTTTTTTGTTAAAAAACGACATAGTATAGTAAGGCTTTTTTTCTTAAAAAACGACATAGTATAGTAAGGCTTTTTTTGTTAAAAAACGACATAGTATAGTAAGGCTTTTTTTCTTAAAAAACGACATAGTATAGTAAGGCTTTTTTTCTTAAAAAACGACATAGTATAGTAAGGCTTTTTTTTCTTAGAAAACAACATAGTATAGTAAGGCTTTTTTTCTTAAAAAACGACATAGTATAGTAAGGCTTTTTTTGTAAAAAAACGACATAGTATAGTAAGGCTTTTTTTGTTAAAAAACGACATAGTATAGTAAGGCTTTTTTTCTTAAAAACAACATAGTATAGTAAGGCTTTTTTCTTAAAAAAACAACATAGTATAGTAAGACTTTTTTTCTTAAAAACGACATAGTATAGTAAGGCTTTTTTTCTTAAAAAATGACAGTATAGTAAGGCTTTTTTTCTTAAAAAACGACATAGTATAGTAAGGCTTTTTTTGTTAAAAAACGACATAGTATAGTAAGGCTTTTTTCTTAAAAAAACGACATAGTATAGTAAGGCTTTTTTTGTTAAAAAACGACATAGTATAGTAAGGCTTTTTTTCTTAAAAAACGACATAGTATAGTAAGGCTTTTTTTGTTAAAAAACGACATAGTATAGTAAGGCTTTTTTTCTTAAAAAACGACATAGTATAGTAAGGCTTTTTTTTCTTAGAAAACAACATAGTATAGTAAGGCTTTTTTTCTTAAAAAACGACATAGTATAGTAAGGCTTTTTTTGTAAAAAAACGACATAGTATAGTAAGGCTTTTTTTGTTAAAAAACGACATAGTATAGTAAGGCTTTTTTCTTAAAAAAACAACATAGTATAGTAAGACTTTTTTTGTTAAAAAACGACATAGTATAGTAAGGCTTTTTTTCTTAAAAAAGACAATGTATAGTAAGGCATTTTTGTTAAAAAAGACCATGTATAGTAAGGCTTTTTGTGTCTGGATTGCTGTCTCCGTCAGTGATGATCATGGCCTGCAATCAACGACAACGCGCATCCTGATTGCCGCCAAGTATCGCCCGTGTCAACCGTCTCTCCCTGATTTTGATGGACAAAGACGTCGGCGTCTGGCAACCCGTTCTCGTTTCATCTGGTGGAATCGTTCATCCTCCTAAAAATGGACTACAGTAAGACAAGTATAACAAGCATTTTTAATATATATTTTCTCCCTTTAGGCTTCATCAGAAGAAGAAAGGACTACTCACAGCAACTTGGGTTTGATTCCCATGCGTCAAAATGTCTGGTGACCTCTCAGGTGAGAAGCTCAAAGTCTACCCAAGTAGACTTATTTTAATTGATCCCTTTCTTTAAAAAAAAGGACCATGTATAACAAGGTATTTTTAAAAATGTTCTCTTTTAGGTGTGAGCAAGTGAAAGGGATTCCTATTGAAGCCCTTGTTGGTGTAGTGGTCTAAGTGTCCTGGCTTCCATTCCCAAAGGTGTCCCAATGTGTGCCTAATCCAACGTCCCTCCGGCGACCCCCTCAGGTAAGCCCAACGTCAGTGTTTTAATTGACTATGTATAATAGGGCACTTTCAAAATACATTCTCTTCTAGGAAAGGAGTCCGGTAGAACCCAGTTGTGGCGCAGTGGCCTGAGTTCCATTCCCAAAGGCGTCCCAATGTGTGCCTCATCCAACGTCCCTCAGGTAAGACCAACGTCAGTGTTTTAATTGACTAAGACACTTTCTCTTCCAGGAAAGAAGTCCGATAGAACCCAGTTGTGGCACTGTGGCCTGGGTTCCATTCCCGAGGTGGTGGACTTGGGACTTTCCACCTCAGGGGGTTGCCAGGAAGGGTACCTGGCAACCTCCTGAGGTGAGAAGTCCTAAGTCCACCACCTCGGGAATGGAACCCAGGCCACAGCGCCACAACTGGGTTCTATTGGACTCCTTTCCTAGAAGAGAAAGTGCCTTAGTCAATTAAAACACCGAGGTGGTGGACTTGGGACTTCTCACCTCAGGGGGTTGCCAGGTACTCTTCCTGGCAACCCCCTGAGGTGAGAGGTCCCAAGTCTACTACCTTGGTTTAATTGACCATGTAGACTTAGAAAAAAGACTAAGTCTACATGGTCAATTACACCGAGGTGGTGGACTTGGGACTTTCCACCTCAGGGGGTTGCCAGGAAGGGTACCTGGCAACCCCCTGAGGTGAGAAGTCCCAAGTCCACCACCTCGGTGTAATTGACCATGTAAACTTAGTCTTTTTTCTAAGTCTACATGGTCAATTACACCGAGGTGGTGGACTTGGGACTTCTCACCTCAGGGGGTTGCCAGGAAGGGTACCTGGCAACCCCCTGAGGTGAGAAGTCCCAAGTCTACTACCTTGGTTCAATTGACCATTTTAACTTAGTAATTTTTTCTAAGTGTTTTTCTCCTCAGGTATGATAAGTAGGAGAAAAAATTTTTTTTGCACCTGAACATCAGTGGTGGCGCAGTGCGCTAAGCATCCGACCGTCGTCGCAGGGACCCGGGTTCGAGTCCCGGCGGCGTCAAAGGAAAATCACACGCAGTCAATGCCAATTTTATTTCATGAAAAGACAGAATAAAAAGTTACAATCCTGCCCACTGAAAATAAATAGTGTTGTAAAGGAAGCTCCAAGATGTTTGACCCCATTTGGTAGGCCAATCATTTGGACAATTCTTGTTAGAATGACTTCAAATTTCCACAGCACATGTAGCAGAGGTTCAAGTTTTTGTGTTTCGTTTGGCATTTCTATCTTTACAGGTTAACAAATGCCATTCACTTGAAAAGAAAAGGCATTTTGGGTGTTGAGTATGCTTGGACGGACGAACTCAGTCACCCAAGACTCTTCACAAGTTTTGCAAAGAAGACACCAACAAAAATAGGACTTGGCACTCAACACTTGAAGAAAATGGCTGCTTCTGCATCGCTAAATCGCCAAGACGGCTATCAACATCAGCAGAGACAGGAAAGCAGGTTGGTGAAGCCTTCCTGCATAGTTCTGGGAAGAGCAAGTGTGGAAAGCCACATTCCAACACTCTTCCGAGAACTACGCAGAAAGGCTTCACCAACCTGCTCGCCTGTCTCCGCGGGTGTTGACGGCCATCCTGGTGATTTAGCTATGCGTAAGCAGCCCTTTTCTTGAAGTGTTTGGTGCCAAGTCCTATTTTTGTTGCTGTCTTCTCTGCAAATCTTGTGAAGAAGTCTTGGGTGACTGAGTCCGTCCATCCGAGCATACTCTAACACGCAAAATACCTTTCCTTGTGAAGTGACCGGCGTTTGTTAACCTGAAAAGATTGAAATGCCAAACGTTACACACAAAAACTTGAACCTCTGCTACACGAGCTGTGAAAATTTGAGGTCATTCCAACGAAGATTGCCAAAATGATTGCCCTACAAAATGGGGTTAAACATCTCGGAACACCCTGTACTGTCAAAGTGTGTGTGTGTGAACAACAAGATTATTATACATTGTGTGTGCCATGAATAAAAGTGAGCTGGACTACAGAAGCAAAAAGTTCCACCTTACGTTTCTTCTAGCGTCTAAGTGGCGTCAATGTCACGATCAAGCGGAGTAGGAATGTCCACGTGGTTGTTGGTTTTTTTTTTACAGCTGAAGGAAGGGAAGAAGGCTGGATTAAAAAACAAGCGGCCACGTCAAATAGCATACCTGTCAACCTCTGCCGATAACTGCCCTTATAAATGATTATGATTCCCCTTACAAACCCCCCAAAAACCTTACAAACACCGTACGAGTGTTTGTAAGGTTTTTTGGGGGGTTTGTAAGGGGAATCATAATCATTTATAAGGGCAGTTATCGGCAGAGGTTGACAGGTATGAAATAGTCTTACTTTGGACTACGGTACGTTGTTTGAGACTTAGCAAATTCCAAGTCAATGAGACTTTGAACCCACATTGCCAAAATGTTAGATAGTACACTTACGCCAAGCTCCCATTCCTTCAGGATTCTAACGATTCAGCTAAAAACCCAATTCCCACAGCCTATTGGCAAAAAAAGACAAACTTGGTGTCCTTGGGCGAAGGTCGGAGAGAAAGGGCGCCGCGGAAAGCTTGGTCTGGGGGGGGGGGTATAGTCCAATTGTTGGAAGGCGCATGTGTCCGAGTCTTTAGCTCCGGCGTCCGAGTCTTTAGCCCCTCCTCCAAAGGCTACGAGAAGGCCCCGCCTCCGCCGCCCCTGCCGTCGCCGTACAGGTCGGCCAGCTTCCGGAAAGGCGGCCCCCAGTTGCCCAGGTAGTCGTAGCTCTGGTCCGAGTCGGCGCCCAGCGACTCCAGCGAGCTGAGCGAGTCGGCCACCGAGCCGCTGCCCTCGAAGGCGTACGTCTGCAGCGAATCGTACGGCGGCGCCTGGCCGTCCACGTCGGCGTCCCTGAGACGCTCCCAGATGAACTCCCGGAAGGCCACGTTGTCCGGGAGCGACTTGCGGGGTGGCGGCGCTGGCGGAGGAGGCGCCGTGGGCGCCGGGCGGCCGGTCGTGGCGTAGCCCGAGAAGACGGCGGGCGCGTCCGGGGTGACGTCTCGCCGCGCGCCAGGGTCCCGCATGGCGTTGAGGTTGCGCAGCGCCACCATGTCGAAGGCCTCCGTGTCCTCCTCGCCGCCTCCTTCGTCGTCGTAGCGGACGATGTTCTCGCGGACGTCTCGCTCCTCCTCCAGGATGAGCGGCACCTTCCGCCGACGACGGGCCGTCACGATGAGCAGGACCATGGCTGCGGAGAAAAAAAAGTGGTCGGTCAGGTAACAAAAAGGGAAAGTCGCGGAAAAGACACTTGGCATCCGGAGAAGAGCGCTCGTTTAGTCCAAAGCGACGACGTTACGAGCAAATGAGGCGCCGTTTGGAGGAGACTAGCAGCTAAAGTTTCCCGGTTTTCGCTACTTTTGGTTCATTACGGTCGCGGGAGGGGTGCCGGAGCCTCTCGGGTGAGGGCGAGACCGGGGGTGGCGAACAAATTAGATACAAAGAGCCAAAATCTTTATTATTTAAAATTATTAAAAAAAATAGAATGTATGATTTGTTTTTAATGGTGCCCGATGAATTGGAGTGTGTTTTAAGAGAATAAAAATAAGGGAAACATGAAATGAGGCAAATAGAAACAAAATATGATGAGCAAAGAGCCGCATTAAAAAAATCCAGTCTGTCAAATTATTTAAAAAAATAGAATGTATTTGTTTTTGATGGGGCCTGATGGATTGGAGTGTGTTTTAAGAGAGAATAAAAATAAGGGAAACATGGAATGAGGCAAATTGAAACAAAATAGGATAAGCAAAGAGCCACATTCACTTTGGTTAGTAGCCATATGCGGCTGGAGAGCCACGTGTTCGCCACCACCGACCCAGAAAAAGCACTTGGGCTAGAACTCACAGCTAGGGAAGATTTAGCGTACGATTAGCTTAGCACGCAGGTTTTGGGGGCACGATGACCCGGAAAAACAGGCAAAGCAAACTCCACTGAGCGAGGAGCCACCTGGGATGGAAGCCTCGAACCCGGAAGCGGTTGCGAGACCACTCGACCGCCGTCTACATTTCATATCCTCACAAATTCAAGTGTGGATGAAAGAAATAGGGCTTGAAAAATCTCAAATGAAATGACTTGGCTTCTCCGAGTGTGACATTTGCGCTCTGCCAACAACATTTGTGCAGCTAAATTCGCCGTGTTACGCTTTGCGTTCATCCTTCTGCTTTCAATATTTGCAAAAGCGCCGCCAATGGCTGGCTGGCCAAGTCCAAAAAAGCTACAAAAGAAGGCAAAAAGAAAATCACTGGAGGCTCGCTTGGCGTCGCTCGACTTCAATGGCAGCCAATGACTTCAATAGGTTTAAAAAAAAACGTACAGAGGTAAAAAAAATGTGCCAAAAGAAGTGAAGATAACATTTGAAAAGAAAAACTCTAATAAATTATTCTATGAGCTGATATTTCTTTTTGTTAAAAAAAATGGCCGATTACAAGCATAAAAAGTTGACTTGTAGCCCAGTAAAATGCTACGTCGAAATCTAATACAGTGGTACCTCGTCATACGACAGAAAAAAAAAGCCTTACTATACTATGTCGTTTTTTAAGAAAAAAAGCCTTACTATACTATGTCGTTTTTTAAGAAAAAAAAGCCTTACTATACTATGTTGTTTTCTAAGAAAAAAAAGCCTTACTATACTATGTCGTTTTTTAAGAAAAAAAGCCTTACTATACTATGTCGTTTTTTTAAAAAAAGACTTACTATACTATGTCGTTTTTTAAGAAAAAAAGCCTTACTATACTATGTCGTTTTTTAAGAAAAAAAGCCTTACTATACTATGTCGTTTTTTAACCAAAAAAGCCTTACTATACTATGTCGTTTTTTAAGAAAAAAAGCCTTACTATACTATGTCGTTTTTTTAAGAAAAAAGCCTTACTATACTATGTCGTTTTTTAAGAAAAAAAGCCTTTTTATACTATGTCGTTTTTAAGAAAAAAAGTCTTACTATACTATGTCGTTTTTTTAACAAAAAAAGCCTTACTATACTATGTCAATTTTTAAGAAAAAAAGCCTTACTATACTATGTCGTTTTTTAAGAAAAAAAGCCTTACTATACTATGTCGTTTTTTAAGAAAAAAAGCCTTACTATACTATGTCGTTTTTTAAGAAAAAAAAAGCCTTACTAGACTATGTCGTTTTTTAAGAAAAAAAGCCTTACTATACTATGTCGTTTTTTAACAAAAAAAGCCTTACTTTACTATGTCGTTTTTTAAGAAAAAAAGCCTTACTATACTATGTCGTTTTTTAAGAAAAAAAGCCTTACTATACTATGTTGTTTTCTAAGAAAAAAAAGCCTTACTATACTATGTCGTTTTTTAAGAAAAACAGCCTTACTATACTATGTCATTTTTAGGGGGAAAAAGCCTTACTATACTATGTCGTTTTTTAGGGGGAAAAAGCCTTACTATACTATGTCGTTTTTTAGGGAAAAAAAGCCTTACTATACTATGTCGTTTTTAAGAAAAAAAGTCTTACTATACTATGTCGTTTTTTTAACAAAAAAAGCCTTACTATACTATGTCAATTTTTAACAAAAAAAGCCTTACTATACTATGTCGTTTTTTAAGAAAAAAAGCCTTACTATACTATGTCGTTTTTTAAGAAAAAAAGCCTTACTATACTATGTCGTTTTTTAAGAAAAAAAAAGCCTTACTAGACTATGTCGTTTTTTAAGAAAAAAAGCCTTACTATACTGTCGTTTTTTAACAAAAAAAGCCTTACTTTACTATGTCGTTTTTTAAGAAAAAAAGCCTTACTATACTATGTCGTTTTTTAAGAAAAAAAGCCTTACTATACTATGTTGTTTTCTAAGAAAAAAAAGCCTTACTATACTATGTCGTTTTTTAAGAAAAACAGCCTTACTATACTATGTCGTTTTTTAAGAAAAACAGCCTTACTATACTATGTCATTTTTAGGGGGAAAAAGCCTTACTATACTATGTCGTTTTTTAGGGGGAAAAAGCCTTACTATACTATGTCGTTTTTTAGGGAAAAAAAGCCTTACTATACTATGTCGTTTTTTAAGAAAAACAGCCTTACTATACTTTGTCGTTTTTTAAGGAAAAAAGCCTTACTATACTATGTCGTTTTTTAGGGAAAAAAAGCCTTACTATACTATGTCGTTTTTTAAGAAAAAAAAAGCCTTACTATACTATGTCGTTTTTTTAGGAAAAAAAAGCCTTACTATACTATGTGTTTTTTTAGGGAAAAAAGCCTTACTATACTCTGTCGTTTTTTAAGAAAAACAGCCTTACTATACTTTGTCGTTTTTTAAGGAAAAAAGCCTTACTATACTATGTCGTTTTTTAGGGAAAAAAAGCCTTACTATACTATGTCGTTTTTTAGGAAAAAAAAGCCTTACTATACTATGTCGTTTTTTAGGAGAAAAAAAAGCCTTACTATACTATGTCGTTTTTTAGGGAAAAAAAAGCCTTACTATACTATGTCGTTTTTTAGGAAAAAAAAGCCTTACTATACTATGTCGTTTTTTAGGGGGAAAAAGCCTTACTATACTATGTCGTTTTTTAGGGAAAAAAAGCCTTACTATACTATGTCGTTTTTTAGGGAAAAAAAGCCTTACTATACTATGTCGTTTAAGAAAAAAAGCCTTACTATACTATGTCATTTTTAGGGGGAAAAAGCCTTACTATACTATGTCATTTTTAGGGGGAAAAAGCCTTACTATACTAAGTCGTTTTTTTAGGGGGAAAAAGCCTTACTATACTATGTTGTTTTTTAGTTTAAAAAAAGCCTTACTATACTATGTCGTTTTTTAGGGAAAAACAGCCTTACTATACAATGTCGTTTTTTAAGAAAAACAGCCTTACTATACCATGTCGTTTTATACGAAAAACTGCCTTACTATACTATGTCGTTTTTTAAGAAAAACAGCCTTACTATACTATGTCGTTTTTTAGGGAAAAAAAGCCTTACTATACTATGTCGTTTTTTAAGAAAAAAAAGCCTTACTGTACTATGTCGTTTTTTAGGGAAAAAAAAGCCTTACTATACTATGTCGTTTTTAGGGAAAAAAAGCCTTACTATACTATGTCGTTTTTTAAGAAAAAACAGCCTTACTATACTATGTCGTTTTTTAAGAAAAACAGCCTTACTATACTATGTCATTTTTAGGGGGAAAAAGCCTTACTATACTATGTCGTTTTTTAAGAAAAAAAAGCCTTACTGTACTATGTCGTTTTTTAGGGAAAAAAAGTCTTACTATACTATGTCGTTTTTTAAGAAAAACAGCCTCACTATACTTTGTCGTTTTTTAAGAAAAAAAAGCCTTACTATACTCTGTCGTTTTTTTAGGGAAAAAAAGCCTTACTATACTATGTCGTTTTTAGGGAAAAAAAGTCTTACTGTACTATGTCGTTTTTTAAGAAAAACAGCCTCACTATACTTTGTCGTTTTTTAAGAAAAAAAAGCCTTACTATACTCTGTCGTTTTTTTAGGGAAAAAAAGCCTTACTATACTATGTCGTTTTTAGGGAAAAAAAGCCTTACTATACTATGTCGTTTTTTAGGGAAAAAAAGCCTTACTATACTATGTCGTTTTTTAGGGAAAAAAGCCTTACTATACTATGTCGTTTTTTAAGAAAAAAAAAGCCTTACTATACTATGTCATTTTTAGGGGGAAAAAGCCTTACTATACTATGTCGTTTTTTAAGAAAAAAAAGCCTTACTGTACTATGTCGTTTTTTAGGGAAAAAAAGCCTTACTATACTATGTCGTTTTTTAAGAAAAACAGCCTCACTATACTTTGTCGTTTTTTTAAGAAAAAAAAGCCTTACTATACTCTGTCGTTTTTTTAGGGAAAAAAAGCCTTACTATACTATGTCGTTTTTAGGGAAAAAAAGCCTTACTATACTATGTCGTTTTTTAGGGAAAAAAAGCCTTACTATACTATGTCGTTTTTTAGGGAAAAAAGCTATTACTACTATGTCGTTTTTTAAGAAAAAAAAAGCCTTACTATACTATGTCGTTTTTTAGGGGAAAAAAGCCTTACTATGCTATGTCGTTTTTAGGGAAAAAAAGCCTTACTATAATATGTCGTTTTTTTAGGAAAAAAAAAGCCTTACTATACTATGTCGTTTTTTAAGAAAAACAGCCTTACTATACTATGTCATTTTTAGGGGGGAAAAGCCTTACTATACTATGTCGTTTTTTAGGGGGAAAAAGCCTTACTATACTATGTCGTTTTTTAAGAAAAAAAGCCTTACTATACTATGTCGTTTTTAGAAAAAAAAAGCCTTACTATACTATGTCGTTTTTTAGGGGAAAAAAGCCTTACTATACTATGTCGTTTTTTAGGGGGAAAAAAGCCTTACTATACTATGTCGTTTTTAGAAAAAAAAGCCTTGCTATATTATGTCGTTTTTTAGGGGAAAAAAAGCCTTACTATACTATGTCGTTTTTTAAGAAAAAAAGCCTTACTATACTATGTCATTTTTTAAGAAAAAAATCTTACTATACTATGTCGTTTTTTAAGAAAAAAAAAGCCTTACTATACTATGTCGTTTTTTAAGAAAAAAAAAGCCTTACTATATACTATGTCGTTTTTAGGGGAAAAAAGCCTCACTATACTATGTCGTTTTTTTAAGAAAAAAAAGCCTTACTCTACTATGTCGTTTTTTTAGGGAAAAAAAGCCTTACTATACTATGTCGTTTTTTAAGAAAAAAAGCCTTACTATACTATGTTGTTTTTTAGTTTTAAAAAAGCCTTACTATACTATGTCGTTTTTAGGGGAAAAAAGCCTTACTATACTATGTCGTTTTTTAGGGAAAAAAAGCCTTACTATACTATGTCGTTTTTTAGGGAAAAAAAGCCTTACTATACTATGTCGTTTTTTAAGAAAAACAGCCTTACTATACTATGTCGTTTTTTAAGAAAAACAGCCTTACTATACTATGTCGTTTTTTAAGAAAAAAAGCCTTACTATACTATGTCGTTTTTTAAGAAAAAAAGCCTTACTATACTATGTCGTTTTTTTAGGGGAAAAAAGCCTTATTATACTATGTCGTTTTTTAAGAAAAACAGCCTTACTATACTTTGTCGTTTTTTAAGAAAAAAAAGCCTTACTATACTATGTCGTTTTTTAAGAAAAAAAGCCTTACTATACTATGTCGTTTTTTTAGGGGAAAAAAGCCTTACTATACTATGTCGTTTTTTTAGGGAAAAAAAGCCTTACTATACTATGTCGTTTTTTAAGAAAAAAAAGCCTTACTATACTATGTCGTCTTTTAAGAAAAAAAAGCCTTACTATATACCATGTCGTTTTTTAGGGAAAAAAAGCCTTACTATACTATGTCGTTTTTTAAGAAAAACAGCCTCACTATACTTTGTCGTTTTTTAAGAAAAAAAGCCTTACTATACTATGTCGTTTTTTAAGAAAAAAAGCCTTACTATACTATGTCGTTTTTTAAGAAAAAAAAAGCCTTACTAGACTATGTCGTTTTTTAAGAAAAAAAGCCTTACTATACTATGTCGTTTTTTAACAAAAAAAGCCTTACTTTACTATGTCGTTTTTTAAGAAAAAAAGCCTTACTATACTATGTCGTTTTTTAAGAAAAAAAGCCTTACTATACTATGTTGTTTTCTAAGAAAAAAAAGCCTTACTATACTATGTCGTTTTTTAAGAAAAACAGCCTTACTATACTATGTCGTTTTTTAAGAAAAACAGCCTTACTATACTATGTCATTTTTAGGGGGAAAAAGCCTTACTATACTATGTCGTTTTTTAGGGGGAAAAAGCCTTACTATACTATGTCGTTTTTTAGGGAAAAAAAGCCTTACTATACTATGTCGTTTTTTAAGAAAAACAGCCTTACTATACTTTGTCGTTTTTTAAGGAAAAAAGCCTTACTATACTATGTCGTTTTTTAGGGAAAAAAAGCCTTACTATACTATGTCGTTTTTTAAGAAAAAAAAAGCCTTACTATACTATGTCGTTTTTTTAGGAAAAAAAAGCCTTACTATACTATGTGGTTTTTTAGGGAAAAAAGCCTTACTATACTCTGTCGTTTTTTAAGAAAAACAGCCTTACTATTCTATGTCGTTTTTTAGGAAAAAAAAGCCTTACTATACTATGTCGTTTTTTAGGAAAAAAAAGCCTTACTATACTATGTCGTTTTTTAGGAAAAAAAAGCCTTACTATACTATGTCGTTTTTTAGGGAAAAAAAGCCTTACTATACTATGTCGTTTTTTAGGGAAAAAAAGCCTTACTATACTATGTCGTTTAAGAAAAAAAGCCTTACTATACTATGTCATTTTTAGGGGGAAAAAGCCTTACTATACTATGTCGTTTTTTAGGGAAAAAAAGCCTTACTATACTATGTCGTTTTTTAAGAAAAAAAGCCTTACTATACTAAGTCGTTTTTTTAGGGGAAAAAAGCCTTACTATACTATGTTGTTTTTTAGTTTAAAAAAAGCCTTACTATACTATGTCGTTTTTTAGGGAAAAACAGCCTTACTATACAATGTCGTTTTTTAAGAAAAACAGCCTTACTATACCATGTCGTTTTATACGAAAAACTGTCTTACTATACTGTCGTTTTTTAAGAAAAACAGCCTTACTATACTATGTCGTTTTTTAGGGAAAAAAAGCCTTACTATACTATGTCGTTTAAGAAAAAAAGCCTTACTATACTATGTCATTTTTAGGGGGAAAAAAGCCTTACTATACTATGTCGTTTTTTTGGGAAAAAAAGCCTTACTATACTATGTCGTTTAAGAAAAAAAGCCTTACTATACTATGTCGTTTTTTAGGGGAAAAAAGCCTTACTATACTATGTCGTTTTTTAAGAAAAAACACCCTTACTATACTATGTCGTTTTTTAAGAAAAACAGCCTTACTATACTATGTCATTTTTAGGGGGAAAAAGCCTTACTATACTATGTCGTTTTTTAGGAAAAAAAAGCCTTACTATACTATGTCGTTTTTTAGGGAAAAAAAGCCTTACTATACTATGTCGTTTAAGAAAAAAAGCCTTACTATACTATGTCGTTTTTTAAGAAAAAAAAGCCTTACTGTACTATGTCGTTTTTTAGGGAAAAAAAAGCCTTACTATACTATGTCGTTTTTAGGGAAAAAAAGCCTTACTATACTATGTCGTTTTTTAGGGAAAAAAAGCCTTACTATACTATGTCGTTTTTTTAAGAAAAAAAAGCCTTACTATACTATGTCGTTTTTTAAGAAAAAAAGCCTTACTATACTATGTCGTTTTTTTAGGGAAAAAAAGCCTTACTATACTATGTCGTTTTTTTAGGGAAAAAAAGCCTTACTATACTATGTCGTTTTTTAAGAAAAAAAAGCCTTACTATACTATGTCGTCTTTTAAGAAAAAAAAGCCTTACTATACCATGTCGTTTTTTAAGAAAAAAAAAGCCTTACTATACTATGTCGTTTTTAAAGAAAAAATAAGCCTTACTATACTATGTCGTTTTAAGGAAAAAAAAGCCTTACTATACTATGTCGTTTTTTAAGAAAAAAAAGCCTTACTATACTATGTCGTTTTTAAAGAAAAAAAAGCCTTACTATACTATGTCGTTTTTTAAGAAAAACAGCCTTACTATACTATGTCGTTTTTTAAGAAAAACAGCCTTACTATACTATGTCGTTTTTTAAGAAAAACAGCCTTACTATACTATGTCATTTTTATGGGGAAAAAGCCTTACTATACTATGTCGTTTTTTAGGGGAAAAAAAGCCTTACTATACTATGTCGTTTTTTAAGAAAAAAGCCTTACTATACTATGTCGTTTTTTAAGAAAAAAAGCCTTACTATACTATGTCGTTTTTTAAGAAAAAAAAAGCCTTACTATACTATGTCGTTTTTTAAGAAAAAAAGCCTTACTATACTATGTCGTTTTTTAAGAAAAAAAGCCTTACTATACTATGTCGTTTTTTAAGAAAAAAAAAGCCTTACTATACTATGTCGTTTTTAAAGAAAAAATAAGCCTTACTATACTATGTCGTTTTTTAAGAAAAAAAAAGCCTTACTATACTATGTCGTTTTTTAACAAAAAAAGCCTTACTATACTATGTCGTTTTTTAACAAAAAAAGCCTTACTATACTATGTCGTTTTTAAGAAAAAAAGCCTTACTATACTATGTCGTTTTTTTAAGAAAAAAGCCTTACTATACTATGTTGTTTTCTAAGAAAAAAAAGCCTTACTATACTATGTCGTTTTTTAAGAAAAAAAGCCTGACTATACTATGTCGTTTTTTAACAAAAAAAGCCTTACTATACTATGTAATCTCGTCATACCAGCTCAGTTCCGGAACGGATTAAGCTCGTATCTCGAGGTACCACTGTATTTCTTTTTGTTTAAAAAAAATGGCCGATTACAAGCGTAAAAAGTTGACTTGTAGCCCAGTAAAATGCTACGTCGCAATCTAATAAAGAGCTCTTTGCCTGTTTTTCTTGGGTAGGGGAGGGGCTGAAATCTCGACCAATCGGAAAAGGCCAACCGGTTGCCGGTCACGAGCGGCGTCTTTTTACTCACCCAACAGCGTGAGGACGCACGCCAGGATGGCCAGGAGGGCGCCGGTGCCCAGGCCGGCGGCGGCGTAGGCCACGGCGCCGCAGGAGCGAGGGATCGCCTCGGCGTCGCACTCGCACACCCGCACCGACAGCGTGTTGGTGCTGCTCTGGGCCGGGCTGCCGCCGTCCAGGATGAGCACTGGCAGCCGATAGGTGGGCTGCTCCCGTCGACGGAAGCCGCCTCGTTTGGTCACGATGGACGCCGTGTTGTCTGCAATGGACAAAATAAAAATCACTTTTTTGCTCAATAAATATTCACAGTTTCTAAGAAGAGAGCACTTTTTTTTAGGGAAATTACTAATGACATTCAGGAGGAAACAACATGTCGAGATGTTCATTTTTTCATCTCAAGAATTGACATTTAGTCGACAAAATTCAAAAGATCATTGAAAAATATTTTGCGCCCATCAGATCATTTCAACAAAACCAAAAAGTCCACTCTCACGCAATTAAAACGAACTAACTCCTCTATATTAAAACCCTCCAAACAATTACATTTTTTGTTGTAGTAAAAAAAAACAAGAATAACTCTAAGTGAATATTTTGCAATTTTTAGCTCAACTAAAAAAATGATCTTTTACCAAAATAATTGTTGATTCATCGGCTCCTCAACTTGATGAATTGGAGTAAATGAGGTGTAAAACAATGTTAGAGGAAAACCAGGTGCAGAAACAAGCTTAATTTACAAGTGGGCGTGGTTAACCTAAGCCCCTCCCCCTGGCAGCACCATTGCTGATAACTAAATGACACAAATGTGTTTGTAACCTACACGTCTAACAACGCCGATTCCAATGAGTGACCTAAAAAAAAGTGGCATTGATTTGACCCCGGAACAGCTTTAGAGTATTAAAATCAACAGATGGCGCCGTTGACGTTATTCTTCAAGCGTCGACGTCGCCACCTGTTACTCGACGACCGTTTGACGGCGAGAAATCGTGTAAAAAGAGACGTGGAGATGAAAAATAAAGTCTGAGGGGGACTAAAAATAGAAGAGGAAAATCTAAAAATGTGCTTGTGTCAATCATTTTTCCTTAAGGGAGACATATTATGCTATTTTTTTTATTTTTTTTGGAATGGCTGTAAGGACAGCTATAAAATAATTATAGCACCTTGCTATTGTTAGCGCCCTTTCAAATCCGGGTGAACTTCTAGACGCTCACTTTTTCTGTCTGTAACAATTAGCAATATTTTTATTTCTTTTGCATTGCGTCCATACACGACTGGTTCGTAATATTATGGCAGTACATTTGAAATAAAAGTGATAAATACTACTTTGAATGTGCTTATTGGACTGAGCATAAACGGCAATGTGATTCGTCGTAGATTAGAATGTGTTTTTCAATTTTATATTTGAAGCTAAATTTCAAACAACTTGGATTCTATAACGATTAAAAATCTCGATTTATGGCCGTTGACCGACTTTTCTGAGATACTAAAATAGGCTGAAGGTTGAGTCATTCAAACCCTGCTTCCTAGCTAGCGCTAGCTTCGTGTTCAAATGTTTTTAGACATGGATACAAACGCTTGGGGATAGCACCGATGCTAACGAGGGCGGATAGGACGCTAGTTATTACGTATGTTTTACAGCTAATCCAAGAGTGAAAAGGTGGCCGCTAACCTTTGTTGTCCCGTAAAGTGAAGTTGAGGTTTCCGGCCACGGCGGCGTCCAGCGAGAAGTAGAAGCGGTGGCCGTTCTGAGGCTCGTCCTTGTCCACGGCGCTCACCGTCTGGATCACCTGACAGACAAGTGCAAAAACGGACAGGTGAGCACCATGCGACGCCTTAATGCTAGCCATGTAGCATACAGGAAATACAGCAAGGGTGTCAGACTCGGGTTGGTTTGCGGGCCGCGTTAACGTCAACTCGATTTGATGTGGGCCAGACCATTTTAGATATAATATTTAGATTTTTTTTATTATAAATGGATTAAAAGCCCTGAATATTCCGTTTTTTATAGATCTAAAACAATGTTTATTTTAGCTTTTTTTATATATATTTGTAGATTTTACAAAATGATTTTTGAACTAAAAACAGGAAAAAATGATGAAAAAATGACAATGATTGATTTAAAAGGGGGTAAATTAGGAAATTTAATATACA
Organism: Stigmatopora argus; assembly: GCF_051989625.1. Lineage (NCBI taxonomy): Eukaryota > Metazoa > Chordata > Actinopteri > Syngnathiformes > Syngnathidae > Stigmatopora > Stigmatopora argus. The sequence goes on from NC_135403.1 coordinate 14,614,715, forward strand.
TCTATACTCTTCGTTTTAATTTGATCCTAAAACAGAAAGTCGGCACTCATGATCGACTTTCTCGGGCCGCACAAAGTGATGCGGCGGGCCAGATTTGGCCCCCGGGCCGCCACTTTGACACGGTGCTAAAAAAATATTTGAACAGATTTTTAGGAGAAACAATCACTTTGGCAAGAAAATGGTTTCATTCTCCAAGAAAAAAAATACCTTACCAGAAGAAATGAAGAGAAAAGGATGCTTCATTTCATCATATAAAAAAAAAAAAGCATTTCACAAAATAACCCACATATGGGTCATAAAAGCTCAAAGACGCTTCCCCCGACTCAAAACCCATCGAGCACGTTGGCTGCCGCAGCCTTGAAAGACAGAACAATACATTTGTTGTTTATTATCGCGCAGATGAATTTAAGCGACGATAAGAAGCGTCCAGGCGGACGGACGGACGGACGGCGAGCGCGCTGCGCTGTTGACACACGTTTGCCGACATCAATAATTCATGGAATTAAATCTCTAAATAAAGCAATTTATTTGCGCCTGCTGGCGTGCGGCGTAATGATGTTTTTATTCATAAATATTTGCTGGCTAGAAATCAATTTAGACTGAAGCCCCCCTCCTCCCCCTCCCTTTGAATAAATGATTTTTATCCGAGTGGTAAAGGAAGGAAGGAAGGCTGCTTATTTGGACTTTTAAACCCGAAGCCTTGTTTACAGGAATTTCCCATTTCGCTTATGAAAGGCGCATTTGGAGCGCTAACCTTGATTCCACGTCACTCAAGTGCAGTTGAGTTTTGCTTTCAAAGGCCGCTTGGCTGGACTTTAACCCCGAGCGTGGCTTGGCGCCCTCCTTTTCAAAGAGTTAAGGAATAATAGCCAAAAAGGTAGTAAGATTGGAAAATGTAAAGTCACTTTAGCATTTTAAACATGGGCAAAAAATGCATTCACCTCACCAGAAGTTAACTGCGGACTGCATGTCGATTAAATCGCTTGACGGCGGGCGGGATTAGATATATTTATTTACGCTACTGAAACAAACTTTCCAAAAAAAATCTAAATGTCCAGTAAAAAAACAATTTGAATCAAAATAGCAAACAAACGGCTACTTTCTCCATTAGTATGATCAATTCATCCCTTTATTCATGTATTTTTTTATTTTTACTGACTACTTTTTATTATATTACTATTATCATCACATATTTTATTAAGAAAAATATATATATTTATTTATTTTTTATTTACACTACTGAAATAAACTTTCCCAAAAAAATTAAAATGTCCAGTAAAAAACAATCAGAATTAAAATAGCAAACAAACAGCTACTTTCTCCATTATTATTATCATTTATTCCCTTTATTCATGTATTTTTTTAATTGTACTTATTACTTTTATTACTTGATTGTCATTATACGCAGCTGACAATAAAGGCTTTTTGACTTGACTTTTAAAAATTATATTATTATTATTATCATCACATTATTATTATTTTTTAAATATAATTATTTACTTTTTTTTTACACTACTGAAACAAACGTTCCATAACAAAAACAAAATATCCAGTGACCGCCCCCCCCAAAAATTGATAGAGCTTCATAATCAGGATAATCAGATTTTTTAAAAATTAAAAAATACGGAAATTCCGAAATAACAAAGAGGCGGCGTTTAACTCCATCTAGTGGTAAAGCGGAGAAATGCAAAAAAATGCTGGCTGAATTCCGGTTTCTTGCGCAAGTCAGATTCAAGGCTATTTGGGCAAAACGAAGCCGCAACTTCGTCTTAACGCAAAACTATCCAAAAAAAGACAACCTTCCCAATGGCGTGCGTCCGAGTGGGTGTCTCGCCGTCGCTCGTGTCTGTCAAAACTGACAACGTTTTTGTCCCCAAAGCAGATTCCTCCCCGTAGCAATCTCCACTAAATGATTACCTCTGCTCTCCTATATATATTTTGCTTTTTATGAAAAAAAAAAGCCATTTAAATCAAATCAAAGCGATCCATCAACGCGGCGCGGAGGATTAATCAGTTGTCAGGCGCGATGAAACGGCGCCGGCGTAGGCGGCGTAAGCGGCGTTGAAGGCATGCTGCCAGTTATCGAATATGGCAGGTGAAAGAAACACAAACGTTCCTTAAGTAGTTTCATCAAAGAAAGACGGGATTTTAGCGAGCGACAACGCCTCAAAAGCCAATATGCAAATCATTCCAAAGGATGGATCGCTAACGTCCGATTTTAACGAGCGGGGGGGATTTGAGGCTCAATTGTGTTCACGTGCTAACTTTAAGCTAGGCCTTAGAAACCCATCGGAAAACATAACTTGTCACTAAACAAAGCAATTTAAGAGGAGCCGAAACTAAATGTAGGCGGGGCAAATTTTAGCCAATGGACAAATGATCATTTAGAGTCGTAGAAAGGAAATTGTGCAATAGACGACTTATTTTTTTTGCCTAGTTCTGGAAGTAACAATACATACGAGTATAAGTTGCATTTTGGGGTGGCCTTTTTTAGATTTTTAATTGATTCCAACCCAAGAATAGACATTAGAAATAGGGAACGGCACCTGTTAACGTTTTTTTTTTTGATAACTTATAGCACATGTGTCAAAGCGGCGGCCCGGGGGCCAAATCTGGCCCGTCGCATCATTTTGTGTGGCCCGGGAAAGTCAATCATGAGTGCCGACTTTCTGTTTTAGGATCAAATTCAAATGAAGAGTATAGATGTATATTACATTTCCTGATTTTCCCCCTTTGAAATTAATAATTGTCCTTTTTTAATCCATTTTTCCAGTGGTTTTAGTTCAAAAAACATTTTGTGAAATATAAAAATATATATAAAAAAAAAGCTAAAATAAACATTGTTTTAGATCTATAAAAAACGGAATATTTAGGGCTTTTAATCCAGTTCTTTTAATCCATTTATTAAAAAAAAATCTAAATATTATATCTAAAATGGTCCGGCCCACGTGAAATCGAGTTGACGTTAAAGCGTCCCGCGAACCAACCCCAGTCTGACACCCCTGACTTATAGCCTTAAAAAAACCACATAAATCGCAAACTATGAAAAAAGCGCGATTTATAGTCCAGAGAATACGGTAGTCTCATAGCTACAACTGCAAAAAAAATACAAAATGAAAAAATATGCGCAAAAAAAGCGGAAAGCCCTTCTCATCCATCAAAGTCGTTATTGAACGAAGCCCTTTGTGACATTTGTTTATCGTGGTTACGGGGATTAGACGCGCCGCCGTACCTAATGACGTGGCAACGAGCCGCCGAAAGCCGCCGCCGCCGCGTTATGGAAATGCGGCTGGCGAGGCGGAGGAAGAGGCAAACCCGTACACGCTTGAAACCTTTTCATGTCCTTTGGACGTCTTATCCGCGGCCTTCTGTAAATCAAGACTTAAATCAAACACTTTGTAATGTATAATGCCTTTCATTAAAGCGCCCGCAATTCCAGACGGGAGGCGAGAAGATTTGGTTTTTTTGCCGAGGAATCTTCTAATGGGGAGAACACGGGGATGTAGACACAAATTTGCGTGACTGAGGAGACCGCCGACTTCAATGTCTTCAGTGTTTGGGTTTACGGGCGGGCGCTTGGGCGGGAAAGGCTACAAAAGGACAAAAGACGGCGGCGGCGGGGAGCGGAAATCGGCGCCGCGATCAAAGACGGTTAGACGCTCGCTTATGGCGGCGGAAAGAGCGGCCGCCGCGACTCGGTTTTTGTTTGACGAGCGCCGAACAAAAGTCGGATAAAGCGCGATTGCGTTGCGGGGAACGGAAGCGCTAGTCAGCTAGCATGCTAGCTTCTGTTATTGCGTGTACGTAGATACGTTTTATTCCCGGACAGACTGGTCCGATCCGCCGTGACATTTAAAAGCGAGCAAACATCGGAAGCGCCGTTAATGAACACTTCTTAATGAACGGAGACTACAACAAATGACGGTTGGCGTTAACAAGGCGATAAAGTTAAGATATTACGGCTTGGACGGTAAAGAAAAAGCCAAGCATTTTGCCACAACCAATCCGTTCCAGAGGATAAAGCAACCTCGGCGCCATCGACGTGTTCTCCGGTACGAGAATTGAGTAGAAATCAGCGTGGCTGTCTGTGAGAATTATTAATGTCAAGACATGTTATTTGCATAATATTCATGAATTAAGTAGGTCATTTTTGAACCCGTTCACGCTCGAATGATGAGAACCTCCCGCAGGATTTCGACCTCCCTTCTTACAATGTTTTTTATGACTCTTGCTCGACGGATGTCCGACTTGTTTCGGAATGGGCGGGGCCACCAACGATCCATTTAAAAACCCGCCTACGACGATTCCGACACAAAAAAAAAGGATGCTTTGGCGTCACTTCTGGCGCAATTTGACGACAAACTGGCGCAACTGTGGAAATCATCACTTCACCCCGCCAGTTGAAAACAAGTACAAGTTATAAAAAGAAGTTCTAAATCTGGGCGGACGGCGTTGGCGAGGGGGCGTTCCTTCCCGTTCCCCGTCAAACGTCGCGCGCGGGGGCGCTTATTTCAATCTTGTCGGCTTGAAAGAAGCTCGAAGCATCAAAAGCGACGATGGCGAAGCTACAGGTGTTTCCTTTCTTTGCTAAAATCCCTTAAAAAAGCCAATGGAGCGTGTTATGAGACGCTACTTCAATATGCGCCAGAAGGACGCGGCTTTTTTCCCCCCGAAACAATTGATTAAGGTTCATTAGACGACAATGGGGCCAAAGATAATTGGCTTTTTCCAAGGCCAAAGTTGCCGCTTGTATAGCTTAGAAGCTAACGTATCTGGAGGCACTCTAGAACTCCATTTCTTAATTATGAAATCATTTGACAGCCACTTGTTATGATAGGAATTGAACGCTGAGGGCGAAATCTGCAAGATGAAATTGAGTAAAAAGGGGAGAAATTAGATTCAAACACACTGGAACGATATCTTTAAAAGGGATTTAAGGTCATTATTTGATTTGTTTCTGGTAACTGATTTTTTTGGGTTAAAGGGGGGATTATTGGCAATGAAAAGTAAGACCATAGAGTAAAAAATAAACTAAAATAAACATATGATGGTGCAGGTTGAAAAGCACAACGGCGATTTGAAAGGAGACCGTGAAAAAGCCTGACTGGATCGACATGCTTGTTTTTGGTTGTTTTTTTTGCCACCAAGCTACTAAAACTTATTTCTTACTTATTATTTATTCATGATTTATTTTTCATTATTATCTATTGATTATTTATCTGTTTGTTTGTTTGCTGTTATTTCCCGACTTATTATGTTAATGACTCATTTAAGTATTTATTCATATCATTTACTGATTATTTATTTATTATTACTTATTGATAGATTATTTATGATTATCTTTATTATCTGTTTGTTTGTTGTGCACTTCCTTACTTATTTATGACCATTTATTATTTTGACTACATATTGATTCATGACTAATTTATTTATGTATTTATTATTATTTATTTATTGGTTATATATCAGTTAATTTGTTTGTTATTTCCCTACGTATTCTGTTAATGACTAATTTAAGTATTTATTCATCTCATTTACTGGTAAATGTATTTATTATTTATTGAATAATTATTAACTATTATTTTTATTATCTGTTTGTTTGTTTGTTGTGGTTAGTTGTGCACTTCCTTATGTTATTAATTATTTAATGGTTATATATCAGTTAATTTGTTTGTTATTTCCCTACGTATTCTGTTAATGACTAATTTAAGTATTCATTCATATCATTTACTGATAAATGTATTTATTATTATTTATTGAATAATTATAAATTATTATTTTTATTATCTGTTTGTTTGTTGTGGATAGTTGTGCACTTCCTTAATTATTTATGTTATTTTGACTACATATTGATTCATTACTAATTTATTGATGTATTTATTATTATTTATTTATTGGTTATTTATCAGTTAATTTGTTTGTTTGTTGTTGTCATTTGTGCACTTCCCTACTTATGTTGACTACTTATTGATTTAATATTTATATATTGATTATGGCATTTTTGTTTCATTATTTATTTAGTGGTTATTTATCAGTTAATTTGTTTGTTTGTTGTTTTCATTTGTGCACTTCCCTACTTATGTTGATTACTTATTGATTTAATATTTATATATTGATTATGGCATTTTTGTTTGATTATTTATTTGTCTGTTTATGCACTTAAATGTCATTATAATTGTAAAATAAAAATACAAGCATTCAATTCAATGAACGGATTTTCATTTGCACATTGAAAACTCCAAATCAGACTCCGCCTTCTTTTTGTCTTTACGTACAAATAAAGATTGACTTGTCCTAAATTTCCCTCTTTCTTCTTCCGACTTTAGTTTTTTTTCCGCCTTCGTCTGATCGGTAGTTGGTTGCAAAATTCAAGGCGCGCCCTCCTTTCGCCCGCCGTTACGTTGACTTTGTCTGGCACGAAACAAAACAAAAGCAAACAGCATAAGAGGTAAATTGGCAATAAGCCCGCCGAGGCACGGTAATTACCGAGGAGCGGGATTT